>NC_090926.1:1051503350-1051803739 GCF_040938575.1 Ambystoma mexicanum
TGTAAAGCAATGTCAAAAAATGTTCGCTAGACCTGTAAGAGGCAGAGATGAAAAGGGAACGCAAGCAACTGCAGTCAATGTCCCCTCAGGATCAACCGCTGTTTCAAAACAACTTTGAGGTGTTCTTACACAACTCAGCAGTGGGAGGAAAATGAGCCTGCACTCTGAAGAATGGCTACTTATTACTTCAGATGCATGGGTACACCCAGTGGTGACCCTGGGCTATTGCCTCCCCTTCTTGTTATGCCCTCTAGATTGCCTTCTTTTTCAGCCATCAGATCATATCAGATTGCAGCCCTACTGAAGAAAAGTGCCTGAGAATGGGTGCTCAAGGTAGACAGGAACAATGGATATTATTCCACTACTTCTTGGTGTTGAAAAAGGACAGAGGACTGCGAGCCATCTTGGACCTGAGGTGCTTGAACAAGGTTCCTGAGGAAGGCCAAATTTAAGATGGTAATACTCTTACAGACCCTCTAGGCCCTAGAGTTACAGGACTAGTTAGTGCCACTCCACCGCCAGAATGCTTAACTCGTGTTCCCATCCATACCAACCATAAGAAGTACCAGAGGTTCATGATTGGCAGTACTCATTATCAGTTTAGACAATAAACTTTAGTGTCTTCACATTTCGGCTTACCTCCACCCCACCACAATGGTCTTCACCAAGATGTCGGTGGTGGCAGCCAATCTGAGAAGAGGTTGGGTTCACTTCTTCCCTTACCTGGATGACTGTCTAACCATTGCCTGCTCCCCAGAGCGTGCCCAAAACCATCTCACCAAAACCTGCAACATATTGCAAAGGCTGGGCTTCTGCCTTAACTTCAAGATGTCCAGTGTAAAACATTTACAAACGTGCCAGTTAATTGGAGTGGTCCTTGACTCCCCCTCAGGAAAGCCTTTCTCTCTAGAGGACAGGGCTCTTTGCATCCAGGAGATGGTTATGCACTGCCAGTAAACTACTTGGTCGCTGGACCGCATGGCATGCAGCATTTTCTCTGGTGCCTGAAGACCAGCTGAGAATGTGGCCCTCAGATCTCAGTGGTCATAGTTCTCAGGCAGCATGACAAACCTCCTTCAGGTCCAAAGAAGGTCTCATTTGACCTCCTGTGCTGGGTCTGCACATAGAACTTAAGAACACTTTTGGCAACCATGGCTAGAGGTGACCATGGTTACAGATACTTCCCTGAAGAGTTGAGCCACACCTCTGAATGAGTGCGCAGTGACCATGTTATGATCTCCGGCAGAGACACATCTTCACATAAACATGTTGGAGCTGAGGACTATCAGACTTTGACTGATGGCCTTTTTGCCTTTGATACAAGAAAAAAATGTCCTGATTATGGTGGACAACATGGTCACCATGCAGTCCCTCCACAACAGAGGAGGTGTGGGGCCATTACCCTTCTGGAGGATGGTAATGCAGCTCTGGTGCTGCATATTACAGAATTAGATCTCCTCTCCTTGTCGGTTGTATCTGGCCAGAAAAAAGAAAATGACAGCAGACAGCCTGAACAGGCAGAGTTTGGTCTTCCACAAATCGGAGTTGTGCTAGGAAATTCTTTCATAGATCTTTTACCTTTATGTGAATCTGTTCAAGTCCAGAAGGAAGTGCAAGCTGTTCTGCTTGCATTCTCAGGAGGCTGTGGAGTTTTGGGAGGACAATGATCCAGATTACTCTGGACTGCGCCATGAGAACGTGGTACCTGGACCTTCTGTGCATGGCCATCTGTCCTCGATGGCGTCTTGCTTAGAGGATAGACTCGTTTGGTTCTTTACTAGAGTACCAATACTCTCAACATTTACACCTAGTTTCTGAGAGGTTGAGATGCAGGGATCGGGACCTTCCAGAGGACATCATGAACATGTTGCTTATGCAAGAAGACTGGCAATCCAGTCTACGTACTTATGCTGTTAGAAGAGGTTCTGCAGCTAGTGCAGAGTTTAGCAAATATATCTTTATCGGTACAGTCGTCCTTGCTGCACCTTGCCTGACAGAGGCTTCAGGTGTCCACCCTGAAATTACATTTGACCATGCTTTCTATCTTCAAGCACACTCCTGAGCAGGTATCATTCTTTTTAATACCCATGGTGATACAATTTCTGAATGGCCCCTTTCATTGTGCAGGCCTGGGAATTTAATTGTGTTGACTTTTTTTAATGGGGGCTCCTTTTCAGCCTATGCATTCTTGTCCACTCAGACTGCTGACATGGAAAAACCCTTTAGTGGTAATCACTTCCGCACAAAGGGTTAGTGAATTACAAGCTCCATCCTGCTACCCCCATTTACAGTGTTCTCTAAATACAAGGCGCCACTTGGTGTATGGCCAACCTTCCTACCAAAAGTGGTCTCCTAAAACATTAACCTCCCAGTAGGTTAGCCTACACCTCACCCAACCAAAGAGGAAGAGAGATTGCACAAAATGGACCCTACAAGGACTCTCTTTTTACAGACCTAGAAAAAGATTTCAGGATGGAGAACCAACTTTGTATAGGGTACACTGGGCATAGGGTGGCTAAAGCTGTGAGAAAACAAACATTGACAAGATCTTAGTATCTATGAATGTTACTCTATCGCTAGGAGAGCAGTACCTTGAAGGCTTTAAAGTGCATTCAACGAGAGGGATGGCTGCCACTTCGGCTCGCCAGAGAGGGATTCCAATGCTAGACACCAGTGAAGCCGGACCAAAGTCTTCTTTGCATACCTTTTCAAATTACTACTGCCTTGATTCTCGGTCCAGCCCGTATTTGACTGGGCTGTCCTCCAAAATGTCTTAATTTGACCTTGGCCTTTGGGTTTGCCATTTCCTCCTGTGTAAATGCTGCTGTTGCAGTCTATATAAGATTAAGAATCTGTAAGAGAGCACAATCCATTAGAAGAACAAATTACTTACTTTAGGTAATTTTCTTTATGAAGAATATTCCTCCATCACCCTTCCATCCCACCTCATTGATAGGCCGCTCACTCTCAAATTACCACAATGATTCATTACCCAAAATGGCTGAGCCGGGGGGGGGGGGGGTCTTATGGGAACTGAGATCATGGGGTATGGGGCGTACTATACATACACAGACGCTGAGATCACATTCGACACTGAGGAACGAGTGCATCAAGGGATCGAGACTCTGACATTGCACAGCACACCTTGCTGGCAGACAAGTTTCTGTGATCAGCTGAAGCTAGGAAAACATATCTGTGGGAGGAACATCCAATAGAAAGAGGATCATTGGAGGGAAATAATTAGTTCTTAGGGAAAACACACTACCCTCCCTTTGGGAAGAATTAAGGCAACAGCTATCAAGGCCTCATTCCCTTTCTTCTGCTTTGGGTTCCTCTGGAATCTGTACTTTGCTTTGAGTCTGAGTATCAATACCAGTCCCCAGGGTCTCCTCAGCCATCCTTGCTTCCATAAAAGCTTGAAGGACTTTTAGCATTCCAGGCTTACTACCTTTAATGCCACAGGCGATTACTCCTCCATGACACGGATTGCAAAGGGAGTTGACTTTCAAGCCCCTCAAGTAATCGATGTTCTGTTTCATATACCAAAAATGCTTGTCTGTACTTCTGAAATTTTATTTAGGCAGACTTACTGAAGACGCAGTCCAAGCTGGATCTCAACTACTTGCCACCACTGTAACAAAAGGACTACTGCTCTGCAGGAGTAAAAGGATGAGTAGTAGTTTGTAAACGTCTAATCCGCCCCACACTACTACTAAACCAGCAGTGATCGTAGTCAAAGATGAAATAGGCACATCATGAACGGCACTCCTCCTTCGCTTCAAGCTAGCATGTATATTCTCCAAGAGAGGTGTGAGCTAGCAAGGAAGCAGTAAAACAAAAACACACTGCTATTGTGATGACTAACTAAAAATGCCCAATCAAGGTTCTACAAAAATACAATATTTTAATCAGACTAGAAGGGCAGATAAACTAATAAGCAAATTAACAACCCATCCCTTTAACAAACAAATAGAATAGGCAGGCATGTGGTTGAAAGGGGCACAGCAGATATGAAGACAGAGTATGCAGGCAACTGGCTGAAGCAATGCTTCAGTAGGCGACTTTTAAAAAAAGGTATGAAGTGCGGTCTTGATTGTACCTAGGGCCCTTAAAATCAGGGTGTGGGGGTAGAAACACTGAGGTATACCACCTAGATAAATCTTTTGGGCGCTTAACATCGACAAGCAAGTCTTCTGGCAACTTCCACCACGGCCGAGTTGGTGTTGAGACAGATATAGCTAGGTCACACCAGGCAAACAATGTGTATTTTATCAAGTGACAATCGGTTTGAAACTCTAAGGAAGCTTGGAAACATGCACTGTGTAGATGCATGCGGATCAACAGCTCAAGGGCATCTCAACACCTTGACTTAACTGTAGCCAGTGGTGTGAAATTTCTTTTAAAATCTTAAAATGTTAGAGAAACCTATCCGGCCTTAAGAAACAAAAAGTTTATTTGTCCCATGCTAGGCAAGATTGTATGCAGTACCCTTTGGGTACACTACAACAACCCGGACCTCCTGGCAATCGGAACCCAACCTTTGGGATACGTCTGTACTACACAGGTTGGCAGTGTGTTGAGCAGCCAGGCTTATCTCAAGGGGGAGTCAATGTGAGCTGTAGGGGAGTTACACAGAGGTTCACAATGACAAGTATTCAAATAAACTCTTACCCACAAGGTTTCTTGATTAAACAATTATTAATTGATTTAACAGTCAGTTAGTATAAGCCTTCTTCCGAAGGGGCAATATAACAGTAACACTTGAATACAATTCAGAAATACACACTCTTAAGATTTCTAAATCAGCAAGTAAACATTTGGGATGGTCCATAGACCCTACCTAAACCCCCAGGCGACTTCAATAGTTAGGGTGCATTAATATATCACTGTTGCATTTAGAATCAGATTTAGGAATATGTCAAAGGAAAAAGGTTATTTAGAACAAAACAAGAGATCGCACAAATATTCTGAAGCAGATCAGTACTTCTTGCACAATGTTTTAGAAGTTTTTGTAGAATAAGAAGAAATTCAAAGTAGGGCCACAAGCTGATTAGGCTTGTGAGGTAAAGAAGCTGTCAGCAACTCTACAGAGGCAACCGAGACAAGTCTCCAATGAGGACAAGCAAGGTGGCACAACAATAGGTAAGTTCCCTCAGACTTTACAGTATCTTTAGGTTGAATAAAAGTGCGGCAGATGACTTCTGTTCCTGTGCAGCTCTGCAGATCTTGGTGTTCCTGGGCCTCAGTCGTGGGGACAAGAGGGAAGACTTCTGGGGACTCCTGCACTGCAATGGGATGGTCACTGCTTGCAACCGGCAATCTTCAAATAAGTAGCTCTTCAGTGTTTCAGCTCCTCATGTCTACCGCAAACAGCAACACTGCGGTTCCTGGCTGTCAAGACGGGCTTTCCTTGAATCTGGGGTCCCGCACTCTGTTGAGGGGGCTCAGGCCCGGTCAGTACTGCTCCCTGGGAGTCCGTAGGATCTTCCTGGAGCTCTTGGCCAGCTTAAAAGCAACACACATGATCTGGTGGTCCCCTTTCCCTGGCTATTCGGTTCCAGCATCAACTGCAGTGGAATTTCAACCAGCTCCGAGAGGATGTCCAGGTGGCTTACTCTGGAGTTGATTGGTCCCACCAACTCAAAGGGAGAAGTCATCCTTGCAGCGGCTTCTCTGTCGATACGAATTTTGAGTTTCAGCACAGCAGCAGGGCTTCACCAGGCAAACCACCTGTCCAGGAGTTGCAGCAGGTGTCCTCTTCCAAGTCTTCTTTGGATTCCTTCGTCCAGTGGTTGACTCCAAGCCAAAAAGCCTAGCCTAGCCTTTGTTTTTTTAAACATGCCTTTATTAATTGGTTCACATCTTCACATCAGACCACATCACCATCTTAATGAAAAGCACAAACAGATGTAGATTGACTTCATACAACAATGTCCAAGCCACAAGGCACGTATGATAAACCTTGTTAGAATCGGCCGATTTAAAACGTGCCCATTCTTCTCGAACCCTCCCTCATCCCAGTTCCTCATCCCTCGCCATCAAATATGCTGTTAACGGGCCCCAGATATCTTTAGGCTTGTTCTGCAGTCCACACAGGGCAGCATAGTCTTTATCAGTGTCACTCAGCCGGATTAGGTCCTGCAGCCATTTAAGCCTAGCCTTTTATGCAAGTTTCTCCCATTCATTCCAGCCCAGCTGTCAGTCACCCAGTAGGGTGGCTGTCCTTGCCGGACAGCCAGATGGCCAATCAGCTAAGAGTACATTCCTGTCTCCTAGGAGACTAAGCACAGGGAGTTTCGGGCACCTCCTTTGCTTCCTGCCCCCACCAGACACCCTGGAGCCAGCGGCGGGCTTCATTCGTGAATCCCGCCAAAGGCAAAAGGAACAAAGGGACCAAACCTGGTTTGGCGCACAGAGTAAATCTCAAGAAGGACCTTTCCACAAAGAAATGTGGAAAAAGAAGACTGGTGCCATTTTTACAAAAATGGCACCCTTGGGTGCTTTACCGGAGCTGCGAACGCAGCCCGCAGTAAATGCAAACCATGGTATTTAAAAGTAAACCACTGCCACCAGTCATTCATCAAGGAAAGGGTAACAAAATTGTTACATGAGAAGATAGACAAATGGGATACTAAGTAACCCCTCCAGCAGCCTATTGTAAGATAGTGTGTGCTAGGTCTAGAAGGTTACAAATATAAGTAAAGTCAATTTTACTTTACTGCTCTTGGAAAGAGTAGTTTATGCAAGAGAAGGTATTTAAACCTTTGGGAAATCACTAAGACATCGCTGTGCCACTGCACGGAAGGTGCTGTGTGACACAATGTAAAAACGATGCCTATGGAGTTTGTCAGACTCCATAACTAAAAGAAACACAGTTCAAAATCACATTGAAATACATGAGAGTGGGAAAAGGGTCTCACTCGCTCCAGCTTAAAAAATTCAAGTCCTCAAAATCCAGCAAAGCTGCTGGGGGTCTCCAAGCTAGAGAGGCATTAGCACATTTCTGAGAATTCTCCCTAACATCCCACGTTGCTGCAACATGTTTTACAAAACGAAAAGACACACGTGCTCTTGACAAACATTTGGCTTCATGATGCCCATCCTTCTTTGGATAAATATATTGTAAACAACCTGATTGTGTCATAGATCTACATTACTAAACAGCAAAGCTAAGTTGAGAATCTAACTTACTTTAATTTGATTGTAAACTCATGAAAACAACCAGTCCTCCTTTTCGTTAAAACATTTGACACCAGGTCCTAACAACATCTTGCTTGCGATCCACTAGATTTCCAAGTAGAAGGGAGGATGGTCATTTTATTAGGGCCTGGTACATATAAAACGTTAACATACATGTGTAGAAAACACACTTAAGAGCCCATTATAAATAAACCACTGCTGTGTGAATGGTCATTCTTTTTCCCCTTGCTAGCTGGACATGCACCATTTCAGTGCTGAAATGCAGTTAAAAGCAATACACTTTTGCTGCGACAGCACAACCATCTACTTGAAGTGATTGCACCCGAGCACAAGCACTGTGAAGCTAACAACTGTTTGAGCAAAGTTAATTTCTTTTGACCTAGCACCTCACATCATATGTGAATGCGCCAGAGTTATAAGCTCATGCACTGTTATACCAAACGTATGATTCAACTGTACACAAGAAGAGAAAACCGAGATACATGGAGTTGGTGATTCTCTGAGGACGACACCTTTGTTTCAGAAAAGAGAAATTTTAACTCACAAATGTCTTCCTCCACATCCAGGGCCTTAATTGAAACGAGCAGAGTTCGATCTTTGAGACTGAGGAGCTTCTCATGACGGCCCACCTATACCCTTATGTCGACTTCTTCAGAAACATACATCATAGCCATGGAGATGCGCAGGGACACCATGTGTGCCATCTTGCTTGTCCCTTTGGCATGTTGCTGTGTTAAAGGTACTGATTCAGTGCCAGACCGGGGAGAGGGTTTGAGGGGGTTGCACTTACCAACTGTGAGAGTAAACAAGGTGGACGCAGCTACACAGGAAATGACAGGTATTCTAAGCCACAGAAACCTTGTACAAAGGGCTTCACCAAGAGCAGTAGAGGGTAATGATGCATTGGGTGTACACACAGCCCATGATACTGTCCAAGGATTATCAAAAGAAGGGGGAGGATAAATATAGCACCATCAGAAACACATGTGGTGGGAAATCCGTTGGGCGGGCTGGACCTGGGAAACCTCGATCTGAAACACGTGACCAACGCGACATGGATCTGCAAAGGGGGGTGAGGCTTAAGCTACTCATAACATGAAATAACATAACTAGAACAAGATGATGTAATTACAGTGCTGTCAGTCAAACTAGCCGCCCTACCCAGCAGCGGGGAGGGTGGCTCTGTACCAGTGTGCCGGGGTCACATGACCGCTCATGCCCATCGGCAGGCAGCTGTGGGAGATGAATGCTGGACAGAATGGCATTCTTAGGAGAACCAATCAGACTGTAAATTCATGAGCTCTGGGTAGGTGGCCAGCATCCAAAGTATCACAGAGTTTGCAAAAGTCATCATCCAACAGGTATCATGTGAATGTCCCCTTTCCCACCAGCTGCAGGGTGTCTCGTGTTCCATTCTAAATGGTGCTGACCAATGGCAGTATATTAAGGGTCCGGTGGTCAGCACAAATGTTACTTCAGTAATGGGTGGGGTGTGAATAAATGTGGTACCACATGGGGAGACATTGTAATGGGAAACTGTTAAACTGTTTGATTCAATTACACTTCACAAATCAATGTAAACTTCGAGGAGGTGATGTCCACTAAGCAATGAACTCCCTGGGAAACATAGAACAAGTGAATTCAGAGTCTATCCACTGTTCCGTTTCATTTGTGTTCACCCAGCTGTAATAAACAGCGTTGCTTCTTGCCCGGTGTTTGCTGTACTTTTTGAGGATGTGGTTGTTATTATATTCTAATTGGTGGACCCCCGACTACATTGCCAACAACAATGGCTCATACATTTTACCCTTGGGTCATGTTCCAAGATAATTACATTTTTAAAAATAGCCACATAATGCACTACTTCGTGCCCAAACAGACTGCAAGACAGTGAGACAATAGGTAGGAACATGGCTGCACCATAGAGCTTTCTGCACTGCTACAGCACATGAGATTTAGTCAAGGGGTTGGGAGGGAGGAACATCTGTTTGAGAGGTCCCCTAGGGCGTACAAGGTTTTCAGGAGAGTGCACCCTAAGAAAGAAGAGTAAATTGTTGGAATCCGTTTAGCTCCTTCTTGTAGCCTCGAAGACACTGCCTGAATATGAGCATGCATAAACCATTTTGCACTGTGGTTAATTTCTTATGGTTATCTGTTGGTAACACAGCTCAGGGGGGTTGAGTACTCACTGCTGTGATCTGTGTGTGATCTACAAGTCTGAATCCCAACCAGGACAACTAAGCTTTGCATCCATTGGAGATTGATAAAGGAGTACCAACTTTGGTTGGGTGATAATTGTATGTAAATGTTCTAGGTACACTGATTTTGTAAACGCATCATATAAATAACAAATCATTATCATTATGCTTCAATGCATGCTGTAAAAGTTGTGAGGTTTGTATATGTTTGCTGAGAAAAGGGTACATGAATGACTGTCCCCACAAAACCAGGATATCTGTTCACCCCATCAATACATTATGGAACATTTTAAAAGGACTGTGTTATCGAGGTACATGGAAACATCTGCGCTGCTAACAGTAGAAACAGTGCGGACACTTCCTCAATTCAAAATAAATACCAAAGATGACTCAAAATTCGGACAAAGGTCAGCCATGTTCTGATGTTGGAGAAGTGCAGTACATCAAGATGTAAACCTTTCTGCGATCACTGGAACTGGGCCCACCTAAGGGAAGCCAATGCCCCGAGAAGTCCTGGTCAGATGTGCACATGGGGCTCCTATTGCACTGCGAGCCTAAAGACATGCAGATAAAGTAAAACCATCAGCAGCATTTCAGTTTAGAAGGTGGTGAGCCTGGTCATGCAGTGCATTGAAATGGTGTTGCAGATCTGCTTCTGCCCCACCGGGAATGGCATATAGGGACAGATTCACGGAACTTTTTCCTATGGGTTTGCACCATTATAAAACGCTTCTGTGAATCAGGCCCATCGTATCAGATTCTTTGCAAAGGTAGGGTGACAGGATGTCTTGGATTTGCCAGGACAGTTCCAGATTTTGGCCATCAGCCCCACTGTCCAGTCATTTTTGTGTAAATATAATAGATGCCCCCGCTTTGAAAGTGATGTCAATGTGCTGCTTTGGAAGCTCCGCCTTTGAGCTCAGAATAGCATGAGGCCTTCTGAAACACAGGCAGCCAGATGAAGAACAATGGTAGGCGAGGTTGGTTTGGGTGGAGGGCAGGGGCCAGACTACACACGGTCAGTGTATCCCTAACCACTGCTTTGGGTGCTGTGAAAGAACTAGATAACAGAGCTAAGACACTACGAAAGCGTTCATGTATTAACAAACCTTGGCACCCAAGGTACTAAAAACTGGTACAGAATTTAAAAATGTATGCAACTGGAGTCTTATCTGGCTATATCCAGGCAGGATTGTTTGTTTGTTTGTTTATTAATTTAGTAATGTGCACCAAACCCTTGGGTAGACGGGCGCAGCAATACAAGAATTCTCGAGGCTTAGTTACAGTGCCAGTCTCAGGCAGATACATACAAGTGGATATAATACAATATAGTACAGTGCGATATAATACAGTATATAATACAGACTGGGCATTGCTTATATTTATGGTGCATATATACATGTGAATACACCATATAATACAGTATATAATAAAAGATCTAGCTGGTCAAAGGTGCACGTCGAGGAGCGTGGCGAGCATAGTCTAAGTGGAAGGTGAGGGTGGAATGGCAATAAAAGAAGTCGAAAGGGTTATAGGTCGTTGATGCGGAGCCAGTTGATAGCATTGAATTTGACGTGAGGTAGAGGGCGCCTAAGGTCGATTGGTAGTGTATTCCAGGATTGCGCAGCTTTGACTGGGAAGCTAGTTCCTCCAGCCGTAGACAGCTTGTACCGTGGGGTTTCGAGCATGAATGAATTAGTAGATCTGGTAGGTTGGGTCGTAATTCTCCTAGAGATTTTATTCGCTAGATGCGAGGGAGCTAGATTGTTTAGGCATTTAGATGTGATGGATATAGTTTTTAGGAGGATTCTGTCTTATTTTTAACCAATGGGTCCCTTTCCTGAATTTAGTAATGTGGTCTCTAGTTGGGACATTCAGTGCTGCTCTTAGGGCATTATTTTGTCGTTGTTGTAGTTTGTCAGTGACATATTTGTTAGCACCAGAGTACAAGGTGTTGCAGTAATCTAGTCTGGAGATGATTAAAGCGTTAGCCAGGGTGATACAACTGGCCCTAGATAGGAAGGGACTGGCAGCGCAGATTAGCTTACAGGTGTAGGCTGTAGTGGAGGCGAGGGAGCAGACTTGTTTTTAAAGGGTTAGTGAGGAGTCTCGATAGAACCCTAGTGTTTTTACAACAGGCACGACTGTGATGATATTGTTGTCAATATTGAAGGATGTGTAGTTTGGGGGTAGTTTTTTTAGATTAGTGTCAGATCCAAGGAGCAGTATCTCAGTTTTATCGTCGTTCAGGCAGAGGCCATGGGTCGCCATCCATGCCTGAATGAGGATGTATATCTTGTTCACCAAAGCCAGGTCTCTTTCATAGTTGCCCGAAAGGGGTATGAGGATCTGGGTGTCATCTAAGTTATTTGTGTAGGTGACGCCCAGGCTGTCCAACTTGTCAAACAATGGCTTGGTGAAAATGTTATACATGGTGGGTGAGACACAGGAGCCCTCTGGGACTCCACATGTTATTTGGATAGGGTCAGCGCAGGTTGAAGTTGAAAAGACTCTCATAGTCCGGTTAGCTAGAAAGAATTGGACCGATGCTTTGGCTTCTCCTGTGAAGTTGGCAGCGAGCTTGAGGTGGTTGCATAAGACTGCATGATCCACCAGGTCGAAGGCTGCAGACAGGTCTAGTAGAAGTAGCAATGCCATTTTTCCACTATCCTTCAACTCTTCAATTTTAGTCTTGAGGTCTAGTAGGCCTGTTTCAGTGCCATGAAGGGGGCGGAAACCAGATTGCCAAGAGCCTAGCATGTGGTTGGCTTCCAGGTATTCCTGGATTTGTAGGTAGGCCACTCTGTCAATAATTTTGAGGAGGAATGGCATGGTAGTGATGGGTCTGTAATTAGTTGGGATGGATGGATCAAGGGTTTGTTTTTTGAGTAGGGGGAGGACCCAAGATTCTTTCAAGTTGGTCGGTACTGTGTTGGATTTAAAAGAGGAGTTTATCAGCTTTGAGATAAAAGGGGCTAGGTCCCTCGCTGCCTCCATTATTATTTGCACTGGGCAGCTGTCACCCTTGCAGTTGGACGGTTTCAAGGAGAGAATGACTTTTTCAGTGTCAATAATGGAGATAGTTTTGAAACTGAAAGGAAGGATTGTATTGGGCTCGATAGGCAGTAGTGCTTTTTGATCAGAGAGGGGCAGAGGATATCCGTAGCAAATGTCAAACCTACTGAACATCTGTGCACCCCAGCACTAGTGTGTTGTGTTGAGTAATCTTTATTTTGCAAAATGTAAGGTCACTTTTCATACCTTGTGTGCACATTGTGAAAATGCAGTAGGTCAACACAAAGGTAGTGCTTCTCCCAAATTGTAGACCTTTACGTTGGTGGCATGTCTTGGTTTTTCATTTGTAAAAACTGATCAGCTAAGTGGAGTTGCCGCTTCGGTCTTCTGAGGCACCCTACGGTCCCAGTTCCACAGCACTGGTCTTGGCACTGCAGCACCAGCAGGGTGGTGAGGTGTGTTCAATAAATCGTGCCGACCCTTTCGAGACAGAATTGTTGTGGTCAAGTATACTCACTCCGCAGGTGTGTTGCAGGAGGCACAAATACCGGCAAAGAGCTGCGTCTTCCTCTGCGAAGGAAGAGCATTTGTCCAGGAGAGGCAGTTAACCCTCTCTATAAGAACACGAGAAGTCAGGAATGTAGAACTTAAGGCTGTTATGCCACTGCCGTGTCATTACTGATAAGACTGGGCCTTCATCATCACTAAAATGAGATGCTTCGGGAGATCCCTACTTAAGCAATAAGCCCTGGCCTGCGGGCCGTTACTGCATACATTCATTGCCCCGGTGTAACGCTCACCTAGCTCCCACGGAGGCGCTGGTCTGGTCTGGGTTGCTGTGGCCTCTTCAAGCGTGATGCGCAGAATTCGGACCACCGATTGAACAGGACTCCCAAATCTTGCTTGTCTGGCCCGTAGGAATATCCTTCTGCAGATGAAAAAGGGGATTAACTGTCTGCTGAATAGTGTGCTTTCTCCCCCTTTTCCCCCTTCGTTCTTCTCCGTCTTCCTCCAAAATCCCCGGTTTAAGCTCACCTTATGGTTTGGAAGGATGAACTCTCCATCCTGCTTCTGTTACTTCACTGGTTTTCAGAATGGCGCTGGTAAATCCACTTGACTTTTCGGAGCGATACGCTGTAAGTATGAAGATGCAAAAGTTCAAGTGTGAGCCTCCTTTTATGTTGTCTTTTCTGTCCTTTATTTCAGGTGCAGAACAAAGGCGATGCTTTGAGGGGTTAAATTGCCGGTGGTAAAATCAGGTGAGTTAGTAATGAGGCCGACCCCTCTAAATGTCTTTATAATTCTCCAGTAATGTCTTTTGTCCTTTCCCCATAGGGGCCGGGGTGCGGTACCTGCCAAAGATGCGGCACCGACCCGAGATGTGGAATGGTTCACCAAGAAAAGCCGGTAAGTAATATGGCTGAAAATTCGGCTTTCCTCTTGTGTTCCCTTGCTCACCTTTTGTCTCTTCTTCTCTCCCCTAGGTGCAGAGATGTGGCGACCGGTGCTGAGAGCTGCGATGGAGCCGGGACGCGTCTCAGGAACAGGTGAGTGAAGCGCGGCGCAGCAGCGAGCAACGCGGTGCTTTTAATGGAAGTCTTCCTTCAGGAATGCTGGCGTGAAGATTACAGGTGCAGGTAAGAAGGTTGAATAAGTTCTTGGTTTTCAACTTTCTCTTCTCTTATTCCCCTTACAGGTGTTCCAGGTTCGAGGCGGGCTTGGCTGAAGTCCAGGTGCAGGAGCTGACACGGTGAGCGTTCAGCTGCTGGGATGCAGAACAACGCGAAGCACTACGATGTGCCTTAACAAGACCCAGGTGGCCTCTCTGCTGTGCCTTACCATACCAAATATTGCTTTCATCACGTCCTCCTCTAAATACACACTGTGTCTTACTGTGGACAGAAACAACAAACTTCGAGCTAGATTACCCCGCCTCAACGAGCCTATATGTTATAGCAGCAAGGCCTTTAACCCCCATTATATACCTACCTCATGGTACTCTAAGCCATGTCCCAACCTGACTACACCTTGCAACACTACTACTCAGCCGAACCTCATTCCAATAAAAATCCAGAACACACGCAACGTAACCATATTATTTGGTGCCTTGATCAATGCAAGGTCCTTAGTGGCCCACTGACATCCTGGCAGTCACTGATACATGGTTGCACGAAGCAGCAGGCCTGTTAGGGAGAACTGTCTGTTAAGGCTAATTTCCCAAACCTAGTGAGTCTGCCAGCAGCTTTGCTGGATTTTTGGGGTTTAATTTTTTTTCTCCTGCTAAGAGTGAGATTCTTTTTCTCACACTCTTAGGCATGATTTGAGAATGTCCTTTGACTATGTAATGTGTTTTATGGGCTATGGGGTCTTTTACTCCATAGGGCTTCATGTGTTTTTGGTGTATGTGTTACACAGCACCCTCAGTGCACTAACACAGGGGTGTCATAGTGACCCCCAAACATAGACTCCATACCCTGGGACTGACTACTGTCTCCCAGGGCATGTAAGGTCACCATTGGCTTTACTAGTCTTAAATTGTGAACAGAACCAGCACAAACCATCATACTGTGGAAGTACTGGAAGGGGTAATTCGATTGCCCCTGGGTCTGTTTTTCAAGGGGGCACTGTCCAGTCCCCCCCCCCCCTCTTGTCGAGTTTCTGGCTGGTGGCAGTGGATACCACGCAAAATATTCAACCGGAATATTTCCTATTGGATTTTCCCATTCATTTTAAACGCACCACTTTTTGGTGCAATGTTAAAGATACCGCCGGGTTATTTATTTAATATGTATTCCCCGGCTGGGTCTTTTTGCCAGGTCTCGGTTTTAAAATGGCGTTTGTGTACACCTCTGAAACTCCAACCCAAGTCGAGCCCTTTGTTCCACTTTTGGCGGGCTTCTGCACAGAAGCCTCCAAAAGTGGTGCCACTCTGTCTGGGTCTACAGGATCTGTGGGAGGGAGGAATAGGCACCCTGGACTGAGTTGCCTTGGCAACTCAAGTCACACTCTTGTGTGATTGGCCCAGTGGTGAGCAGCCCGGCTTACCACTTAGCATGTTTGATTGACAGCTAGGCTGATGAATCGGGGTTTTCTGCATAAAAGCAGGGCTTTGGGGACTGGAACTTCAGACGTCGCCACAGGACCTAAAGAATCTGAAGAGGGGAGAAGCTGAGCCAACTACAATGATGGCACCACCGGTGGAGCCCTGCTGTACGAAACTCACGACTTTCCCGACGACAGAGAAGATCTTCTTCCAGGAGAGTCTTCTTCCCTTTGAGCTGGTGGGACCAACCAGTTCGCCTTTTTTCGCCTCCTGGATCGTCTCGTGGTCGAATCGCCCGTGCCAAGCACCCCAGCGGCCAGGTAGCCACGCTTCACCACTACCGCGAATAAAAGGGTAGTACCTTTTAACCGAGAAACTCTGCGGCTGGTTTCTTCCCTGGCAGTGCAACGACCTCCAGCTTTCCTCCACGTCGAGATCTTCTCTTCCCCTGGACGAAGCCCCGACTTGCACCCGCTGCCAGGAACAACTGCCCCCGCTGGAGCTTTCTCACTATTTCAGGTACTGTGTCCCGCCTGGTCTCCCTTGCAACAGACTGTCCAAGGTGTCACAGAAATCCTTGACTCTCTATCCTGGGGTGACCTCTGACCCATTAACATTACCTTTCTAACTTGATCCAACCTCTTTTTGACTTTCCTGCAAAGACTTTGAGTGCATTTCCACTGTGTGATCTTGGGCACATTCCGCCTTGCTCTCTCCAAGAGTGGGCCTGGCCTATGAACTTTTTGCTCTACAGTAGACCCTGCCTTTCTTGACTTGCTGTGGTTCTTTAAAAGTGTTGGTACTGTGTGATTTTCCTATTCTGCCTTTTCTCTCCCTTTTTAAAAAATTACTGGAGTGCCATCTATGGTTACGCGCTCACCTCTGTTTTGCTAAATAAGTGGTGTCTTAACCTGGACTTGTCAAATAATTAATTAGGGAGGTGTATATATTTCTAGTGACTGAGTTTGAACTTGCTTGAATTATTAGTGGCAGTGCATTTTCACAAGTGTGTTTTTAAATAAATAATTACATACTTTGTTACCAAAGCTCTAGTCAGTGTTTGCTTGTGCCACTGTATTTTTAGCCCTATTGTGTATTCTCTATATACTGCCTAACTCTTCTTGAGAGAAGTCTGACTGCTCAGTCACAGCTACCAGGTAAATCTGGCTGGTGCAGACTGCTACCAATTGTGTTTACTGCTAACACCTGTAGTCTTAAACTTTTTGCAGTGGTCCCTAAGGGAACTGCACAGGTTTCTGCCTAACAAGGCCCAGCAACCCTCTCTAGCTATTCCTGAAAATTAACAATTAATCAGAATAGACAGACCTAACAGCAAAGGAGGTGGTTTAGCCATCATAGCAAAAACCAACCTCGCTCTAAGACTACTAGCCCCATCTCCCCTCAAATCATGCAAACTCCTCATAGCCAAACTGCCCATCTCTAACTGCCACATTTTAACCATCTAGCTAACATATAGGCCAATGGGACCTTCGAGGAGGATCTATCCAGCTTCTTAGCCAACACAAAAGATTCCACACAAATCCTACTACTAGGCGACCTGAATTTAGGATATAATGACCCGGATGACAAACCAGCTCAATCTATAGCCAAGATGCTAGCTGAACATAGCCTAAACCAAAAAGTTCTCACCCCAACCCACAACAAAGGAAGAACCCTGGGCTGGGTCGCTACCTTGAACTGTGATACCACTATCACCAAAATTACCCCGCAACATTGGACAGACCACTAACTTATCGACTTTACATTAACTTTAATAAACAAATTACCAAAGAGAAAATGATGGCACCCCCCCTACCCACTAGAGCAAGAAACTCCAGACAATCTCCCGCCATTGCTACTACCTACTATCAATGCTCTTCCCAATTACCTGCATCCCGAGCTCCTGGTAGAAAGCTACAATAATGCTATGAAAATAGCACTAGATACCATTGCTCCTCTAAAACTTCAAAAAAGTAAACAAGCACACCTAAATGCTTGGTTCACCCCACACTTAAAATAATTAAGAATGCAAAAAAGGAAACTAGAATAAATGGCGCCATACCCCATCTGAAGAAAATAAAGTGAAACTTAGACTTGCCAATAATTACAAAAAATTACAAAAAAGAAATCCTACTCTTAATAGCTATCCTAAGGGAGCTGGAATCCCCCGTACCTCCACCAGACAGCATTGCCAAAGACAAGCCATGGTGCACCAGCATCCAAAATGCTCTAACAAATAAAATTAAAACACTCCAAACCAAAATCTCCTTAAATAAAGACTCCCTAACTCCCAATGAGACACCACTCATCACCATCCCTATGACCACTAACTCACCTGGCCTTAACCGATTCAAATTAAAAACAATCTCCATTCTGTAAACTGAAAGGATCATCGCATCCCTTAAACCATCAACCTGTAAGGGTGACAGCTGCCCAGCCCAGCTAATTAAGGATGCTGCAAGGGATTTAGCTCCCTTCATAACCAAACTGATTAATGCATCGTTCTCCTCTAACACCACCGCAAGCAACCTAAAAGAGTCCTGGGTCCTACCTCTCCTCAAGCAAACTCTAGACCCCGCTATTCCCACTAACTACAGGCCTATCACCACAGTACCATTCCTTCTCAAGATAATAGATAGAGTAGCATACTTACAAATCCAGCACTATCTTGAAACTAACCAACTCCTAGGTACCCGCCAATCAGGATTCAGACCGCAGCACGGCACAAAGACAGCCTTAATTCATCTCAAAGTACAGATTGACGAACTCAATGAAAGGGGAAACACTGCCATGCTAATCCTCCTTAATCTGTCGACGGCCTTTGATCTGGTGGATCACACAGTCCTGTGCGAACACCTGGCATCGTCTGCCCACCTACACAAATTGCGCAGATGACACTCAGATCCTCATTCCCCTTTCATGCAATTTCGACTCTGATACGGCCTTAGTAAACAAATTATACCTCATCATTCACGCATGGAGGCCACGCATGGACTATGCCTGAATGATGATAAAACTGAAATCATGCTCCTCGGATCCGCTGCCAACCTAAAAAAAACTCAGCCCAACTACTCAGCATTTAATATTGATGGCAATATAATCACAGTTGCCAAAACAGTGAAAACACTAGGCTTTCACCTTGACTCTGCCCCAACACTAAAGAAACAAGTCAACTCCTTAGCATCCTCCACGGCCTACACGTGCAAGCTCATCATGTCAAGTAGAGCTTTCCTGGGGGGCGCTGTTGCGCCGAAACAAGATGGCCGCCTGAGTGTGAAGCTCCGGACGACGAGGGCACATCTTTGCTAATTTTACCGCTAAAATACAGCTTTACCAACCATTATTACTACAGCCGCGGTATGAGCTGACAGTCTACCGATATCCTGAATTTGAGACCCGTAGACCATCCGTGGGCCCTGCTGTTGATGTTGGGGGCGCGGCGCCACGGACGCCTGGCTCTCCCCGAGGCAAAGCTCCAGGGGTTGCGGATCCGTGCCACTACTCGACGTCCCGGCGTGTGCGGCCTCTGTGTGGGAGAGGCGCTGAAGCCTCGGAGGCGCGCAGGGCGTCCCCGCAGCCAGTCTACCGGACCAACAGGGGGACTCGGATTGCCCTGTGCTGATACTTGCTAACGGCTGGGGCAGGGACCGCTAGCTCCCTCCGCCTTGGACTGCGCAGAACTACGCAGCGGGCTTGTTCATCTACCCACGGATACCCATGTCCCCCTCTCCGGAGCGTTCCTGAACACTACCTTAATAAGGTAAGGGGGCCTGGTTACTGACGGTGAGCTCCTACCGTTCTCTAGATACCACGGAGGACTGCGTGGGACTACAGGGCCCATCATTAGCGTCGCATTGGGAGACCTCTGTTCGGGGCTTCCCGCGAGTTTCGGACTCTGTGGTGCAACCCTGTTTTGGTTCACTTGGGCCCCGGCAGGTGCTGCCTCCCCACTTGAAACTCCTTTTCACCAAGCTGGGAGCTCTCCCTCCCCTCCAATTCACTGCCAGCCTCTGCCCGCATTTACGCTAGTACCTTCATCGACGGATCCGTCCTGTGGACCTGGATCAGCACCGCAATACATATTCGCGGGCTTTGGGGTCGGGGAGAGCCCGGGCCGGAGTGTTTTAAGGCCTTGTGGTGCAGGGGTTGCGGCGTCACCGGTAACCGTGCCCCATCCTTGTGCTCCTCGGCTGTGGACTCAACCTACTGCAGCAGGTATTTACCGTGCTAAATTTTTTTTTTTTTGGAGGGCAATTCACATCACAGGAGGGACGCTTGGCTCTTACCCACCGTCCCGAACTACCGGGTGCTACGCTACTTGCTCACGCATTTTCTTCTTGGACCCCTGTCCTTCTCCGGTTTTAATCATGACCAAGGGAGCCGGTGCGGGGAAAAAGCAAAGTTCGTTAAACATGTTTGCTAAAACGCCATCCAAGCCGCCCTCCGATGATACTGAGGATCCCCTTTCCATCTCGGCCCCATCGACTTCAGATGACTCACAAAAGTTGTTGGAGTACATCCGTGATGGCTTCACCACTCTGCATACCAAACTAGACGATATGAATGGGTCAATTTCCTCCATAAAAGCCCACATTGAAAAGACGGATGGGCGAGTAACAGAGGTCGAGACTCGACTGGGGGCTGCCGAGGATGTGCTGGGCTCTCTGCGGGCCGAGGTCTCCACGCTAACCAACCGTGTGGCAGTAGTAGAGAAGAAAAATGATGACCTCGAGTCTCGCTCGAGACGTAATAATTTGCGTATAGTTGGCATACCGGAGGACAATATTGCAGAACCGATGGAAGATTACTTGGAACGGATTCTCATGACACTCCTAGACTCTCCTAAATTATCCCCACAATTCACTATTGAAAGAGCACATCGAGCATTGACAGCGAAACCCAAACCAGGCGCCCCTCCTCGGCCCATTATAGATAGGATTCTGAACTTTCGGGACCGTGATGCCCTTCTGCGGGCAGCCAGGATCAAGGGCGACCTTACTCTTGGAGCGGCCAGAATCCACCTCTACCCGGATTACTCGGTGGCGGTGCAACGTGAACGTCAGACATTTGTGGCTGTGAAGAGAAGACTCCGAGACCTAGGAGTCAAGTACTCCATGCTGTTCCCTGCAAAATTGCGCATCGAACACTCTAACAAAACCTTTTTCTTTACAATCCCAGAGGAGGCTTCTAAATTCCTGGATGAACACTTTCCCGGCTAACCCCTTATCATCTTCAGTCCAGCCTTGGAAGTTTCTTGCTGAGTTGGTCGGGTCGGCAACAGCCCGTATTTCACTTTATTCATGATAGCCCGTTGCTATGTTATTATTGTTGTATTCATCCTCTCAACCATGGCCCCTCGGGGCGGTATCTGCTCACTATGTTTATTGGTTATTGGAACCCTAGCGGTGCATTATACACTAAATGTACCGAATGTCATGTTCAGCGATTGTGGGAATGCACTAATATGTTATGATCGAGTCTCCTTTTTGTTGGTAATACCATGTTCGCTTCTCATACGGTCCTCACTTTGCCTGTTAGAGACTCCAGCTGCATGTATTCTTTGCTTACCCTCTATAGTCCGTTGCGCCACTGCTCGGTCAGCTAACAGCCCCCCAGGCGCTGATGCCGAGAAGTTGTTACTGTTGTGGGGGGGTTTGGGACTCATCCCTCAGGTTTGGGGAGGGATGTGGGTGGGTACTGGGCGGATGGGGAGTTATGTTTAAAAAAGTCTTGACGCCTACCAGAGGAATCACGCACGGTTCACCATTGCAACACAGAGGTATAAATCAAATAGTATGTTGGTTCTTGCTGCAGTTTGCGGAACCTACCCTCATATGCAGAGCACAACCTAAACATACCCTCCATATTAATGGTGGATAGCAACATAGCTTTTATGAGCTGGAATGTTAGGGGACTGGGCAATTACAAAAAGATGAGGCAAATACAACTCTACGCGGAGCGTCATGGTACACAAATCCTTTGCTTACAAGAAACACATGCTTGTGCTAAACAATGTGAGAGGTTTGCCAGGCAATGGGGACCCCAGAGATATTACACAACTTATTCCACCCAGAGCAGAGGCGTCCTCGTCTTAATCCACAGAAACCTGAAATTTAGCTGTTCCCAATCACATATTGACCCCCTCGGCAGATATGTACTCATTATTGGTACATTACAGAATCAAAATGTAGCTATCCTTAATATATACGGTCCTAACATCGACGACCCTGAATTCTTTCTTAACCTAGCATCGCTTCTTGAGAGTTACCCGCAGATCCCAATTATATGGGGCGGGGACTTCAACATGATTTTGGATGTCACTTTAGATAGATCGGGTTCCAGACCTCGCCAGCTATCGAAGGCAGCTCACACAATTCTGACAACCCTCCCCCGGCTGGCGGTAGCAGATGCCTGGCGACTGATGCACCCTGACTCTCGCACGTATACCTACTACTCCTCGGTCCACGATTCTCATTCTAGGATAGATAGATGGCTATTGTCAGATATACTGATTAGATGCCTTACCCATCTGGCAATCCTACCTAGAACATTGTCGGATCACTCCCCGGTGGTCATTTCCCTGAAGTGGGGACATGACCTCGAAAGGTCACGGCAGTGGAGAATGAGACCCTATGCCCTCCTTGACCATACCTTCGCCTCCGAACTTGAGTCATCTATTGAGGAGTTTTTCGAGGTCAACATAGATTCAGTCCCCCTCCGAGCTACCCTTTGGGAATCATTCAAGGCCTATATCAGGGGTATTGCCCTATCCAAGGGGAGTGGCATCCTGAGGGGTATCCGTGAGGACATCGCTGACAGCGAGTCGACCCTCGCAAGATTGGAAACCCAATACACACACGACCACTCCCCTGACGCACTGGCATCACTGGGTCGTGAACTAGATAGATTCCGCAATCTTGCTGAGCGCGAAGTTAAATTCCTTGACAATCCTCAGGCAGTTAGGCGCTACGGGGAGGGCGAGCGGCCGGGCCGGGTGCTGGCCAGGCTAATTCGGCACGAGTTTGGAGTGCCCAACATCCCAGCAATAGAGAGATCCGACGGTACACTAGCCACTTCGCCCCAAGACATCAACACAGAGTTTCTTACATTCTATGCGTCCCTCTACTCGAAGGTGGATGGACCCCATGTCTCAGAAATCGACGGCTACCTCGAGGAGCTCCCTCTTACAGCCCTATCCTTCGACGCCACCGTTTCCCTAGACAGACCCTTCACGCCGGAGGAGCTGACTAAGGCCATTGAGTCACTTGCTGCAGGGAAGGCCCCCGGCCCGGATGGTCTCCCTATGGACTTCTATAAGCGTTATAAATCAATCCTGGTGCCGCACTTGCTGGCTCTGTGGGAAGAAGCTTGCGAAATGGGCACGCTTCCCCCTTCACTCCGCGAGGCCATGATTACTGTCCTTCTTAAACCGGGTAAGCCACCTATTCGGTGTGGCTCATACCGCCCCCTTTCGCTAATAAACTGCGATGTAAAAATATTTGCTAAACTACTGGCTAACCGCCTGGCCGTGTTCATGCCTGATATCGTACACCCTGATCAGGCGGGATTTGTCCCAGGTAGGTCCACATCACTAAACCTTAGACGGCTTTTCAACGTGATCAGCAGAATTAATCCCCGAACACAAGCAGTGGCAGTCACACTGGATATGCAGAAGGCATTTGATTCGGTGTCCTGGGAGTATCTGTGGCGAGTCATGGAAAAATGCAAATTTGGCCCCAATTTTCGGTCCTGGGTCAGACTACTATACACCAACCCAGTGGCAAGAGTACGCACTGAGGATAGGTGTTCCGCCCTCTTCCAGGTAGCCAGAGGGACGCGACAGGGGTGCCCTTTCTCCCCATTGATCTTTGCAATAGCAATTGAACCCTTTGCCGACATGATGCGCCATTCGCACTCTCATAGAGGCCTGCGCTCAGCGGGACAAGCAGACATTGTTTCCCTATACGCGGACGATGCCCTGCTCTACATCCGCTCTCCCGAAACAAACCTCGCTCCAATTCTCAATGATGTCACCCGCTTTGGACATATCTCTGGTCTTAAAGTTAACTGCTCTAAATCATCCATATTCCCACTCACGGATAGCACACAACCACCTTCCGACCTGTTGGGCCTTACTTGGTCCCAATCCACTTTCACCTACTTGGGAGTCCTGGTCTCACGCCACGCTGAGAAACTACGCGCTGATAACTATCAGAATTACCTAGCCGCTCTGACCATCAAAACCGCGAGTTGGGCCCGTCTCCCTATTTCCCTTGCTGGCAGAATAGGAATTCTAAAAATGATTGTTTTTCCCCAACTCCTATACCGCTTCACAAACATTCCACTGTGGCCAGGCGAGGGATTCTTTAAGACGCTTCGCGGCATTGTCAACTCCTTTCTCTGGCACTCTGGAGCGGTCCGACTCAAACTAAACACGCTCACCGCTCCCAAGGAACTGGGCGGGTTCGGTGCCCCTGACTTTCTTACATACTGGATAGTAGCTCAGTCCCAATTTGCTTCCTGTTGGTTCAGCACATCGAATCCCCCTCCTCATGTCCGTCTTGAGAAACTTAAGGTTAAGGAGCGTGCGATTGGTTCCCTCATTCTTAAGCCAGCCCCGCCAGATCCCGATTCTATAGACCCTGTGCTGAGCACATCACTTGCTCTTACTAAAATGTGGAACATGGTTGCTACCCCTGACCCGTTTCATGGTGACCTCCCTCTCTGGAATTTCCTCCCTGATGTCCCCTGTATCCCTCAATCCATAGTCGCTCGTTGGACGGTGGCAGGTTTCTTGTCTCTTCGTGAGGTCTTTGTGGGAGGCAATTTCCTGGAGTGGTCGGATCTCCCTCTGGCGCTCAAGCGTAGACCATCGGCATGGCTACAATACTCCTCGCTTAGGAAGGTCCTAAAAACTAAATTCCCCGAATTTCCTTCGGTTCCACCAGATGAACCTTTGATAGCCGAACTCTGTGCATCCGATTCCTTCAGAGGGAAAGTATCCAGACTCTATAATTTAATACAGACCAGGGCCGCCCCCTCATTTGTTAAACTTAAAATGAAGTGGGAGGAAGATCTTGGAGTTGAGATTGACGATGTGCGTTGGGCCCGTATGTGTGCACGTACCCAAGAGGTATCATATAACTCCAGATTTAAACTACTGCAATTCAAGTTGTTACACAGGTATCACCACACACCGACTAGACTGCATCGTATGTTTCATGAGACCTCTCCTAATTGTCCCAGATGCGGCACTGACCAGGCTGATTACATACACATGATTTGGAACTGCCCACACCTGACACAATATTGGCAAGACGTATGCTCCACTATATCAGACATATTAGACTGCACCGTAGACCCCTCTCCAATGCGCTGCCTTTTTCATGACCTCCCCGGTTTGAAACGTGATTCAAAGAAGTTGGCAGGGCTTTGTCTGATGTTGGCGGTTCGCTGTATAGTATTATGCTGGCTTCGCCCCAATGCACCCACACATGCGCAGTGGCTCCGGGCAGTCACCTGGGCACATGATACTGAGGAAGCCTGGGGGGCGACACAACACTCGCATTCAAGACCAAGGGACATTTGGTGCAGATTTCGTGATTATATGTCTGCCTTTGCCTCAGATTCGGAGACCTCTTCTCCGCCACACTCCTCTCAGTAACGCTCTATGAAGTATATACTGTCCTCACTCTGGCTGCAAGTCTTCCCTGATCATATGCACCTGTGCTTTGTTTAGATCTGATGCTTTGTATAGTGATGCCTCTGTGTTGTGGGTTGTAAACTGATTTCACGATTTGCTTGTATTAACTGTGTATCCCTGTGTGTTGTCGAGCTGAATAAAAACAAGTTTAAAAAAAGTAGAGCTTTCCTCACTCAAGCCAGCTGCATCATCATTGCCAACACCATAATACTCTACAAACTTGACTATTGCAATGCTTTGTATTTGGGAGCCAACAAATATATCATTGACAAAATTCAAACACTGCAAAAGAAAGCCCTTAGAACTGCTCTCAACTTAACCTCTGAAGAACACATTTCTAACAAAAGAAGAGAACAATAATGGCTCAAAATCTGTGACAGAATCTCACTTAAAACATCATCACTTACCTTAAAATGTCTTAACAACACACACCCCCCCCCTACCTGGCAGCAAGAATAGCGAGAAAAACATCCACTCGCCCCACGAGAACTACCAACTCCTACTGCCTACAGATACCTCGATTTAGACCAATAAAAACAGGAGGCACCAGCTTCCCAGTTAAGGCAGCCCAATACTGGAATGCTCTCCCACTTGACATCAGAACAGACCATTCCTACTACAGCTTTGGACGGATTATTCTCACATGGCTACATTCTAATGACCCCCAAGATTAACCATGTATCAAGCAACACCTATCAATCTGACTGTACATATGTATATTCTTTAACTGATTTATCGCAATGTAATGTTTCATATTTATATTGTGCCTTGTAACGTAATGTTTCATATTTATACTGTGCCTTGTAACTAAGTTTTTAAGCAATCTTGTTTTCCTGCTCTCTGTAGCACCCAGTTACCTTTGGGTTTGGCTCACCATACAAAATCAATAAACATACAAACAAAACAAACTGACACCAGACAAATGAGGCTATGCCGTGAAAGTTAGTTTGAACATGGGTGCCAGTACTTTTTAAAGGCAGTTCCTGGGTGTTGGAATTCATTTGATGCAAGCAGACAACTGTAGGAAGGTACCTATTACACTGGATTCGCTATCTGTTCAAGACATATTGCCGCTGCAGACGTGCTAGTATACAAGGTCCAGCAGAGTAAACATGTGTTCATTTTGTTTTTCAGCATGGAACATTGTACGAGTTCTGTTTAGCAAAACCCACTTTCTGGGAGAGAAACCACCCATTATTTTGCATATCAAAAAAGTCAAGAAATATTAGGATGCCACACACTCACTGATGCTACTTTGTCACAGGAACATACCGCAATTCAGACCATATTTTTTTTCTACTGCCATAGGAGTCCAGATGCTATTCACTTGTGTGAAGAGACCAAATTCAGTATGGGACCTAAATGTAGTCCCGTCAGCTCTGGCACAAAGGCCAATTGAGGCCTCAGCATCCTCCAACATAACTCTACTTACCCGGAAGGTGGTACTATTGTGGCTCTTAGGTCTGCCAGCAGAGTCCATGAAATTCAGGTTTTGCGGCCTCAGAACCGTACACTGTATTGCGGAGAATCTTTAGGGTGCTTGAGGATGCATCGTCCTTTCTCCTGAAGGTGGTGTCATACTTTCATACTAACGAGCAAGTGATCCTTCTTACATTTTTCTAAATCCCCAGTTCCAGGCTGAAAACACCTTCCATTTCCTGGATGTCAGAGGAGCACTATCATAACAGAATTAGTCAGATAAGAAAGAAAGATTGTTTGTTTCTTTGCAGGGCCAGAATCCTGGCTCTCAGGCAGACCAAGCAGCTATTGCTAAAAGTGCTCACCCATGAAGGGTCTCCATGCATTGCATCAGGGCAAAAGCAATAGATGTTGGGTTTTAAGCACAAGATCCCTTGGAACATCGCCAGCAAAGTTACTACTATGTCTGGAACCCATTCAGCCTTCTGCAGGCAATATTTGGATACACGTTTGAGGCCGACAGTAGAATTGTGCAGGGTTCTTAAAGGGAAAGTATTATTTTGGGGTGCAAAGAGGCTCTGGTCCTGCCCCTGTTTAATGGGATCCCATTATTGAAAAGTGGACTAGGAGTAACTAGATCTTTCTTGCTGAGGTACCCAGTGTTCAGGTAGGGGTCCTTCTGCAATTTTAGGGTCATGATGATAATGTACTGATAGTTGCTACAGACCCCTGGTTGGGTAACCATGTGAAAGGCTCAAGACGGGGGCCAGTCTGTTTACAAACTAGAGGGAGTTGCCCCTGTGATCATTTCGGCCAATGTCTTCTCACCCCTACTGTTTTCTGACTAAACCACCTAGTTAGTTGGGGGAACAGGGATTGAATCATTGGGATTGAACCCAAACCATTTCAATGGCTTAGCGATGTGCCCCTTGAAACTGCCTTGGGATAGAGGATATTTCCTTCAAAGGAATTTTCTACACCAGTTAGGTGATGTTTTCCAGTTTTTGTGGTTAATCTTCCCTTTTGAGATGGAAGAGGGTTTGTTTTTGGAGGTTTCAAATCTGGTTTCAAAGTGTTCCAATTTAACAAGGAAATTCTAATAGGTTTGATTTGCAATTATGGACACCTTTTTTTGCCAGGCTTCCAAGTTCTGTTACGGCTGAATCTCAACAGGTGAGGGGGGGGTCAAATATATGTGCTGTGCGGATTGTCCTCCTTGGATAGCATCTAACACTTAAATTGCGTCAACTAGTGTTCAG
Source organism: Ambystoma mexicanum (assembly GCF_040938575.1). NCBI lineage: Eukaryota > Metazoa > Chordata > Amphibia > Caudata > Ambystomatidae > Ambystoma > Ambystoma mexicanum. The sequence goes on from NC_090926.1 coordinate 1,051,531,188, forward strand.
ACGCTAAGTTAGGTTATGTTTCCGGCTTTGGTATAGCACCTACTGCCATTGGCATGGACCTGAAGTTCAGTGGGGATGAATGACCATTGAAGGAACATAGTCCCGAGATGTGAGAAGTGGGGGAAGGACTTCTAAAATGCATGTGTGCATTTTTAGCCAGCACAAAAGGTAGGTAGGGAGTGGCTAGGTCCCTATTAGCAGCCCATAGATATCAGATGAGAGAGATATCACTCTGCTGACATCTGCCACCTGCTCAAAGACCTTTACCTTGACCTCCTTGCTCTTACTGAGATGTGGTTCAATGCCAGCTCGGTCACTACTTTTGACTCTCTTCTCCCTGATGGCTACAAGATTATCTGCAAGCCTCACCCTAACCGTGCTGGCGGTGGGGTTGCCTCGATCTTCCCTGAGTAGGTCCCTTCTTCCCTCGCACCCACCCAGCCCTTCGAGAGCCTGGTCTGCAAACTTGGCATCTGCCCTACTTCGTCCCTGACCATTGCCTCCATCTACGCCTGGCTCTATCCCCCTGTTTCTCTCAGAATGGGCCAATTTCTCCTCCTCTCTCCTGACATCTACCTCCAAACTCCTTCTCCTGGGTGACTTCAACATCATCCTCAACTCCTTAATCACGGCTTCCACTCTTCTGTGACCTGTGTAACTCTCTCTCCCTCTCCATCTCCATTCTCCCCTCTATCCTACCCACTTGGCTAGACACAATCTCAAATCCATACTGAACTTTTGCTGTCTGCTCCAATCTCCACCCCGCTCTCCTGGTCAGACCACTTCCTGCTCTCCTGGCACCTGGGGTCCGCTCGGCCCTCTGAGCGCACCTCCCCGGCTCTGCCAACCTCGTTTATGGATATCTACCTGTTGAAATGAGTGGCAGTTGTTGCCTTCGCTTCCAACTTCACCCCTCATCGCTGATTCTACTTCTGACTTTACTCTCAGCAACCTCCATCTCACCATCACTTGGTACGATTTTGATCTAGCAGCCCTGAAACGCAGGTGTAGAGCTGCTGAATGGAAGTGGCAGACCTGAAACTCAACCTCTGACAAACTGGCCTGTCTCCTTCTCCAAAGGCAATATCTTCTATCCATTCGCTCCAAGAAGAGGGCCCACAACCAGGCTTGCGTCGCTGGAGCATCCAACAACATGAATGAACTCTTTAAAGTCTGCAAGGAGCTAGCCAATCCTTCTGCAGCCTCCACCTTGCCTCTTCCCTTCAAGGCTCTCTGCACTGAACTGGCCACCCACTTCACTGCAAAAACTCAGGACATCCGGATCAATCTTTCTTCCTCTTATTCCTCCTTCCCCCTTCCCTCCTCCCATCCCCTGACCGACCCTGGCCTCTCATCCTCCCTCATCCACTCTCTCTGCCTTCTCTCCTATCACATCGAATGCGGTCTCCCCCTGTTCTTCCAGAACTATTAAGGACAACATCGGCTCCCTAGCCCCTGCACTTGCTGATTTCTGCAATCACTCTCTTGCAACTGCGTATTTCACCTTCTTCCCTCAAGCACTCCCTTGTGTTTAGCCCCTCCTTAAAAAGCCTTCCGCCTACCCCTCAGGTCCAGCTAATTACCGCCCCATCTCTATCACTCACTTCCTTTGGAAACTTCTGAAGAAGTTGGTCCCCCCCAACTAACCCAGCTCGTTGGTTGCCTACACAACCATCAATCTGGATTCTGAGCATCCAGAGGCACGGAAACTGCGCTCCTGAACACCCGTGAAGAACTGCTTGGATCTCTTGACTCTAACTCACCCACTGTCCTCATTCTACTCGATCTCTCCTCTCCTTTTGATACGGTCAACCACTCCATCCTCATAAAAGGGCTCCACGATACCCCTGGTATCTCGAAGCAGGCACTGGAGTGGCTGACCACCTTCCTCACTGACCGTCCCTCCCATGTTATCATAGGTTCTTTCTCATCTCCCACCTTCTTCACCACTTGTGTCGTAGCCCAGGGCTCTAACCTTTCACTCAGGCTCTTTAACATCTATCTCGCCACGCTTGCTCACCTTGTCACCACTTTCTCCCCGCAATTCCAGCGTTATGCAGACAACACCCAACTCTTCTTCAAAAGTCCCTCTGAACCTCTTCCTACTTCCTCTACGATTCCTGACTGCCTATCTGCTATCCAGTCATGATGTGCCTCTAATGATCTCTACCCCAATGCCAGCAAGACTGAGATACTTCCTATTGGGTCTCCTGCTCCTTCTTTCCTCCCTTCACTCTGTACTTTCCAGCCCTAAAATCTGTACATTGGTTCCCGGTTCCTGCAAGGATCAAATTCAAATCCCTCTGCATCACCCATAAGGCTGTCTGGGGCCACGGGGACCATGCCATCTACAACTTGCTCTCACCAACTACTCTCCCTCCCGATATGCTGATCTTCCTGCTCCAACTCTCTACGTGTCAAGTGCTCCTCTAAGCAGTGAGTGGATGGCTGGTCTCTCTCCTCAGCTGGTTCTCTCCTCTGGAACAGCCTCCCCCTTCCTTTCCGTCTTGAGCCAGATCTCGTCAAATTTCACAAGCTCCTCAAGACTTTCCTCTTCTCCTCCTCCTTCCCCCCTCTCCCTTCTGTGCTAAATCCCACAGTCGCGGAGATTGGTGGCCTAGGCCGTTGAGTATTTCTGGGTCCTGGCTTTCCGTCCAATCGCTTCAGCCTCCACCATGCAATTGCCTTTGGGCACCCATTGGCCTGTGCCGTACCACAGGTACTGCACGTTCAAGTCCTCGAGTTTTGCTCTGTGAGCTATTCTACGGTGTTCTTGCTTTTTTTGAGAAAAGTACTATTTTTGTCAAAACAGAGCCGGTGTGCTCTTCTCTTCATCGGCCGAGAAGCGGGAACCCATTTGTCAGTGAATTTCGATGCTCCTCAAGGACAAGGATCGTCAAGTTTCCATCAAAGTTTACAAAAAGCCATCGGGCCTACTCCGCACTTCCGATCATGTCAGAGGAGAAGAAAGAGGGAAGTTCTCTTTGTTCCAGAAGCGGACTGCAGAACGTGATTGTGGCGGACAAACACCTTCAATGCCTTTACTGTCTTCACCCGGACCACAAAGAAGGGGATTGTGAAATCTGGCTTGGGTTCTCCAAGAGAATAATGAAGGATCGTCACAGTATACTGGCGGCGTGGCTAAGCACCAAGGCCTCTGGCCTGAAGCAGGGTCATGCCTCACCCAGGACCGGCCGGTCCGAGGAGCGGGCTTCCAAGTCTTTTGAGGGCGCTCCATCTGTGGGGGCCGAAGACAAGGCCAAGCGACACAAGTCAGTTTCCATCGGGGGTCGCTGCGCAAGAAGGTCCTGCGATGGGCAGGGCACGATCAACCTCACCATCTGCCTGTATCTCCAGCCATTGATCCAGCTCCTCCTCAAAGAGGAAATCGCCCAACCTGGCTAAACTGTGGGAGAAGCCTGAGAAGCCTAGGGTGGAAGAAAAGATGGGCAACCTGCTCAAGAAGGCCCAGGCGGCGCAGGAAAAATCATCGTGAACGATTGAGATGATGGTGGCCACTCTCTCCAAGGCCAAAAGGGCTGACCCTTTGAAGGTAGCCCTGACTGCGCCCAGGGTGTCCTTACCCCCCGAGACGGGAAGCCTCTGCCGGGGCGAAGACACCGGAAAACAAGATGTCATCACTGAGCCCGGCTCTGACACCTCAGGGTGCAAAAAAGGGGGTGAGGGTGATGTGGTCCAGGCAAGCCACAGGCCGTAACTCAAGGCATGGATGTTTCTTCCTCAGATCAGGAGGACCAGGAGTCAGTACACACAGTCCACAAATACATGGAGGATGATGGCGGCGGAAACGCTGGTGCGACGACGGTGCGGGGCCTAGTAGGCCGACTGTCCGTCTCCGCCGAGAGATTTATCTCTGGACATCCTTTCGACCCTGCACACATTGGTATCAGAAATCCAAAAAAGGATGCTGCGGGCCCGGCCCCAGTGGCCACGGATTAGCCTCCTGCAAAAAAGAGGAAGCACCATCTAACACCCCCCATTAAGCTCCACACCCGTGGCAGGTGCTCCCCCCTCACCCCTGAAGGATACAGACACAGGGACGGACATGGCCACCACGGATGACAATGTCACGGTGGGTGGATCGCCGCAGCAGAGGGCATCCCCACAGGATGAGGTGGGGTCTTTTCATGCCATGGTCGCCAGAGCTTCCAAGCTCTTCCAGCTGACAACCGAGGAGGCCAAAAAGGAAGGCTTCCTATACCAGAGGCGTGAGGCCAAGAGGAAGACCATCAAGGTGGCGCCCATCCTGGACGATGTGTGGGAGGAAGGCCTGGCCTTATTGAAGAATCCTGCCATGGCCCAGCCAAGTGGGATAGTCTAGAGAAAAAGTACTGGGTGCCACAAACCGCACTCATGTGCCTACAGTCGCAACTGTTGTCGGACTCGGCGGCTGCGAGGAAGAGATAGTCTAACCCCTCGTCATCAGCGTGATCGTCCTCAGTTCACACTTGCTGTCATAATGTTCACGGTTGTGTTACTGTTCAGCTTGATTTGCAGGCACCCCTCACATTTGCCCCAGTAATAATGTTTAGTTTTCCTCTCAATCAAAATATCATCATCTTGTAATATTCATAAGTCTCAATGTCTTTTTAAACAGCCATTCGGTTTGCTAGCTCCACCTTACTTCGGTCCCCCTCATCCGGGCTGAGACGTTCTCCTGGTATCCCTCTGTCGGGTTCACATTACCATTTTCCAAGTCTGGGTTTTAGCCCCAAGTCAGGCTTTCCCTTAAGGCCCCAGTCAGGCTTTCCCTAAAGTCTCCAGCCAGGCTTCTCACAATTCTTTCACCACATCGTGCCAACGACTTTCGACTGTACAAGGGGTTTGGCTTGACCCATGTATGACCACTCTGATACCTTACACCGGCCTCCCCTAAGGCCTCTTGGTACTTGCAGTTTCTATAACAACCAAAGACTCAACGATATACAGGACTGAACATAACCCGCTGCAGGACCACTTCGATTCCCTTATTCAACACATTCTCCTTGTTCAGGAGCGGGCAGCGGTTAGAGTCCTTCGAACGCCCATGTGATGCCGGACCACTCCAACACTGATGCCACTTTTACTCACAAAAGACCTTTGTATTTCAGTCTTCTTTCTTCATACAATGTTGCTCTTCTCAACCTTGAGCCCAACACAGTCTATTATCAATGGTCTCTGACTCACCGGCTGTGGCAAACTCTGTTGACGTCTCTTGCCTCTGGGGTCAAGGACGGTACAACAATGGCAACCGCTTCTCCCTGCCCTGGTTATCAGTGAGGGAGGGTTCCATGTACCGCTGACATCCTTCGCACCATTCGCCAGCTGCAATTCCCGGTCTTACGTTTCCCTTCTCTGAGGCTCCTCGTATCTGGGTTGAAAAGGGCAAGGGCAACTCCCTCTATGTCGTCCTTTCAGGTCTTGCCGCATTTGCCCTCCGTTTCAACTGCCGTCCTGGAATAGCTGCTTCCTTGCGTGTTTGTCCTTGCTCAGAGTGTGCTCTCATACTCCGCCTTTTATCCTTATGGGGAAGTGAAAGGGAAGTCAGGAGTGTGTAGTTATTGGCTATTGCCTGCATCTGCCGGACCCTTGTGTTGGGACATGTCAGGTATACGGCTCTGGTGTTAGTCCGTTGTCTTTCACAGTAATCTGTCTATGAGAAAGTTGAAGTGGGAGAATGGAAGACCAGGCTCCCGTCCTTCACCTCTCGCGCTTGGCCTAGAGGGTCACGGCCCAGACACCCGCCGCGAGAAGAGTTTGTCCAGTTACCAGACGACCAGGTACCCTGGTACAGGAACATACGGATGTGTCCACCTGCCTGCCCAGCAGCCCGCACTGGCCATGCCGACACCTGCGGCTCGGATCAGCTAGACTAAAAACCACACGTCGTTAGAGATGCCATGACGACCTAGACGACGGGAAGCACATCTGTACAAATATACACACTTAACATTTCCACACCTATCTACACGAAGAACATACTCAGTGCTCTGACGTGGGCGACAGGCATATTCACGGACGTGCATCTTTATTATTTTCACATAGGCTTTCAGAGTGCAGAAACGCAAGACGCATCATGAACTCATCTATAACGCTTGCTCACGCTTCCCTTGAAACCCGTTACCACCATGAGAGGTATAATGGAAACACGATATTGGTCATGGAAATATATGCCACTATAATCTAAAGCACCCGTGCACGAAATGGATCACTTATGCACCAGGCCCAAGTAGGCCCCAAGCAAGAGTTCCGTGGACATTAACAAAGCAAAAGTCAGGTTGCTGATCCTGCAGAATGAGCCTGGTGGAGCAACCAGCCAAGGTCGCAATGTTGCAAACCCACATCCAAGAACAAATCATCAAAGGCACGATGTTGCAACCTCGCACTCCGCGTACCAACGTTAAAATCATATCTACAAATTAAACCAGACACACAGTGGAAAAACAATATTAATTGTGCAGAATTCTGCCTCAAACACGGTCCCGCCTCACGTGACCAAGCCGAACCTGACGAGATGCCAAAACCCAGGAGAGAAAGGGCGTCTGGGTCCCTCACTACGAGACACAGGCCGGGACACTTGAAAGGCTCAATGGACACCTGCTACAGTGGGAACGGTCAGCTCCCACCTATGAATAAATCCTCACATTGTCTGCATGTACCCATATTGAAACATTGTTGCAAACGCAGGTACACCGAGAGCTGGGAACAACGGTGGTCCCAGGCTGGGGAGCTCACGGATGCACCAATCAGAACATGGGGCTCTTATCTCAGACGTCAGTAACATTAGCCAATCCTCAGGGGTCTTCATGTAACAATTCTTATGTATCTAATTGAAGGGACAACCCAGATATACCACCTGACTACACCTTGACCACTAATATCATTCTCTATATGTGTACTATACTAACCCTACCACTCGAGCAACCAATTAAGAGTGGCGATAGGGTTTTTGTTAAACTTTCTGAAGTGACGCAAGTAGCGCGTCATAATGTAGTAAAAAGGGCCTGCGAGCCCCACGATTGTGTGTGTGTCAGGACGAACGCGTGCGCTCCTTGACCCATCCCTGCCGTTTTGCATAAATAAACAGCAGAGTCGCCTTGCTCCTTGTGTGCGTCTCATACTCTATCTCACACCTGGGATATACGGGAGGAGTTGGGGCCTCCCTGCCCGGAGGTCTGCGGACGGCCCGGCCGACCCCGGCAGAATTACCCCCGACAAGTTGGAGGCACTGCTGAGATCTGTTTAAGATCAACTTTTATTTTTAGTTTTCCAGGCACTCCCGTTGCGGGGAGGCCCGGCGGCGCGGCCCCCTCTGCCGTTGCCCCCTTCTGAGGACTACAGGACCATCGCGGAGCCGCGAGAAGACCGGACAGCGCAATCCGGATATTGGCCCTCGGGAGCCGGTTGAGAAGTATCCCGCCCGCGGTCGGCGAGTGTCCAGACGTGGTCCAGACGAGGGGAGGTGGCGAGCCGCTTGGAGGGTGCACGCAGTCGAGCGGCCCTGCATCGAGAGAACTTGGTGAGCATGACACGCACAACAAGCAATGCGAAATTGTGAGGGAGGGGGAGGAAGTAAATAAGGGAGGGGGGAGGTATTGTAGAGATGTGCGGCGAAGGTTTAACTGAGTGTTGCAAATGGAATGAATGGTAGCGAAACGAGTGCGAGAACAGTGGGCTAACGTTACGCGAAAGAGGGGGGCGGGGCACGAAAACATCACGTGCAGCCGCTCGTAACAAGTGAGCTAACGTTACGCGAAAGAGGGGGGCGGGGCACGAAAACATCACGTGCAGCCGCTCGTAACAAGTGAGCTAACGTTACGCGAAAGAGGGGGGCGGGGCACGAAAACATCACGTGCAGCCACTCGTAAGACACTGATGGTCTAAATTGCGATTAAGTGTGAGGATGGGTGTGTGTGGTTTCCTACGACTTGACATTTATTGATCAATGAGTAGATGAGGTTCCCTATTGTTCGAGCAAGAAACTCGATAGGTAGATGACGTTTCCCTGTGGCCGGTAGCTAGTCACATAGTTGCCCAAAACGGAAGATAATTGGCTGGTTAAGCCCTCCTGTTGAGGGGCGTATCACACGCGAGGCGAGGCAGCGTGCGCAGTCCGGTTATAATATTGATGAGATTACCTTGTTCCAGGAGAGACAGGAAGACAGCTGTAGGGTTAGCGGGGTAGATTGTAAGTGTATTTTGAACTTAAAAAACCATAACAAGAATATACCAGTAGCTCGAAGAAATCGGTGACGTCACCAGTAGGGATTTAATAGGATATAGCGAGCACAAGGAATTTTGGGTTTTAGGGTGGTGGGAAAGAGAAGCATGATAAAGGAGCTGGTACGGAGATAAACTATAAATCAGTGGATCGAAAGAAGAAGGGGAAAGGGGCGTGGCTGCGCACGGAGAACGCCTGCCACGGCAAGTGTAAAAGGGGGAGGAGAACGGAGAAACAGGACGACTGTATAAGATCATCGTAAGGGGTACACAGCCGCAGGGGGCTGCGTGCGCTTCGGCCGCAGGGGGCCGTAGGGGAAGGAATGTAATATAACATCATATCTATTATTATTGCATAATTTGTCAGAGGATTATCGTAAGTCCCCACACTTGCGGGGCGAGGTAAGCAATACAAGGTTGTATATTGTAAACTGCTAAGTAAGGGGAAGGGTAACACGGGGAGTGAAATTATGTCATACGGGAGAGGGTCGGGAGGGTGGGGGAACACACTCACTACCCCACTACAACACATATGCACCACACTGCCACCACATAGGGAGAAGTTAATTAAGTACAGCATAGAGTGGACCCAGGGGACAGACAATAAAATGTTAACACCATGGCCGCCTAATGGCAGTTTCGATCCATATGCCCAACATTCACTACTAAACCATCTGCACAATACATACAAGGGGAAGAAGTTAGCAAACCATGTGGAGGTGTTTAACTTATGGAGGATGTTCCAGGGGTCTCGACCAGGACCAAATGGAATGTTCACTATGGGGGAAACACCGGAAGAAGAGGAGATTAAGAAAGAAGGAACGGGTGGGGAAAAGGAGTGTGAAAGCACAAAGAATACGGGGATCGAAAGACAGGGAGGAGAAAAGATTAATAAATCAGACGACATAAAAAAGGAACCGAGCAGTGAGATAGCCATAACACCGGGTGTGAAAACAGAGGGAGGAGGGTTGTACCCTTTAAGAGAATTAGGAGAAATAGGACAGTTAAGGGCGGCTGAAGGATACTCAAACCCGGCATACAGCCCTCCACCATATGTGGCTCATGGGAAGATACCAATGGGGGACAAGAGGATTACAGAAGAGCAGACTGTAGAGATAGGAAACGATGAGTGGATAGCTGCACAGATATTGTTGAAATTACGAGGCTCACTAACTGGAGAAGAAAGGGAGGCGGTAAAGAGAACAAACGAGGATAGTGCCAGAGAGAGTGAAATGAGGGGAGAGGAGCTACTACGGCAGAAGGAAGAGATTTTGGAGGGAAGATTAGCAGAACTAAGGGATGAGCAGAATGAACTGGTTAAACAACTTGAGCGGGAGGAAAGAGAGAGAGTGAGGAAAAGGAAAGAAGGTAAGGACGAATTGGAAAAATTAAGGGAACGAAGTGAGGAGCAAAAGAGAGAAGCTGAAAGGGTAAAAGGAGCAGCAGATAGGATATCAAGAGTAGTGCTGAGAGAGAAGAAGAAGGAAGAAGAAGAAAAGGAGAAAGAAATGGAAATATGGAGGAGGAGGATAATATCAGAGGCAACTAAGAAATATGAAGAGGGGAAGGTAATAGAGAGTATAGTAGAAAGAGAAAGGGTGAAATGGGAAAGGAAGAAAGAGGATGAAAGGATATTGGAACAGATGAGCAACGAAGTAATGGAGGAATTGAAAAGGAAAAGGGAGGAAAATAGTAGGGAAATGGAGGAGAGGAGTGAAGGAGGAATTGAAGAGAGGGGTTGGGAGAGTGAAAGATGGGGAGATGTATATAAGAATAGAGAGGTAGCAACAACATCAGCACTAAGGGGAACAGTTGGTAACAACGGAAAGGGAGAAAGAGACCTAATAGACTTAAAAACAGTAACAATAAAAGGAAAAAAGGCAGAGTGGGGGGTGCCATTTATGAATGATTTTTGCAGTGAGGAGGAAGGAGAAGTGGAGAAGGATGGAAGGAAGAGTGAAAGGGAAAGCTTAGATAAACTATACCTCACTAGAACAAACATAGATTCGCCCTGGATGAGTAGAAGATGGGAGGAGCTGGAGAGAAGTAAGGAGGAAGTGAAAAGAATAAGGGAAACACAAACCAATGAAACCACGCCACCCACATCACCACCGCGCCCTCCCACGTCACGCCCTACATGTTCAACCACCGCGCGCTCTCTGCACAGAATAAAGCTCGCGCCCTTCAGGAATGAACTTACACCTTATGCATGTCGGCTTAGGGACCTCCCTAGTCGCAGGCAAGACAGACAAATAAACATACCTATATTGAACACAGGAAATGATGGAAAAAGGGGAAAGGAAGAAGAGGGAGGTAGGAGCAGAGGTAGTAAGGAAGAATTTGAAGTAGTAAAAGAAATGGGGGAAGAGGAGGGGTGTGAAGACTCAACATTATGGAGCGTAAAGGGTGACGCAAGACAGAATTTAATGCCACTGCTAGAGAGAGGAGGGGCTAGACCACAGTATGTACCTTGGAAACATACGGATAAGGAAAATATAAAATGTAGGCTCCCATCACTAAGTGGAGGTGCGGGTAAGTGGATATATGAAATGGAAAAACACACCGCAGGACAGAAACTAGCAGTAGGAGACGTGAAGGGCCTGTTAATATCAATATTAGGGGATAGAGCGGATGACATTTGGAAAAGAGCGGGATTCCATGGGGTAACAATAACGAACACATCGCATGATGGGGCACCATTTGCAAACTGCAGACATGCGCTATGGCAGGCACTGAGGGTACAGTACCCAGACACATCAGACATAGGAGCCATTACTTCCCGTAAGATGGGTGAAAATGAGGATCCTGTTGATTATATCCAGGATATTCAAGAGAAGTGGCGCATGGAAACTAGAGAACAATGGGACAAAACACCAGCCATATTTTATCATATACTAGTACAAGGGCTCCCAGAAGGAGTTCAAAAACAACTAAAGAAAGTAGTGGGGATGGAAGCAAAACCATGGCCAGAAATACAACTGACTATAGTACATCACTGCAGAACATGGCAAGGAAAAATGAAACAAAAGGAAGAGGATAGGAAAACAGAAGAGGCCAAATTAGTACAGAAAAAACTTACTAAATACACAATGGAAGGGGCACTAATAACTACGCCCACACCAATGGCCCAAAGCCCAACGCAAGTAGTGGCTGCACAAGATCCCGCTCAAATAGCGCCTCCACAAGGGGTAATAGAGCAAGTGCCGCCTCTGCAATTACACGCACCAAACATGGGAGGAGGGTACCCAATGCAAGGAACTGGGTATTATAGTTATAACAGAGGGAGAGGAGGGTTTATGAGAGGGAGAGGATATGGATATAATACCCAACAACAGGCTGGGGGACTCAGAAATAACTACCCCACAGGGCAACCCGTATACCAAGACAACACAGGGAGCTTCCCATGGCAAAACAGGGAACCACCCGTGTGTTGGAGCTGCGGACTATTAGGGCACATGTCACGTACATGTAGGGTCAGGCCAGGAACACCAGCATGGAATGAACAAGCACAACCTAGGACATCACAAGAACAGCAGGGCATACAACAGCAGCAGATGTCACAACAAGGGAGTGGCCAACCACAACAACCACAACAGCCACAAACCTATTCACGGCCACAACAACAAATAACACAGTATCTGCCACCGCCACAACAACAAGTAGCGTTAATACAACCACCACCACCACAAAATGAACGAACACAATTGGGTGGGGTGACGGTGTTGGGACACAACCCTTACACAGGGAATGGCCAATCATTGTACCCCCAATAGGCCAGCCCACAGACGGCCTTGGTGTGTCCCATCCTGTCAGTAACACCTAATAGTGCGGAGGAACCACGCATAGAGGTAACGATAGGTGACAAAAAATTATCATTTCTTGTTGACACCGGGGCAACCCGGTCTTGCATAAGGGAAGGTAAATTTAAGATGTCAGGCGAAGCCATGAACACCCAAGGATTTTCTGGGGCTAAAGGGTTGGTTCCATTTACTGATAACATTCCCTTATCTATTGGAGATTATGATCTGTCAGTTCCACTTTTGTATTATAGTGCCTCACCAGTAAATATACTGGGGAGGGACATAATGAACAGGTTGAACATGACGATCTCCTTTACAGAGGATGGCATAATTTGCTCTACTCCAGGGATTAACATGCTCGCAGCACAACAGATTTTGCAAGCATACTGTGGACAGACAGCGATTAGGGCGGAGCCAGTAGATGGCGAAATATTCCAATATGGCACAGACATGGCATTTGCATGGATGCCAGGGATAGAAGGGAAAATATGGAGGAGACCAGCAGCCTATCTATTCCGACCAGAAACACCAGGTAATGAACTAGAAGGGAAGGTGTTTGTAGTGGACATTGAGAGCATTATTGCAACAGCTGATTATGTTGCTGTGCACGCCCAAGATAAAGAAGGGAGAGCATGGAGGGCGGTGATAGCACTAGCAGAAGGATGTAGGCTGACCCAGGTGTCAGATGAAGAGCTGTTCTCAGAAGAAAAGGAAGAAAATGAAATGGTGTTCATGATGAGTGTAGAAATATGGCTAAGAGTGGCTCACAAACAAGTAGCACAGAAAATTGCAATGGCACTTGAGGCACCCGCAGGCACCCCAGTCCCATTTTTTAAGGAGGATATGTCAAAGGTGCCCAAATCATTATGGACTATTAGCCCTTATGACGTGGGATGCATAAAAAGCATAGGGGGTGTAAGGATAAAATTGAAAAAAGGTGCCATACTACCAAGAGTGAAACAGTACCCATTGTCAAAAGAGGCAGATGAGGGCATATATGAAACCATAACGGCCCTTATAAACAATGGCATATTGGTCCCCTCAGAATCACCATGTAACACAGCTGTGTACCCGGTGCGCAAGGCTAAAGGGGGGTCTTGGCGCTTCATACAGGACCTCAGACCCTTGAACAACATAGTAGAAGCAGAGTATCCAGTAACAGCGAACCCGGCCACAATATTGTGTGGCATCCCAGCAGAAGCATCACGATTTACAGTGATTGACCTTAAAAATGCTTTTTTCTCAATACCATTACACCCAGACTCACAAGATTTGACAAGCTTCACTTACCGAAATACAAAGTGGAAACATACCAGATTACCACAGGGGTATTGTGAATCACCCTCAATTTTCAATAGAGTAATACAGATGGATTTGGGTAACGTTGAGGTGGAAAGCACAGTGTTACAGTATGTGGATGACATAATAATTTGCAGTACAAACGAAAGCAAATGTAGAGAGGACTCCCTAAAAATGTTGACAATATTGGCTGAAAAGGGGTACAAGGTAGACATGGAAAAGATACAATACTGTCAGGAACAGGTACTTTACATTGGCCAACTGATATCCCAACATGGAAGAAGGATTGCACCACAAAGAGCACAGGCCATCTCAAGCACTCCCGTGCCACAGACTGTGAGAGAACTGCAGCAATTTCTGGGGCTGTGCAACTACTGTAGAGCATGGGTATTTGATTACAGCTCATACATAGGACCCCTGCTTGAGGGTTTGAAGGAAGCAAATAAAGGGGAGAAAAAGTTGGGATGGACTATGGAAATGAGGGAGGCATTTGACGAATTAAAAGACGCAATATCAACTGCTCCAGTACTGGCATCCCCAGACTATGAGCGGCGCTTCTTTATATTTTCACATTGCGACTCAGCAGTGATGAAAGCAGTGTTGGCCCAAAAAACTAGCATGGGCTATAAACCAGTAGCATTTTACAGCGGTCACTTAGACCCTATAATGTTAGGCCACTTCTCTTGTGAACAAGGTCTCGCTGCAGCTGCTTTTGCAGTAGAAAAAGCATCAGCAATAACTATGGGGTGTCCAACTACACTATTTGTGGAACATGCACTATTTGCGATATTGAATAAACCTAAGTCCACATTAACGACACAGAGGGCATCCGGTTATGAGATTATTTTGTCTAAAGCTGAACTAGCAATTGTTAGATGTAGCACGGTTAACCCTGCAAGGTTCCTAGCAGAAGTAATTGAAGAGGGAGATTACGCCCACGACTGCACCCAAGTAACTGAACTATACTCATGTACTAGGAAAGTTGAAGAAAACGCACTAGAGGGAGGTGAGCTTTTGTTTATTGATGGGTCATCAACTATTGATCAAGGAGATGGGATACGAAGGACTGGGGCAGCAGTAGTAAAAATGATGGAGGCGCCGGTGTGTGTGGCTATGAAGTGTGTACAATTACCACAGCATTACTCTGCTCAAGCGGCGGAACTCGTTGCACTCATATTGGCATTAAAGGAAAGTTTTAATAAAAGAGTAACTATATATTCCGACAGTGCATATGTTACATCCACTGTCCACTCAGGGCTATCAAAATGGAGAAGAAGAGGGTTTAGGAGAGCTGATGGCACTCCAGTACAACATGCCCTCTTGTTGGCTGAACTAATTGAAGTAATAAACGATCCCCAAGAACTAGCCCTAGTAAAATGCACAGCACACACCAATGGAGAAGACTACGTCTCAAAAGGAAATGCAGCAGCAGACGCACATGCGAAATATGCTGCATATTTTGGTGAGATATGGAACCCCACCGACTCACAGAGAGGGAGAGGGAGGGGAATAGCGAGGGAGATGTTAATAAGAGAAGGGTACACCCATCTCCCAGCCACACAGATTATGGAGCTACAAACGGCTGCACCAATGGCCGAAAAAGAAGTATGGGTGAAAAGAGGATGCACAATGTCACCAACCGACGCACTATGGCGCCAGGGTGGCACTGGGAAAGTTGTAATACCAGTGGCACTGTTAAATACCGCCTTGAGCCAATTACATCACCCTGCCCATACAGGCAAGGAAATAATTGCAGCACGAATTAGAGAAGATTGGTTTTGTCCCGAGTTAACCTCTCATGTGTCAAATTTTATCAGCAATTGCCTAACATGTCAACAGTTTACGGCCGGTCATACTCTAAAAGTGATAAGAGGTACCATACCCCGGCCAGAAGGACCTTTTCGGCACCTTCACATTGACTATGTTGATATGATCAACATCTGTCAAGGCAATAGGTATATGATTGTAGTAGTATGCCCATTTTCTAGATGGATTGAAGCAGGGCCCTGTTCACACCCTGATGCGTTTAGAGCAGCCAAATTCATAGTAAGGGAGGTCTTCCCCAGGTGGGGAGTGTGCGAGGTGCTAAGATCAGACAATGGCCCCCATTTCGCAAATGAAATGTTCCAGCATATCACATCCCTGCTGAACATTAAACACAAATTTGCATGTGCATACCACCCACAGGCTAATGGTGTATGTGAACGCCTGAATGGCCTATTGAAGGAGGCAATTGCTAAAATACAACAAACAACAAAGAAAAGTTGGTTGTATTGCCTTCCGTTAGCATTGTTTGAACTCAGAAACAGGCCAGGGTCCGACCACCACCTCACCCCTCACGAAGTGGTTACTGGACGTCAAATGCGCCTTCCCCTAACACCAACGTCAAGGGCATTCACCGATAACGAAAGTTCAGCGAATGTGTTAGGTGATGAAATGTATCAATATGTGTCTTCTTTGATTACTAGTGTCGTGTTTGTGTCTCAACAGCTCGAGCGCACACGGGGCGGGTCTACCAGCAATCAAGAAAAAGACGAAAGTACGGAATTGGGAAAGGAGAACTCGTGCAAACTTGCCAAAGGTGACCACGTACTACTTCGCAATTTCAATAGAAGGTGGCACGAGAAGAGGTTCACTGGCCCCCATCTGGTAGAGGACGTATCAACAAGAGCAGTAAAACTAAAGGATAAGCGTGCATGGAACCACCTACATGACGTAAAGATCTACAAACTGCAGACCCGCCCCAGCGCCAACGACAGATCCATTGGAAGAACAGCAACAACATCGCCGACAGCGGAAGAAAGTTCCACCACAGACGACGACCCAATTGTTCCCTCGGAGACAATAACTGACGAAGAAGGGGGTGATCCCCATACTGCCCACCCCATGGTCACACGCTCAAAGAGTAAAAATACTTCCGCCATCTGAG
The DNA here is from genome assembly GCF_040938575.1 of Ambystoma mexicanum. Lineage (NCBI taxonomy): Eukaryota > Metazoa > Chordata > Amphibia > Caudata > Ambystomatidae > Ambystoma > Ambystoma mexicanum. Next base: position 1,051,547,436 of record NC_090926.1, read on the forward strand.
CGCAAACCCCCCCCCATTAACTGCTAAAGTACAGTTGTAACTAAAAATGAAGGACATTGCTAGCACCAATACACATGTAAACACGTGAATGTTCTCTTTTTTTCTCTCGCACATACAGGAACTGCGTAATATTGTATTGTTAAGAAAAGCTAATTAACAAATTCAGTGTGCAGGTGTAGATGGTGCTGCCAGACGATAACTACCCAGAAGAATTGTCACACCAATTTGTATACGAAATAAAGAGGCCAACATACTTAAAAAGGAGAAGGGTACGTGTATACTACACAGCCTTCCTCCTGGCCATAGAATATCACATGCCCCACCTCCACCCATACTTGCCAGTCCTAAGAGACCCATCACTTAGAGTAGCGTGGGAGCAGCTCTTCGCCTGGGCACTGAATGACTACTTGATAGGGAGAGCTTAAAGGTAACAAAACTAACATCTAATAACCAGCACTCTTGAGAATTTTCAGGCGGGCAACTATAACGTCGCAAGAATAAGCTGCCAGGACCGCAGCAAGGTAAGAGCAAAATGCCGGTGAAATTAGCATATGTAATAAAAATAATAGGGATTTTTATGATCACCGGGTTCTTGGCTGCTTCTGTCTGGCAGTACAGCTATGCTATTGATTTTATTGCTGCACCCAAACTTAATATACCCCCGTCCCCTGCTGCAACAGGAGTTACGTCAGGTGGTAATAGTAATTTTGCACCCAAGCAAAATAGAGTTAAACGCAGCACATACTCAGACAATAAAGGTATTGATAATTATGTACAAGATTCGGCACACGTCACAAACAACATATGGTACCAGCACATGACCCGCATTGGTAAGCAGACAACTGAGGACAGCTGTTACGTTTGCTCATTAATACCATACGCCATGAGCGCTTCACGAACATTTGTTGCCACAGAAATAGATGAAAAAACAGCACAGTGCATAATATATTTGGCCCTGTTCCAAACGAAAGGAAGATTTCAAGGAACAGTAGTGCACATGACATGGAAAACACGAGACTCATACCCATATGAAAACAACTTCCTCAAGACCTATCTGAGTTATCACAAGACCAGTTTACATGCTGAAGCATTCAGGTACATAACAAGTGGCCCTGCAAAAGGAGAAACAAAGAAGGTAACACTGCAGTATCTACCATGTGATTGGTACGCCACTGAAGTTCCGGGTAAACAAGGATGCTGGGAGAGGCCGCTACTGACGATAACAGGAAAGGTGTTCCTGGGCAACAGCTGGGAGATAGGAGTGATTGGCAGCAACATGGTAACAAAAGAAACTATCTCAACTATCGAGACACACAATCATCGATGTTGGACGACGTGGATCAAATATGTACCAATGCTCACGTGGGTAGAAGAAGATGAAGACCCGATAACTATACTACCATTGACTGCGCCCAAAGTATGCTACCAGCATAAAGGAGAGGTGGACGTAGGATATAACACCAATTGTGCAAGCCTGATGGAGTTACCTGAGGGGGGAGCGGGAACAGCAGTAATAATGGACCATTATTGGGCCTGTGGAGAAAAGGCATATCATACACTGCCTCCCCTGTGGAATGGTGTGTGCACAATGGTACACGTCAACGTACCATCACTAGTGGTACCTAAGAAGCATGTCGATGTGGCGAAATTTCCTAAAATGGATGAAGGAGATAACAGAAGAAAGAGATCTGCACCACTTCAGAAGGAGCAAGGAAACAGGACCAACAGCAATGATACTGTCCTAAATAGGAGAAAAAGACAAGGAGAGCCGTTGACAGGAAATTACCTGTGGGGAAGGTCGGAAACGGAACTAACATCAATACCGCCAGAACACAGACTTTTCAGCAGAGCAGCAATGTTCTTCTCCTCAATAATACATCCGGGACTGCAGGCATACGCAAACGCAAAATGGCTCCAAATAACCAGGTGGGAACTAATGATGACCATCAATTCAACAGTAAATGGGTTCAACGCAATTAAAGAGGAGCTGCGAGCTGTCAGGATGGTAGCACTCCAGAACAGATATGTATTGGACCTTCTCACAGCAATGGAAGGAGGAGTTTGTGCAAAGATAGGACAATCTTGCTGCACGTTCATACCTGCCAACGATGCTGACAATGGTACACTGACAGAAGCAGTTTCACAACTGGCCCAGATGCACTCCAAAATGATGGACGAAAGTAACGGTGTAAACAAGGATAAGAGCTGGTTTTCACTATTATGGTCATGGATGCCATCTTGGCTGTCAGATGGACTGAAAATAATAGTGGGATGTGCTATTTTGGCTGGAGCTGCCCTGATCATAATTAGATTTTGGAAGGCCCGGAAGGCACGCACGACTGACGAATTGCTGGAAATGGTGGGAATGCACCCCTTAATGCCAACAGATGACGGCCAGCATACAGGTGTGATAATACAAGAAAGGGAGAAGTTGCGCACCCAAATCATCACCAATCATCTAGACCCACCATCAGTGAAGATCGAGAATCCAAGGAACCCCAGGAGCTACATAGGAAGATGGGTATACTGTACTCCTGGAGGAACATGTGAATACATGTATTGGTCATTTGAAGATCATGTGAACCATTATGGACATCTCGGAGGGATAACTAAGATATGGAGAGTAAGAGGAGATAACGAGAAGGATATGTTTGTGGTCGACAAGTCGACCAGAGGGGGGACTGAAGTGGGAGAATGGAAGACCAGGCTCCCGTCCTTCACCTCTCGCGCTTGGCCTAGAGGGTCACGGCCCAGACACCCGCCGCGAGAAGAGTTTGTCCAGTTACCAGACGACCAGGTACCCTGGTACAGGAACATACGGATGTGTCCACCTGCCTGCCCAGCAGCCCGCACTGGCCATGCCGACACCTGCGGCTCGGATCAGCTAGACTAAAAACCACACGTCGTTAGAGATGCCATGACGACCTAGACGACGGGAAGCACATCTGTACAAATATACACACTTAACATTTCCACACCTATCTACACGAAGAACATACTCAGTGCTCTGACGTGGGCGACAGGCATATTCACGGACGTGCATCTTTATTATTTTCACATAGGCTTTCAGAGTGCAGAAACGCAAGACGCATCATGAACTCATCTATAACGCTTGCTCACGCTTCCCTTGAAACCCGTTACCACCATGAGAGGTATAATGGAAACACGATATTGGTCATGGAAATATATGCCACTATAATCTAAAGCACCCGTGCACGAAATGGATCACTTATGCACCAGGCCCAAGTAGGCCCCAAGCAAGAGTTCCGTGGACATTAACAAAGCAAAAGTCAGGTTGCTGATCCTGCAGAATGAGCCTGGTGGAGCAACCAGCCAAGGTCGCAATGTTGCAAACCCACATCCAAGAACAAATCATCAAAGGCACGATGTTGCAACCTCGCACTCCGCGTACCAATGTTAAAATCATATCTACAAATTAAACCAGACACACAGTGGAAAAACAATATTAATTGTGCAGAATTCTGCCTCAAACACGGTCCCGCCTCACGTGACCAAGCCGAACCTGACGAGATGCCAAAACCCAGGAGAGAAAGGGCGTCTGGGTCCCTCACTACGAGACACAGGCCGGGACACTTGAAAGGCTCAATGGACACCTGCTACAGTGGGAACGGTCAGCTCCCACCTATGAATAAATCCTCACATTGTCTGCATGTACCCATATTGAAACATTGTTGCAAACGCAGGTACACCGAGAGCTGGGAACAACGGTGGTCCCAGGCTGGGGAGCTCACGGATGCACCAATCAGAACATGGGGCTCTTATCTCAGACGTCAGTAACATTAGCCAATCCTCAGGGGTCTTCATGTAACAATTCTTATGTATCTAATTGAAGGGACAACCCAGATATACCACCTGACTACACCTTGACCACTAATATCATTCTCTATATGTGTACTATACTAACCCTACCACTCGAGCAACCAATTAAGAGTGGCGATAGGGTTTTTGTTAAACTTTCTGAAGTGACGCAAGTAGCGCGTCATAATGTAGTAAAAAGGGCCTGCGAGCCCCACGATTGTGTGTGTGTCAGGACGAACGCGTGCGCTCCTTGACCCATCCCTGCCGTTTTGCATAAATAAACAGCAGAGTCGCCTTGCTCCTTGTGTGCGTCTCATACTCTATCTCACACCTGGGATATACGGGAGGAGTTGGGGCCTCCCTGCCCGGAGGTCTGCGGACGGCCCGGCCGACCCCGGCAGAATTACCCCCGACAAAGTGTTTGTGTCAAGAAAGAGAGGGGGTTGAGTTTCTAAATATCCTACTGGGTAGGATGGGGAAAAGGTCTCATAAGGAAGGGGAAACCGCATCTCAACCTTCGGTGTCCCACTTCCACTCCCCGAAGACCCCTCATCCAGGTGATCCTCCCGCACTGGCCCACCCACAGGAACTGGATCCAATAGCGATGGCCGTGTCCTGGCCACATGGATGTCAGATCTCCGGGGACTAGCGAGTAAGACACATTGAGGTTTCTAAAAGAACCTTGTTGCTATGGTTACAGCCATTTCACAGGATACTCGTGGTCACATAGTAGGGTAAAACTGGATACAGGGACGAGGAGCACTGCGGACACCTGTGAGCAGTCAACAAATTCTTTCAGCAAAACCTTTCTTAGAATAACTGAGTTTTAGGATGAAAAGGTTGTTAGAGGAGCTGGTTAGAGGAGGGGACTCATCTCCCACAGTTCCAGGATATGGATAAAACCAGTCTGCTCAGCACCTCAGTCCCATGCCTATAGTGAACGTATGCTGGATTTGGATCTCACCGATGTGTGTATTTGTATTTTATTTATTTATATAGTGCACCAGGCCCAAGGGCATCCGGGCGCATATTTTGGCATAGTAATTACATCATAATAATAGTTACAGTTCAGATAAACAAAGACACAATGTACAGGAAATACAAAATAATAAGATAACAGTGTAAGGTGAGCGCAATATATACAGTATCATTATACATAGTATACAATATGGTGTGCAGCAATGTTTACAGTTAGCATGATCATAAATACATATGCTAGGCAGGTGGTGACCGAAATAGTCCTAAGTGGCATTAGTCTTGTGTAGTGGATAACCACAGTTTGGTTTTTAGTTTGAAGAGGGTTGGATAATGTTCGGATTTGATGGTTAATGGAATTGAATTCCATAACTTGGAAGTGAGGACTGGGAAGCTAGTACCCCCAGCTTTCTGCAGTTTGTATCTAGGGATGGTCAGGCAATGTGCTTGAGCCGATATGAGTAGGCGAGTAGTGAGAGAAACGGGAGGCAAGATAGATGGGGGCCTGATTGTTCAGGCATTTATGTGTGAGGGTGAGAGATTTCAGATAAATTCTATGTGTTACTGAGAGCTAGTGTAGGCTTCTCCTAGTTTCAGAGATGTGTGAAGATCTGGCGATGTTTAGGGCAGCTCTAATGGCGTTATTTTGGGTAACCTGTAGTTTGTTATGGTTACATTGGTTGGTCCCAAGATATAAGGCATTGCAGTAGTCCAGTTTGGACATAACTATTGTCCTGGCCAAGATAGTTCAGTTCTGTGTGGTTAGGAAGGGGCGGCATGCTGTGATGAGCTTACATGTGTAAGCGGATGCCGAGACAACTGCGTTTGCCTGTTATGTGATAAAGTGGAGTCAAGGTAGATTCCTAGTGTTTTGGTGTCAGTGGAAACTTTAATAGAGTTACCATCAATGATGAAGGTTTTGAAGGAAGGGTCGAGTCTATTCGATCGGTGTTGAGAGCCCAGGATGAGAAGCTCTGTCTTGTCATCGTTGAGACAGAGCTCGTGCTGGGCCATCCAAGCTTGGATGACTTGAAAGATGTCGTTCAGGGCTTTAGTGTCCACTAAGTAGTCACCTGTGATCTGGGTGTCATCGGCGTAGTTGGTGTAGGTGACACCCAAATAGTCAAGTACATCAAATAGAGGTTTAGTAAAAACGTTATAGAGCGTTGGTGAAATGCATGAGCCTTGAGGCACCCCACATAGCACCGGTGTAGGCTCTGCTGAGGCGGTAGTCGAGAAAACCCTCATCTGTCTGATATCCAGGAAGGAACTGATCCATTTGGTGGCTTTTTCAGAGAAGTGGGCCGCTGATTTCAAGTGGCGGCAAAGGATTTGATGGTTGACCAGATCAAATGCTGCTGATAAATCGAGGAGTAATAATAAAGCCATTTTACCATTGTCTTTTAGGTCCTCAATTTGAGTTTTAAGATCTAGTAAGGCAGTTCCCGTCCCGTGCTTGGGTCGGAAACCAGATTGTCTTGTGCCAAGAAGATTGTTATTTTCTAGATACTTCTGAATCTGTAAATACGCAGCCCTGTCCAAGATTTTCAAAAAGAATGGGACTGTGTGTGATGGCACAGACTTCAGAAAGGGACAACACTCTTATAATTGGATGATCAAAAGTTAATCCAGACAATTTTGTCTTGATTTCACACATCCTGGTGAGCTTCAATGACTCAGACTGCCTTATGAGACTGCACAAGTCAGTTGCTGAGTAAGACATGTGTGATCATTTCAAAATGAAGCCCATGAAAAATACTGCTTCAATTGTGAAAACATATGTTGGTTGTTTGGTGAACTGCAGTTTAAGTCACAATTTTAACTGTATCTCATGACTCAATATTCTCCAGTATAAGGACTGGCTGGTGAACTGCAGCCCTCAATATCCATGTAATCCATTTGTACAGCTTCCCCTTTTCTACACGAGCCAGCTTCCGGAGACAAAACTTTTAGGCATCTGTGACCATTTCAAAATGGAGCCCATGAAAAATGTTGCTATAATTGAACGTTATGGATTGGGAACCTAGCTATATTATCATTAAATCCCATTATAATGCAGCCTAAAAGCGAAAAATATCAATGCATAAGCAGAATGGAAAGCCCATGCTCTTCAAAGCACCTTAAAAAAACTCTCCATTTGAAGCTGGTTCCATTTGCAGCATAAAATGAAAAAGATATTTCCAAGTAGCAGGGAAACAAATCAAGCTCTTTAAAGCAACATTCAGAAACTCTCTAAACAGCTTGATTAAGGCTCTTGTATGTTCTACTTGGCTCTCACAGGCAGTTCTCTAAACAGCTTGATTAAGGCTCTTGTATGTTCTACTTGGCTCTCACAGGCAGTTCTCTAAACAGCTTGATTAAGGCTCTTGTATGTTCTTCTTGGCTCTCACAGGCAGTGAGCAAGGTTTGCACCAGAACGGAAATGCATGCCAGACCTGAAATGCGTGCTTCGTGCTTACTTTTCAAGACATCCAAGCCAATCATATGTAAATCAGTCTTAATGAAGGCATTTTTATAAACCAGTACAGAAGACATTCTTTAATCTATGAGACCAGCTGGTTTCTGCCTCACCACCTAGACTTTTTAGTTTGGGCAGCCCTCTGCAGGACCATATTATTAATGTGAATGGTTTATCATTAGAGGGTCACAGCCCTTCCAGCAAGATGTGAAAAAGAAAAAAAAAAACTTCCACACCGTTTCTGTTCCTTTTTGTTAGTGTAATAACAGTCACAGATGGATGTGCAACAACATAGCATATCCAATAATTGTACATATCGTTATGAAGCAAAAGAACAAAACCAGTGCCACCAATGGTACTGCGGTTCTAATCAATAGCACATAAGGGAATAGTTTCTTACCTGTAACTCCATTTCTCCAGCATTGGTATCTTATCATGGATTCACATGCTTTGAATATTCCCCGTCGTCAGGCTGGGAATCCCCGGTACATTATATAGACCCTTTCCCGTAGGAAAACTTTTTCGACGCTTATGCGTCCTATCCACCTCGTTTTGTATCATGCGTGCCCGTAACGTCAGGACGTCATGATATAAATACAGGCCCCGCCCCCGCGCTCCCTCAGATTTCGGCCCCCAAAGTAGTGGGGGAACCGGTTTGCATGATCAGGGGAGGCAGGTGGGCGCATGTGAATCCATGAAAGATACCAATGCTGGAGAAATGGAGTTACAGGTAAGAAACTATTCCCTTCTCCAGCATTGGATCTTTCATGGATTCACATGCTTTGAATAGATTACATAGCAGTACCACCCCCAAGAGGAGGCGTGCATGCAAACCCATATACTTTCTTCGCAAAGGCCGTTCCCTATGATCATGTATACATCAGTAATAGTTAACAAAGGAAAAACAAACCACATACAGTCATAAATTCCACAGGATGCAACCCCGCAGCCGGGGCTTACCTTATTGGAATAGGTGTCGAAGCACCGCCTGTCCCATCCGGGTGTCTTCGGCATGTTGCTGCGACAGGCAGTAATGGCGGGTAAAGGTGTGTGTAGCCGCCCAGGTAGCCGCCATGCAGATGTCCCCTAGAGGGACTCCGGCCCACAGTGCCGTCGACGATGCCGTTGCTCTAGTTGAATGAGCTCTTGGCCGTCGTAGAAGAGGCTTTCCTGCCCTGGAATGGCAGTACGAAATGGTAGATGACACCCATCTTGATAGTCCTTGCTTTGAAATGGCTTTTCCTCTAGCACCCAAACCATAGGCCACGAACAGCTGTCTCGTTTCTCTGAACGGTTGCGTACGATGAAGATAAAACTTGAGAGCCCTTTTTACATCTAATGTGTGTAGCATGCGCTCCGCTCCCGAGCATGGTTCCGGAAAAAACGTAGGTAACACAATAGATGAGTGTTTATGGAACACCGAAGGAGCCTTTGGTATGAACTGTGGGTTAGTGGCTAGGACTACCTTGGTCTTGAAAAATCGTAAGTATGGTGGGTCTACCATTAGAGCCTGAACTTCTGAAATACGTCGGGCTGAAGTGATGGCCACCAGGAAGGCCAATTTCCACGACAGAAACTTTAGAGACGATGATGACATTGGCTCAAAAGGAGGCTTCATAAGAGACGTTAAGACCAGATTGAGGCTCCACTCCGGTGGAAATTTCTTCTCTGGAGGGAAACTCCGAAAGAGGCCTTTAAGGAAGTGCTTAATCAGGCGGTCGCTGAACAATGGTGCCGAGTGCCGTCGAAGAGTAAACCTGGAAATGGCTGCTAGGTGTACCTATATTGACGACACCGACAGGCCCTTTTGAGCTAAGAACAGCAAGTATGGAAGGAGCTGTTCCGGCTTAATCGATTGCGGGGCCAAACCTGGTTGATCCTCACACCATTGACAGAAACTTTTCCATTTGTACGCGTATGAGGCGTTTGTGGAAGGTGCTCTTGCCGCTTGCAGGATACGCCGACAGTCCTCCGGAATTGTTAGCCGACCAAATTCGGCGAAGTCAGGAGCCAGGCCGTCAACTGGAGGCTGTCCGGGTCGTGATGCCAAACGACACCCTCCTGTCGAGACAGAAGGTCGGGGGTCTTCTGGAATCTCATTGGTTCTGCCGCCGCTGTCGGGCCCAGTATGGGGCCACCAGAATTACCCTACATGGGTACCTGAGGATCCATTGCAACGTCCTCCGTACAAGGGGAAATGGAGGGAATGAGTACAGGAATTTGTTTGTCCATGGGAATGAGAACGCATCCCCCAGTGAGCCCTGCTGAGGCCATCTGCTTGCGTACTGATGGCATTTTTTGTTGTTCTTCGTTGCAAACAGGTCTATGGAAGGGTGTCCCCATTCCTTGAATACTTGTCGAAGTTGTTGGTCGTTCAGCACCCATTCGTGAACTTCGTTCATTTCTCTGCTGAGGGCATCGGCTTCCACGTTTCTCACTCCTGGTAGGTGGAACGCTAAGATTTGCATGTTGTGTTGCAGGGCCCAATGCCAGATTTTCTGTGCCTCCGTCGATAGGGACCTGGAACGTGTCCCTCCTTGTTTCCTCAAGTAGAACATCGTAGTGGTGTTGTCCGTCATGACACGCACCACCGAGTCCTTCAGTTGAGGAAGAAAAGACTTCAGAGCCCATCGCACTGCTCTCAGTTCCAGCAGGTTGATATGCAGGGAGGACTCCTGCAAAGACCACTGGCCTTGTACCTGTAACGTATCCAGATGAGCTCCCCATCCGCTCAGCGATGCATCCGTCACCACCGTCTTTTGGAACTCTGGTTCCAGTAGAGGCATTCCTTTCGTTAGATGAGTAGACACTTTCCACCAGCCGAGTGCTTGAACTAGTTGTTCATCGACGACCAGTCTGTCGGACCAGCGACCTCTGCTCTGCGCCCAACGGTCCGCTAGAAATTCCTGGCAAGGCCTCATAAACAGACGGCAGTTGTTTATCAACGGAATGCAGGACGACATGGTCCCTAGCAGGGACATGTACTTGCGCACTGAGACCTTGGAACCGCCTCTCCATTCCGACGCCTTGTATAGAAGTTTCTGAATTCTTTCGCTGGATGGTTTCACCAGGCTTGTGTGTGTATGAAACTCCGCTCCTAGAAAGACCAAGGTCCTCGAAGGCTCTACGGAGGACTTGTTGAAGTTTATTGCGAAGCCCAGTTCCTGTAAGATGGACATTGTGGCTCGTAGACTGTCTCGTGTTTGTTCCTTGGATGAACCTCTGACCAGCCAGTCGTCTAGATATGGATAGACATGATGACCATCCTTCCTTAAATGGGCCGCTATAGGGGCCAAGCACTTGGTGAACGTCCTGGGGGAGGACTTGAGCCCGAACGGGAGGACCTTGAACTGAAAATGCTTTTTCCCGACGACGAATCTTAAATATCTCCTGTGTCGTGGGCGTATTGGGATGTGAAAATAAGCATCTTGAAGGTCTAGTGATGATAGATAATCCATGGGTTGCACCGACCTGATAACCTCTTGGAGCTTTAGCATTTTGAATTTGAGGCTCTTTAGCCACTTGTTGAGTACCCTCAGGTCGAGAATGGGCCTCCATTTGCCGTTTGGCTTTTTGACAACAAAGAACCTGGAATAAACTCCTTGTCCTTCCTGTGCCACAGGAACTCTTTCTACCGCCCCTTTTCGCAACATAAGCGCCGCCTCTTGTCGTAGGATTCGGAGGTGGGGCTGTGTCGAGAATAAAGGGGGAAGACGCGGAGGCTTGTCTTTGAATTGCAGCGCATGACCCATGCGAATCGTGTCTAGGACCCATCGATCTGTGGTGATGCATTTCCATCGGTCGAAGTGATGAGGGACTCGACCCCCCAGGACGTTCCGAAGGCCGTCATTGGTTGCTGGTTTGCTTGTTCTTCGTCGACGACGGACCTGAGCCTCTCCGCCTGGAGGCTTGATAGTCCCTGCTTCTACGTGCCGACTGGGACGCTCGTCTAAACCCTTGTGAAGAGTACGAGGGCCTGTTAAATCCACGGTCCCTCGAGGCTCCAAAGCGGGAGTTTCCAGAAGCACCCCTGAAGGGGCGAAAAGAGCGAAAATTTCTACCCGTTTGAAGGGCGCCGAGGGACCTAGCAGTATCCGTGTCTTCTTTCATCCCTTTCAGCGCTTCATCAACCTTTTCGCCAAACAGGTGTTCCCCTTCGCATGGCATGTCCAGGACTTTGTACTGTACTTCAGGACGGAAAGTAGTACATTTGAGCCACGCTTGTCGACGAAGCACTACTCCATGGTTGATTTGTTTGAAACCAGACTCTGCTAGGTCAACTGCGATATTAATAGCGTGGTTCGAGGCCTCTTCGCCATCCCGCACCAGCAACATAGCTGCTTTCCGGTGTTCGTCTGGCAGGTGTTCTAGGATAGGGGCTAGTTTGTGCCACATTTCCCTATCATATCGTGACATGATTGCTAAGGAATTGGCTGCTCTTACTGTCGTCGCTCCGACCGAGAGCACCTTTTTTCCAAAGGCGTCCTGCCTTCTAGCCTCGCTTTCAGGTGGCGTTGAACATTTTTGCTGGACCCTGGCCTTCCTAGCCGCTGCCGCCGACACCACCGAGTCAGACAGAGGCTGTGATGTTAGACGTTTTGGAGTGGACTCCGGAGCTTTAAACTTTTTCTCGATCCGTCCCTTTATGGCTGGCTCCGAGAACGGATGGCGCATCGTCTTGAGACCTTCTTGCCACACGTGGTCAAGGATTGGGATGGCAAATACCGATTTTCTCCTTTGACCCATATGGTCAAAAAGGAAACAGTCTTTCTTCTGCTCCTCAGGAATCAAGCCGAATTCGGAACAAGCTTTTCCCATCATTGCATGGAAGGCTCCCACATCATCAGGGGGAGATGGCTGTGTCTGGCTCCTCGTAGACTCCAACTCTACATCCGAATTCCATGTTGGGTCCCTCGACGGTGACAGGGAGATGTCTGACCCGGAGACATCCAGTATAGAGTCGGACTCCGACAACTCACCCTCCTCCTGAGTTCGAGGACGATCTTTTACCGCCTGGGGAGCCGATGGGTGTTTCGTCGTCGAGCGAGCTGTACAAGTTTGCTCGTCGACGGAAGGTACAGACAAAAGTGACGATGACGTCCCAGGTTGAGGGAACTGCGTATCCAGCCGCTGCAGGAGCTTCTGGAGAGTATTAAGCACATCCAGAGACAAAACCGTCTGGGGGGTCAGTAACGTGGATGATATAGGTACCATACCCCCGCTCGCACTCGTCGCCGTCGACGTGGAAGGCCGTAAGCCTAAATCCGATGGCTGCAGAACCATGTCACCTTCCCCTTCCGCCGAGCAGGCCGTGTCTGGCTGCAGTAAGACCTCAGGGGGGATCGGGTCATAGACCTCAGGCAGCCAGGCCATAGACTGAGTCTCCGTCGACGAAGGAATCCCAACCGCTGCTGCTTGAGCGGTAATAGGCATCGTCAATGACACCGAGGTCGACGAGCCGGTCGTCGTCGTCGAGCCCTTAGACTTCGTCATCGATTTCGATGCCGACTTCCCGGCTGAAGCTTCTCGACTCATGGAAGACCTGGGACGGTCCCCTGAGGAGGATTTTGACAGCGCTAGCCTCTCTGTCTTAGATGAGGAGGAGGAGGGCTTTTTATGTGATGAGGAGGATCCAGCATGTTTCCCCTTATGCTTGTCCTCAGCGCGAATTTCTGCTGGCCGTACCTTCTTCGATGGAGGCTCCGACTTTCTCCTGGAGGCCGTGGAGCCAACTTCCGAAGCCGGGTAGGCACCCGCTCCGTCATTAAGCCAGTCGACCAGCCTTCTTTTACGGTCCTTAAGGGTTTTTTGGGAGAAACCCTGGCATATCTCACATGTATCCGCCGTGTGGTGCGGGTGGAGACAGTAGATACAGTCCATGTGGCCGTCTCCTTCATAAACCTTTTTTAGGCCACAGGTTGCACACGGGCGAAATAACGCCTTTCCAGACATAATTCTCCAGAATTTGAACTTCGCCGAAGCGAAACAGACAAAACAACCTAGTTTTCACTAGCAGTAAAACACGAGGATCCCACTACTTTGAAAGACGGTTGAAATCTGAGGGAGAGTGGGGGCGGGGCCTGTATTTTTATCATGACGTCCTGACGTTACGGGCACGCATGATACAAAACGAGGTGGATAGGACGCATAAGCGTCGAAAAAGTTTTCCTACGGGAAAGGGTCTATATAATGTACCGGGGATTCCCAGCCTGACGACGGGGAATATTCAAAGCATGTGAATCCATGAAAGATCCAATGCTGGAGAATGTTGGCGTTATACAATGTAGTTTTGAAAAATTAAAAGAAAGCTACTTGGCCTTTTTTCACTTGGCAAGGACCGACACACGATCGGAACACCCTCGAGCAGACATCTTAAAGGGGAAGTTCGCTCAGGAATTGTATTGGCTAAATCAATCAGGGATTTGTTTTTGAGCATTCATCGATCGATTGTTGAATAAATTCCAATGCATCGTACTTTCGTTTTTCTCACATTTACACATGAGAAACTCATGTGTCGATAAACCGCCATCTTGTGCTAATCTTATCCGTTGATCCATTTCCTTAAGTTCAAGTGCTCTTGCAGCAGTAATTCAGATCACCCGCCCCTTAAGATGACATTACTAGACACTTACGCCCCTTTTCACAATGCCAGTGCACGTCTCATGTCAACATAATCTGTGCGCAATCTATTAACGTGTATCCATGGAAATGTCAAGATGCCTCTTACTTCGATAACTAACAACAAAGCCTTTCTGATCTAACAACATTGGAGTTTCTTGTTCCTTAGCGTCACTGTATTTCACTCTGAGCCTGCATGAGTTCTTTTTGCTCTGTTTAGCTATCTAACAAGAACGACGTAATGTGAAGAGGTAACTGTTTAAGCTCTTTGCAGATTCAAAAATCTCTTTACTTTAAAAATGTCTTTAACAAACCATATTAAAATTCTACATTTACATGACTTTACATGTGCCAATGTGAAATTTCAAAGTGTGTGCCTGTAATGCTTGGCTTTGCACTATGGGTTTTTGTAACATTGTTGTTTCTTCTCTTATTTTTCTATTTAGATTGCATTTAAAGTAAATTCACATTGTGTTACTGTATACAAATAAAAACGTTTTTATTTTTCTCACTGTTGATTTTATACTTCTTCAATATTCAGGAATTATGGCAACAATTCAGCCCTATCGGTCAGAGTCCCAATATACAGAAGAGGACAGTGTTGATAAAGAAAGAAGCCAAAATGATGGGGAATCAGATGAAAGTTGTGGCGATCACTGGAGCCTGATCCTAGTCGCATGGAAGAAGTTTCCACCTGGTGTACCTGCCATCATTGAGAGGTGATGCCACCTTTGGGGAAAAACTACTGTTGCAGAGAAAACTTTGGCTGCTTGGCCCACATAGCTGAAGAAGACACACCACCACTTTGCGTTACCGAGCTGCATGACTTCAGGGCAGCCTGCCTCACAAGATCTGTGTTGCGAATAATGATGGTTCTTATGCACGAACTTCGAGCAACAGTTTGCTCTCGTAATCCAAGTACTGAGTAGGTTTCCCCTTTATGCGTTGTATTTTTGACAACCGAGACCACTAACATTTTATGTTGTCCTGCTACATAATAACTTCGATGGAATTTTTCTTAGATTTGAAAAAAAAGTCTTCTTCCACCCTGAAGCCAAAGTATTCAACATTATATTTAAAGACTTGATAATTACATTTCTTTCACTTTAAAGTTAAAAATAATATTTCCCTATGTTCCAAACTTTTTTTGCTGCAATGGGCGATCGCATTTCTACTTCGTCCCTACAAGAAATAGTACTGTCAGTGCTTTGCTCGCAAAGCTACTTTTTTTAATCATACCAATGCCTTAAATTTTTGTAAGGCAGTGCAATCAAGAGAAAAGTAATTATTGGATTCATTCAAGTAAACTATTTCTGTACACAGATGGTACAGGATTGTGGCCTATCCAGATTTACATGGTTCATTCATGTGAGACTGGGATTCCGTGTTCTACGAATAATATCTGCCAGGGTGGTTCAAGCCAGTCGTGAAAAATTCCCCAGTGACTCTGGACAATACAAGGTATTTATACAGACAGTACCTCAACCAGGCAGTACAATTTGTAGGTTGGCAATGCCATCAACCTTATCATCACTTATTTCTGCATATTTTATCCAAGTGTAAAATGTGCATATGAAATAATCTCTCAAAGCTACAGCCCACAAATCCATTCATTAAATCAAATGGGCCTGCTAAAATAGAATGTAGTCATCAACAATGTAGGCAAATGATCTCGGATTTCAGGATTCAGACACCAAGGTGTAGATTTTTTCTGACCTTCTGTTGACATTGCTATCACAGTCTGTTTAAATGAAAATAAATGTGGGAAATACCAAGTGTGAATGAGGGCCGGGGTAACTAAATACCTGACCATTCCCACAAGCGCACCTATTTAGAGAATATATTTTACTGTAAACTCTCACTGGTTGCGCTCCACTTTCCAGTGGTATTGCTCTAATAACTCTACTTCAGAGCACATGGTAAGAAGGCAAGAAGAATCAGAACTTCCTTTTCCGCATGCTGCAAAGCTGCATTGGCAAGAAATCCAGAAGCCTTACGTGGTTCTGTGCAAATGCAACAAAAAGTAAAACAGATCCCTGAAATTGCTTCTTACAAGAATCTTTCATTAGGTAACCACAATGGAAAACCTGGTTCACTAATTAAGACTACTCAAATATAAAATGCATCCCCAGGATCTAGGGCAGTGAAGTGAATTCACGCATTATGCCTGCCATAGCAAATTGCATATGAATTCTAAAAAGGCACCGGCATCCAGAGAATGTCTTACCTGTGCACGTTGTTAGGTGAATGAAAGGGATTTACATAAAGAAAAAAAGACTATACTGACCGTCTTCGTAATGAGAGTGAGGCCTACGGCAGGGACCCCAGTGTTCCTAACAGAGCTTTACATCTTACATTTGCATATCTTACATTTGCACGTTATGTTATTTGGCATTTATATAGCGCTCTATAGGTCATATTGGTATGACCTCAAAGCGCTGGTAGGTTGAACGCCGGGTCAGTTGAGAGAGGAGGGTGTCATATGATGCTTGGGTGCACCAAATATTTGGGCAGCAGATGCAATTGCCTAATGGTAGCTGCTCCCTAGCATTAGGTTGGGGCTAGCTGTTCACATACGAATTTTACCCCACGAACATCTCATAATTATATTCAAACGAAACTATATCCCATGACAAACCGGCCTAGCTGCACACATAAGCGTCCTACAGGCCTAACACAGCCAGAACCCAGTCCTGGTGTCCACCCGCCAGACTGCACACATTCAACAGACATCAATACCACCACACCTAATGCTAGGATGCAGCTGCATCAAGCAAATACAACATCTGCACACATAACTGGTGCACCCAAGCACCCTATGACACCCTACTCTCTCAACTGACCAGGACTACGGTCCCCGAGCGCGTTCAAGCTACCAGCGCTTTTAGGTCATACCAATGATATATAGAGCGCTATATAAATGCCAAATAACATAACATAATAAAACAGATATGGGGAAACACACCTTGATTTGCGAATCCTGTATAGTGGGAGAGAGGCACAGGTTTCACAATACAACATGGGTATGGGAACCCACCTAGATTTGAGCCAATACAGGAGGTTTCAAAATATAATAAGCAGATATGGAGATATGGCCTAGTTTTAAAAATACAGTAGGTTTGGCCATATAGTAGGCAGATATGGGGAACACACCTAGATTTGAGAGTCCTGTATAGTAGGAGAGAAGCTTAGGTTTCACAATACAATATGGGTACGGGGAACCACACCTAGATTTGATGATCCTGTATAGCGGTAGAGAGGCCTAGGATTCACATTACAATAGGCAGATATGGAGATATGGCCTAGGTTTCACACTACAGTAGGTTTCACTATATAATAGGCAGATATGGGGAAGAAACCTAGAGTTGAGAGTCCTATACAGTGGGAGAGAGGACTAGGTTTCATATAATAATATCTGCAGAAATTGTTCCTTCCTTATGCGTTGATGCTGGTTGACGGCAATCTGTTCCCCCTATGGCATGTCTGGTCACTGCAGCCGGATGCTACTGCTGGTTTGCGGGTGGACCTATACCTTTACAACCACCTCGTTGACGGTTATGGTTGGGGGGTGGTCGGAGTATGACGCTGTGCCCGGGGACTCAAGTGGGGGTATCGATGGTCCTTCTCTTGAGCTCAGTGCATTGAGCCAAAGCTAGGCGAAGGGGCTCAGAGTGCCTGTATGGTTGTATGCATCGATGAGGGATTAGGGTGGTAGTTGGAAGTTAGGCTTGGATTAGGTTAGTGGGTGGCTGCTTCCCCTGCTGAGACTGTCTGGGGCCACTGCTGTAGGAGCCGCCCTTTGCCTTGGGCCCTTAGCCGCTGGGGCTGCCCGGGCAGAGGGCTGCCCTGGGAATGTTCGTTAAGAGCGGTGGTTAGCCAATCGGGATAGGGAGGTGGGAGGGAGGAGGGAACAGGGCCAGGTCCAGAAGGGGAGAGGGTGGGAGGATTTCACATTGCGCAGGAGCACTATTAACAATTATTACCCTACAAGACTGGGAACAGATTACAGGGCCCTAGGGGCACATGCTTACCTCCAGATGGTAACCCCAGCAAAAGTGCCTGAACTACGAGCGTGCAGGGGTCTAGGGAATAGGACTGCCCAATTTGGTCTCTGTTACATTCCTTTCCCTAGTTCTTCCTGATCCCTATCCTGCTCCCAACTCCACTTGCCTTCACTCCTACTGCCTGCATTCTCCTCCTCTGTCCCTCTGTCTTTCACTCTCTCAAAGGCTCACCTCCATCCATTCATGTTAATACTCTAGTCGCCACACTACTACTCACTCCGCCACAACACTCCTCAATCATCCCACCTTCCCATTCAATTACCGTATTTTCACTCACATTCACTTTCACTCCCTGCTCTCTTACTCCTAAAACCACTTGACAGTCTTTCGCGCACACTCACAACTTAGTACCACTTGCACTTACTAAACAATACATCACCTTCTCCAGGAATCACAACCACAAGTCGCTGCTCCTTCCTTCCTTTTGCTGCTGACTCTTTGTCGGCCACCTCCTCCCCCTCTACCTCAGCTGAGCAATCCACAACTTCCTGGTTCCTGCTTCACTTTTTATACTCACCCCCCTCTTCCACTCATAGGTTTACTTTCCCTTCCCAATCTGGCCCCGTCTTCCCCGCACGGGAGGTGTTACAACCATCAAAGATTTTAATTAGAGGATTAAACCCTGCACCTTTTCTTTGAGCAGGTTTGCTATGGAGCGTAGACGGCGGCGTGGAGAACAGGATGTATACGTTTGTATTCTGGGGCCTCGATCTGGGTTCCTCCAGGGGAAGTGGGGTTGGTATCCTGTTTTATAGTCCCTGATGGTCTTGGATGCTGAACACCAGCTGAGGGTGTATTTCATCAGCATCAGGAAGCGTAGCTATGATTCTCCTGCCCCCGTGTAGCATTTTTGTTGGGTGCTCCCTCTCTGCTGCCGCTCCATCTCAGATGGCATAGCCAAGTACACTGGAGGGCTGCTGCCACACAGTCGGGTCCAGGTGTCTGCTTTCTCACTGCAGATGAGATAGGGCACTGGAGGCCTCCTCTCTCTGTGCCGGTTCTCGCGCATGGTCTTGATGGGTGCCCCTAGAAGAAAATGAAAAACCCTGGCAAGCTTTTTGGTTTGGTTTGGAGGCATGGCGCGAGACAATGGTAGACTGCTCAAATAAATGCTGGTCCAAGAGGGGGCAGAAGGGTGTGGAGGCAGATTGGGACCCTCCCAACTTCCATCATTCTCCACAGGCATAGGATTGGCTCTGGGTTTCTCCCTGGCAGGCTTCTCACCCCCGGCTGGGAGGGCTTTGCAGCCCCTCTTGAAAAGACAGGGTGCTGGCCTTGTCAGATTAGCAAAGAGAATTTGGCAATTTCCTTGAAGTTATTATTCCTGATTTTACTTGTGAAATGCACTTTAACCTATTCCCATTTTTTGTTATAAGCTTTTAAGGAAGTAACATGTGTCCTGGCTTATCATTTTTTTTTAATGAAAGTGCATTGAAGGGGAGGACCAAATATCTTTATAGTTTGTCATCCTTCTTTAATAAAAAGCGTGTGCACATGGGTAAAACGTTTGGTCTTCCACTAAATGCATTCAGTAAATGCATTTGGTGCCACAATGTCTTGTAAATGGCAGAAATGCACTATACAAATCCCACGTAATAGTACATCCCATTTGGAGAGTGCAATTATGTTTAGGTCACAAAGATGTATTGTGATCAATGCCTACTCGGTGGAGGGAATGACTAGAACACAGGGGAACCTGAAACTATGCTGAAAGACATGGGCAGGGGGGGCAGAATGGGCTGTAGAGGGTGGATGTCGGGAGAGATATTGGGCTGGTTGGATTCAGGGTGAGGTGCCTACCTTGCTGTGAAAAAGGCTCCTTGAAGAGGAGGATCTTTATTTCTTATCTGAGTTCCATGTGCATATGTTGCCTGAAAAGTGTCGTCAGTTAGGCGAATTTCTTTTCCAGACCTCTAAAATACTTTCCCTAAATAGTCGAGAAGGGGTGTCCTTTACGATGATAAATTCCAATCCTAGAATATTTGGGGAAAGTGTTTCATTTTACTGAGGGTGCATATTTGGGGCATTGTCGCCCCCTGGAACGGATGCCCGCAATATGGGGGCATAGACCGAGGTGGTTTGTTTCCAGTTCTTTTATTTTGCATCTGTGCTGCTCTACAGTAGCAAGGACCAGTCATGAGGACTGCTACAGATAGTAACTGTCTGCTTTGGTGTAGAACAGGGGGGTGCCTTCCTTTGGGCACCCCCTCCATGCCTGGTGCGCCTCCCTGCCTACCTTAGAGCTGGCATTGCTGGATCATGGGAGGGCATGGACTACCATTTTCAGCAGTGTTCAGGGTTCACATACTGGAATCTACAGGTTGCTTAGCTTGATCCCTGCCTTCATAACTGCGCAGGCCAATGTTTGGCTGCCTTCTGGCGCGGCCTGGTGCCATGATCTCTTAAGAAAAGAATAAAGCATGTAATGTGTGTAGGTACCTTTTAAAACAAGTGTGCGTGTTTGAATGTATGTAGTACAGTGCGTGCGCAAGAATGTAAAATGCATGCTCACGTGCGTGTGTAGGTAGGAGTCAGCTTGGGTGCGTGTGTGTAAATGTAGGGTAGCCAACTTTACAAAATGGTTTCACAGTAATGGATAGTTGACACATGAAGCACATCAGCAACAGTTCCATACAATGTCACTCCTGCCCCTCTTCCTCCAGACCTACATTTAGCCTGAAGCGGACAAGCAGGTCAAATGTGGCAAATGGCATTGTTCCACGTACACACCAGAACACAAATAAAAGTATAGCACTGTCTGCATACACAGCATTGACCGACTAATCATTCTCTCACAGGCTGGTTCTAGGATGTGTTACCCAATAAGGCAAAAGACATGCAAACCCCCAAATGTGCTCAAAAGTGACATCACAGTAAAGGACAGTGCAAGGAGTGTCAGTCTATGACACTCCATGTCATCATGGGAATTGCCATGAGTCAGCATAGAGTCAAGTAACTGTGGTGGGCAACTGGGTGTGAATAGCTGCATATTATATGCGGACCAACACTATGGTCTAGTTAACTGATGAATCCTGTGATGCAGGGAGGGGAGACCCTTTCCATGAGGCCGCTACCCGAAGGTCCTCACTGGGGGGCGGGGGGGCGGATCTCATGGGGAGGGGTATAGGGCGGACATCATGGGCCAAGGTTACATGTCTTTATATCGAAATACATATATCGAGAGTAATGTATACCGAAAAACATATAAGGAAAACTTCTTTGTCGAAATGCTATTAACTACATTGAAACAGTTCATATAACGAAACCTGCATAGCGAAATACAGCAATACAACATTAAGTTATTTTGAAACAATGGACAATGCACTAGAGGTGGTACACGTAGAAGGCCCCGATTTGCCAACAACATATGGAATTCTTAGACTCTGTACTCCAAGAACATGAGTGAACTAGAAGGGTGGCCCAATAAAATCCAGCAATCGTTCAAAACGTGTAATCCTAGGTAACATTTAAAAAACGAACAATCGCACCCAAAAATGGCTATTGCGCAAATAACCGTGCGTGAAAATACCCAAGTGCCAAGAGAAAATATCCAAACAATCAACGCAGACTAAGGGACTGTGTGTTGCCATTTGCTAAACAGTATAAAAGTGCCCATCTGAACAGTGGTGCTTTTAATATAAACTGTTAGAAATAGACATTTTTACTTACCAGTTACCCAAAAACCACATGCATGAAATTCCACAACCAAATCCAAAGGGGTGCATCGTCATTGAAGCGAAAAACCAAGAATCCCAAGTCCGAAAAAAAAGGAAAAAACTCACAAAAGGTAAAAAAAAAAACACCAATAAAGATCCAAACAGCCGACGAAATCCACCGAAACTCCCCAGAAAGAATCCAGAGCACATTAACGTAAAATGAAGAAATCCATCCAAGAAAAGGCAAAAAATCCATCCAAAAAAGAAAACTCCATCCACTCCGACTGACATAATCCAAAATGACAGCAATGGATCCAATGCATCCGAATAGGAAAGAATGATAAAATAGCGACACCAAGTGGACAAAAAAGATATTGCAGTTTAAAAAGTTAAAATGTTAAAACTTTTTAAATGTTCAAATCTTTTCAATATTAAAACTTTCAAGATAAAAACAATTCAATATATATGTAATTCACTAAAAAGAAATTGGTGAAAAGGTATTCGATATAAAATGATTCAATATAAAGACTGTGTACCTTCCTCTTACTCCATAAATTCATGCCGTCCCGGGAGGATAGCTCAGCGGCAATGTGCTCGCCTTGGAAGCAAGACAACACGAAGCAACACAGGTTCGATTCCCCGGGTCCGCACTTAGAAACCTCTGGGTATTTAAGCACGTTATAGATACGCAACAAAGACAAAAAACAATTACGCAACAAAATAAAAAGATTACTGTAACCGCGCCTCGATGCCTGAGCGCTTTAAAAATGCAAAATAAATAAATAAATGAAATAAATGCCACACGAGACGAGGAAGAATAGGGTTGACTCCACTGAACTGTCATCTCAAGATACTGGGACGAGGAAGAAACTGGAGCCATGATGAACCCTTAAGACAGTCTCACTGAACAGTCTAGTTTTCGTATGAAATGGGTCAGTCCCTCCCTGGAGGCACGACAAGTAAAGCTACCATAACCAAAAAGATGAGGTATGGGACCTGTGAACAAAAATCCAATGTGAAGGTGTCCTGGGCCCGAGAATGCAAAAAAATCCAATGTGAGATTTAAAATGTTTTATTTTCAAGCATCAAAAGAAGGGGTCTGGGACCAGACAATGAAAAGCCAATGTGAAGGGGTCTGGGACCCGAGAACAAGAAGCCGTTGTGATGTGGTCAAGGACCCTCCAGTGGAGAACCGATATACCTGGCAGGGCAGTGTACCAGGGATACTGGAGGAAAACCAGTTGGACAAATACAGGGTCAAGGGCCCGTCTGTGACTAAGGAGGAGTTCCTCAGACATGCATCTTCCTTGTGGCAGTACCTGGCAGGCAAGGTGACATTCCCCCTAGTTGGTGGCACTGTGAAAACCCAGCAAAAACAAAGAGGTGATGGCTGGAAGGTTTAGACTGAATCTTAACCACTGGCATTGCTCGGGGCAACCCTCCAGACCATCGTTCTTCGCCTGCCAAGCCATTACAGAAGGTGAAAAACCATATACAAATCAGGCTCGGCCCCACCCCAAAAGGGGAAGTCCAGCCCGAACTGCTAGGTCACATCCCTTCTGCACGAGACCACAAGCATCCCCAAACATGTTTCACCCTTGTTGGGGCTCATCAGTGAGGAGTAGCTTGGGTCTCTAGGCCCAGCAGGCACGGGACCCACGTCTGGGCATACCCGTCCCACTCGGGGTGGCTTGGCACGCGAAGAACGATGGTCTGGAGGGTTGCCCCGAGCAATGCCAGTGGTTAAGATTCAGTCTAAACCTTCCAGCCATCACCCCTTTGTTTTTGCTTTGTCACCCCGAGTGGGACGGGTATGCCCAGACGTGGGTCCCGTGCCTGCTGGGCCTAGAGACCCAAGCTACTCCTCACTGATGAGCCCCAACAAGGGCGAAACATGTTTGGGGATGCTTGTGGTCTCGTGCAGAAGGGATGTGAGCTAGCAGTTCGGGCTGGACTGCCCCTTTTGGGGTGGGGCCATGCCTGATTTGCATATGGTCTTTCCCCTTCTGTAATGGCTTGGCAGGCGAAGAACGATGGTCTGGAGGGTTGCCCCGAGCAATGCCAGTGGTTAAGATTCAGTCTAAACCTTCCAGCCATCACCCCTTTGTTTTTGCTTTGTCACCCCGAGTGGGACGGGTATGCCCAGACGTGGGTCCCGTGCCTGCTGGGCCTAGAGACCCAAGCTACTCCTCACTGATGAGCCCCAACAAGGGCGAAACATGTTTGGGGATGCTTGTGGTCTCGTGCAGAAGGGATGTGACCTAGCAGTTCGGGCTGGACTGCCCCTTTTGGGGTGGGGCCATGCCTGATTTGCATATGGTCTTTCCCCTTCTGTAATGGCTTGGCAGGCGAAGAACGATGGTCTGGAGGGTTGCCCCGAGCAATGCCAGTGGTTAAGATTCAGTCTAAACCTTCCAGCCATCACCCCTTTGTTTTTGCTTTGTCACCCCGAGTGGGACGGGTATGCCCAGACGTGGGTCCCGTGCCTGCTGGGCCTAGAGACCCAAGCTACTCCTCACTGATGAGCCCCAACAAGGGCGAAACATGTTTGGGGATGCTTGTGGTCTCGTGCAGAAGGGATGTGACCTAGCAGTTCGGGCTGGACTGCCCCTTTTGGGGTGGGGCCATGCCTGATTTGCATATGGTCTTTCCCCTTCTGTAATGGCTTGGCAGGCGAAGAACGATGGTCTGGAGGGTTGCCCCGAGCAATGCCAGTGGTTAAGATTCAGTCTAAACCTTCCAGCCATCACCCCTTTGTTTTTACTGTGAAAACCCAGCCTGAGAAATGCCTGGGGAAGGGAGACATTACCCCTACTTTTTGGAACTATGTAAACAAGTGTGAGAAAGGCCAGGGGAAGGGATATATTTCCCCTACTTTGAGAACTATACAAGTCCAGAAGCAGGGCGTCCTTTTTCAGTACCCGGAAGAGGCAAATCCAGTTTGGTTGCAAGTGTAAGGGATAGAAGTAGGGTTTTGACACAGGACAGAGGACTTTAGTTACAGACAGTCTGATGTTCCCTTAGTATTTTGTTGAGGCAAAATACCTACCCCTTTTAGAGTTGGGGATAGGTAGGTTTTCTTCTTTTTTCTAAAAATAAAAGCCCTTGCCCAAAAACATATTACCTGTGTTTCAGTCTTCTCCTCCCACACCGAGGCTTACATTTTTTAATAGCATAAACAGCAAACTGAATTACTTATAGGGACTTAAATGTTGGCAGACCAAAGGTAGTGAGATTTAATAGCTAGGCCAGGATCACAAGCAGAGATTTCAGCGCAGTCTGCAATTTATTCACTTGATCACATATCTTCCAAGTTCTAGTTTGTGCAAATGTGTGATGGTTTCGGTTTCAATACTAGTTTTATAGCGATACATTGAAAAGTACACAAACCACATAATAAAATAACCTGATGATATACAATTCGATATGGAAACATATTATGGAAAAAAGGGTATATTTTTTATATAGCTTTATTATACCCATCTTGAAGGGAAGATTACAGTAGCAACAGTTATGTGAACGTAAATCTTTGTTTATAAAATGCCAATCATCTTTGTGTAGTCACCATTTCATGCAGCACCCCACTTGTAATGAAACCCACCCATTTTTAAATTACCCACTGCCGATTATGGGACAACGATGTTTCCCAGCCATATAAACTAATTACTCTCCGTTTCACTTCTCTGCTGAAACCAGGTGACGTGCTAAGAAGCCATTTGGTGGACCCTTAGGGGAGCTGCTTTGCCACCCCCTTCACTTGAAACAAGAAATGGAAAAAAAGAAAAACAGCTTGTTCGCTCATAGTGCTGGCCAGACAAAGGTAGGAGTTTTCCCCATGCCCTGACAGGTTGGGTGCAGGATGCGGGACACAGGCCATTAACTTGACAAAAGTCACACAAAATTCAGGATGGTTGTTCACGCTAGCAAGAGCATGCGTGTGTGGTGAGATTATTTACAGAGACAACGGCAGGAAATATTGTGTATTGTGGGATATTTTGACCCACTCAGATGTGCCTCACTACATTACTTTACTGCATTGGTGCAAGAAACAGCACAAAATGCCCATGCTGACTCCTGTGCACGCCGCGATCTTTAAACTGCGTTTTATAACAACCAGAAAATGGCTGCACACCCTGCCACACACATTTCAGGCGGGGTGAAACGGAGTACTCACTGCAGGAATGTGCCAGTGTGCTCTGCAAAATTTTAAATGGAGTGAAGTGAACGAGACAGCATCAGTTTGCTGAAACCCAAAAATCCCTCTTTAAAATGACACTTTCTCAACCTTACAAGTGCTGCTTGGTGCTAAATTCATCAATTTCTCATAAACCACTGTGATTAAAAAAGCCCTGCAATGCCCAGGATCATTCATTTTGTCTCAGAGGAACCGGGCCTCATTTGAATGACAGCTCCTGTCCAATGTATCTTTGAAAAATCAACCCAGTGCTTTGTTTTCATTTTGCACGGGAAACACGTCTATTTTCTTTGCAACAGTATCAAGGATCAGCTGTCCAGAGAAAGACTCTAAATACATCCCTGTAACTGTATCCATGCTGCAAAACAACTCCAGCATTCAAGAAAAGAACTATAGCTGCCCAAAGTGTATATTTGCTGGAGATGAAAACAGAATTTAAAGAAATAGTAAAATGGGCTTTTTCTTGACTGAAGGGGGAAAATCGCCTTTTAAAAGTACATTGTTGTGTGAAGGCTTGATTACTTAGAAATGTAAAGGATTTGTTACTGTTAAAAATACACATATAAACTGTTTTAATTCCATAGGTTTAAAGTCAATATTTAAAAGAAGAAAATCAAAGGTTGCTCTGCCAGTTGCTAGCCCTGAGAAAGGGTGCCACCCCATACAACTGCTGACACAGGAAAGGCTAATTGCTATCTTGGAGGCTTTGAACACCCAGGACAAAGACTTCCCAAGTCGCATCAGACATTCGCCTTTGCTCCAGGCTGAGACAATAGCAGGCTAAGACTCCCACCTGACAAGTGTGAGGGACAGTAAACATCAATCAAAAGAGAGGCCCCTCATCCTTCTTTAAGGAATTGACATTTTCTTGCAGTTGGGGAAAAGAAATAAAAATGGATTAAGTGACAATAGACTTCCTTTTGGTTTTAAAACAACCTATTTTGTAACTGAACTTTCAAGACATTTAACTTTGTAGCAACAATGAGGAAAAATTTGAAAAGTTGTAGTTTTTAATCGAATTTTATGCTCTTTCTGTGGAAACTTGGTAGAACTCATTACTGCATAAGGAACAGAAATTGTAAGGAACGACAGACTGTGGGGAAAGTATTGATATTGCGGACATAACGTTTTGTACACACATCCCAGGGGTAAACGCACATCTGTGTACAAAGTTGGGAAATTTTAGGCCAAATCTTTCATGGTTACAATTGTCAAAATGTAGCAGAAAGGCAAAACCAGGTCCCACAGACTTGGGGTTTGGATTGAAGTATGACCCACAAAATATGTAACCTGTGTATCTGGTTTTCTCAGAGGTTATAACTGTCTAAATATGCATTTGTGGTAAAATTTGATTTTTGTTCCAGTGGCTAGAGGAGGTTTCTAGTCATTGTAAAAATAATCCCATAAACATGACATCCTTTTCTGTGATCCAATCAGCGAAGAGCAAGGCGGAAACTATGCTCTTGCCCAATCCTAGCATTATGCCATATGCTTTAGTGATGTCATTTGGCATGATAAATAAGGGACCCTGACAGCACACAGACACACACTGATTCCTGACTTTCTTCCTGATTTCCTGCGTGGCGTCCTGTTCCTGATTTCTTCATCCTACGTGATCCTGATTCCCGATTTCATTGCAATGCCAGGGCCTATGCACTGCTGAACCCTTTTCAGCTAGGCCTCAAATTATAAAAAATCCCAAAACCCCAAGGGAAGCATCCTGATCCAGTCTGGCTTGCTACTGCTAGATGCATGCCTGCTGCAAACTCGCCATCCCACTGATCTGCAGTCTCCAGTAACCAGAAGGGCCAGTCCAGTGCAGTCCGGTGAACAGAACGCCTTGATGATCTTGTCCCACCCGAGTTGCCAGGCTGTCCTTGGCTAGACCCAATCCGTGTGATGACCAGAACCCTTGACGGTCCAAAATCCTAAATTAAAGTGGACTGTAAGTATTAATAGGAATCACAGAAAACCATAGCATACCTTGGCTTGCCTTGCCTTATCCCAATCTCTAAACCATACTATCCTTACCTTAATAACTTGTGACATTGTCAGAATCCTTATTGCCATCCTGTCTTTGATTTATCCTGCTAAGCACCATTTCTTTAGTCATTTTATCTTGTGTAAATCATAAATTATCAATCCTACTTCGAGTGATCCGACTGGTTCTGCCGGAGAGGACACTGGGGATCTGGTGTTGAAGTCATGAATCAACTCTAGAGCTTACTGTGTCCCTCCTTGGTATTCTGGCTGGAATGCTCTAGCATAGAGTAAAACTATAGTAAATATTTTCTTGTCCAAACTGAGTTTCTTTTCTGTTTTCACTACCTGATTTTTCCAAAAACGCCTCTCATTCAACATTGCATATCCTCCTCAGTTTAATAGTTAGAGACTTAATTTCAACTCTGGATAATACCTAAGACCTATAGCTACATCCCAAACCAGAAACCGCACTCCATATTTCACCCGTTTTTCTTAACAACCGTTTGGTTAATTTTAGGCGGGAATCCACAATTTTGCAAAGTTTTACATATATGATTTTTTTTCTAAATAATTTTCAACCTTCCATTCAGATTTAAAGTGCTCGCTTTTGTTCAAACTATAGCTCATGATTGTTAGTATCTTTCCAATGTTGCTCCCATAGAGATTTGTACCGATTTAAGAATTTTTACACACATTCATTGTTTTACACAGCCATTTCCGAATGTCATTTTAAAGTGTAAGAGTTCAAATCCGTTTTTCTCTCTTGTTTGGGCAGGGAAGGTTGTCTTCCATTCTTTATTCCTGATTACATGCAGCTTCCTTATATCTATTTAGAATTGTTTATTTGTGGGTTGAGGAATATTGCAGGGGGAAATCCTAACTTAAGTGCTATCTTTCCAAACAAGCCAAAAGTGCTATTTTTTCTGGTCTTTTATATTTGGTGTGCTAAAGAGTGAATTCAAGTGCATTACATATCTTCCTATCTGTTATTGTCACCACATTGGTGATTGCTGCTCCCTATTAAAAGTATATGGTTGTTTTGAATTTTAAATAAATAAATTAATAGTTAACTGGGTCATTAATCATACAAGTTAGCAAATCAGACCTCACAGTGGACCCCCGATCTACCCGTGCGTTTATTTGCCCTCCAAGTCCTTCCCGTAGTTGGGATGGCTCATTGTATACACCTTGTAACTGTGTGATTCCATCTTGAGAGTGGTCTAGTGGGGCCAAACAACCACCTTCATACTTTCATCCACCAGGTACCGGTGCACTATTTTCTAACTTCGGGCGAGAAGAAAGGACCGAGTTATCCAATGGGCTCTGTAAAACCACTTGCCGTAGTATGCCATCACCCAGATCGTTGTTCAGAAGTAATTTTCCATCCTCCATGGTTTTCATACTCAACGTGGGAAGGTTTTTACTTTTACCACAGAAATGCCCCTTGAGAGCAGACACTCCACGTTTACCTCTACTTATTGTTAATTCATCCTTTTTGGATTTGGGTAATGAAGTAGGGGCAAGTAATAGGAATTGTTCAGCGCTAATAGCCTCCAGTGCATGTTCCTTGGTCACCGGCATAACCCTCACAAGTTCACCAGCTTCATTGGGAGTAACACGATCAACAACTTCAGGACTGGTACTTACCACAGTATTAGCAATTGGGTCTTTAGAGAGCTTATCACAATAGCCATTTCTTGAGGTTGCAGGACCAGGGACCATTTTCGCTTGGCAACTTGTGTGGCCCAGAAGATCTTGTTTTACAGCCTCTTGGCTGCTGGGATTTAGGTCAATAATCAGGTCCACAACAAGTGCCAACATTCTATTTGTTTCTCACTGTTCTTCAGCTATTTTTTGCAAACAAGAGGAATAAAGCTTCAAGTTTAGAGGCAAGCTGATTATGGTCCATAGAGTAAGCCCCACCCCTGCCAGTAGAGTGCGGGGAATCAGAGTTGTATACTGAGGAATCCATATCACTGTCACTCTCTTCAGATGAAGAGTGAGTCTGACGAGGAGGCTAGCATTGCCAAGTCAAGAGTTGCTGAAAGGTTCATACCTATAATGTTCTCTTGATTCTTTAAACTTGCTGGTAATGAGTTTCGTTTCATGTCCAAGACCATATTTAATAGGGAACCACTATTGTCGATCACAAAGGAATTTTGGCAAGGAACATCCACCGACGCTGTATTGAGTGTGGAGCTGGAGTTTATTGGAGGAAGAGACAATAATGCCCCATTTCCATCCAAACCCTGCACCTCCTTATTCTCAAAAACCCTGTTATTTGTCGTTGAGTCAAAACCCTACTAGTCTTTCCCCCTTTCTTCGCACATGGAGAAGAGATAGCCCCAATTTTCATTCTCAACCAAACGGGGGAGATAGGAATCAGTCTTATATATAACGTTCCTTTTTTTATTAACACACTCAGTTAACTGGAGTAGAGGGGGGGTAAATACACAGACAAGTGCCCCACACCCTCCTCAGGCCAAGTTCTTCAAAAGAAAGGGGGATCCATGCAGCAAGGAGGAATTAGTGCCTGAAAACCATGCCGGTCCTAGAGACCTCCTTGTCGCAGCACCCAACACACCCCAGCCCCACAATGCTCAGCACACAATAAGTCTGATAAAATGTGGCAGAGAGAGAATTGGAGCAGAGGGGGAAATAGGGCCGTCGACAAGCGAGGGCCGACGTCTCCCAATAGCTCACCACTGTGTCACTCACTACGAGGTCCTGAGTGCTTCCCAACTTAATAATGCAATCCAACACCTCAGTTTTCCACCAGGGGCTGACTCGAAGCCGGTCCAAAAGAACAACACTGCACCACGCGGCTAGAATCTGGTTTACTCCGCTCGAGGAAAGGACCTCAGGCAGTGCACACGTCACACGTCAAGCCGCACCAGAATCCAGGAAACTCACTGGCTGCTTCCGACGTAAGCGACCGTAAAAGCACAGTTTTCAACGCGTTTGGCGGAATGTGCCCTGCCATGAGAATTCCACCCAGGACCATTAAAAGCATGTAATTGGTTGGCAGGCACCGATTGGCCCGATTTAGACATTGTTCTTACTTGAAGATGTAACTAATAAAGGATTTACCTCGAGAATTTACCTGCAACGCCACTGATCTTTCATTACCACACCCTCTCTCTGGAGCGAAGTCAGCGCCTCAAAGAGTTTCCAGCAGGACTGAGGCTCTGCGCTAGGAGTACATCATAGAGAGCAGGCTGAGAGGGAGCCTTAATCATCATATTCATCTATGGACAGTGCGTTTTTCAGAGCAAGCTATGTTCATAGATGTGTATTTTTTATTTTTATTATTACATTTGTAAGAGGATTCAATTCAACACTACAGCTAAGTCAATGCCTGGTCTGGGATACTGAATGGAAACCCTTATTGATATATCTTTATGTCCAGTTCATGCGTTCTGGATGACTACCCCTATATAACACCCCTCTCTTGGAATCCCCCTGACCCCACTGAGCCAAGAAGTAGTTCTGTTTTGCAAGTTAAAAGGTTTATTTGATAATTTAAACAATAGATATATATATCACACTTTATAATAATTTAATAATTGAATATGACACTTAATATGAGCAGTAATAAATAATGGATAGTCTGGCACTGGCACACTTGTGAATAGGAACAGAAGAATAAGGTGGTAGAGAATGCTTTATATAAGTTCAGATGGATGTAATGTTGAATGAAAATGCAATACAGAAAATACTCAATATGATTTCAACAAAACAATGTAATCACTTTTCTCTGGCAATCCCCTCCCCCCTTTATGCAATGCAAGGACATGGAAGGAAAGCACACAGTTCTCAGAAATGCAATCAAATGTAATTCAGTTCACCCCAGCAAGCTTAGACTACAGAAGTTTGAAACACAGGCCCCAAAATGCTTTTATATGTGATAGCAATATATTGGAAAATGTGCTAAAATGATTTTAATTCCCTCTGGAGGTTCAGGGTGAGTGGTATCTAGTTAATATTAGTCCAGGCTCACTCTAGCAATGATTCAGGGATGGTTCTTAAGAGGCAAACGAATTTTTAGCAAGGAAAGCAAGAACTGCTGTTTTCACACGTGGAGAAATTTGCAAATCGCAGCAAATTCGCGAGTGCGTTTTTCGCGATTGCGGCGAAAGTGTACGGAATAGGAATGCGGTTCTAGGTTCGTTGAAAAGCCAAGATTCCCAGCTTTCAGAGGAAAGTTACTGCAAGTTTCACGGAGATATGAGCGATATGGTAAAGGTCGTTTTTCAGATTTGAAATTTTAAAGTTCAAAGTGACAATTGACAGCTAGCAACTAGAGATGACAGGTGACAGCTTTGCAAATGACAGGTGACAGTTAGGAGGCAGTTCTACTTAGATTAAAATAGCTTGGATTAGATTATTTTAACTAAGAGATTGGTTCTGCACAGTTCTGCTAGGTACTCACAATATATTTAGAAATAGAATGGGCCTCGCCACGGATCTGGTCAGGTTTTAGACTGGACTCTGGTCTGGTCTCGGCACTTCACAGTGATCTGGGTCAGCTCTCTGGTTCTACTAACAGTGGTCTGGGTCAGCTCTGCTATCTCTGGGTACAGCACTGCTTCTGGATCTTTCTGCACAGCTTTCTGTGGAGATTGATGGATTTGAAGTCTGGATCTCTGGATGTGGTATGGTCCGGCAGCATGCTCCGCAGCAAATGGAATTGAATGTCCCTATCTGTCCTGACTGTCTGCTTTTGAAAATGGGTGGAAAGGCTAGCTTCCTAGGCCCTAACCCTCTCCACTTGTCATTGGCCACTTCCTCCTCTTCCCCTTGATTGGGGGAATGAAATGAAGTGTCATCATGATGAGGTCTGTTTATGGTACAGAGAACCCACCCCTGTCAAATTACACACAATCTATATTTTGACCCAAAAGACATATTTGCACAGGTACACATTTGTTTAAAATTACATGCACCCATCACATATCACAGGAGGTATACCCTGTCCAAATCTGCTCTTCCTGGGAGCTTGCATTCAGAAATGGCAACATATTTCACTTTTGGGTCAGGTTACCAATATCAGATTCTTACTCAAATTTACCCAAATGTGTGCAAGGCATGCAGGCATTAATTGATGAAGTATCAGACTTTTCACATGCAGACATTTTAAGTAATACCCTCTTAACTGCTAGTTTGCCCCCAGATCATGCCACCGGTTCTAAAAACCTCTTAAAATGTGGGCAGAAAAATCACAAGAATTATGGTATCATTTAAATAATTATGACAAGTCCGTACTATGAGTTATTCATCTTTTTCTAAAACCATATTCTGGCTCCAAAGGGGTGTGGTTTCCCCCAGCACAAGGTTGAATTTCTGGTTTTTCCAGTTCTGCCAAGCCAGCTTGCTCTCACAGGCAGTGCTCCTCCCCTTTTCTTCCAGGAGGAAGCCACTTTTACGGCCCCCATAATAAACCATCTGCCTGGGCCATGGAAGGCCCATTCTTCAAGAGGAAGCCATTTATGGCCACTTCAATAAACCCTCTGCCTGGGTCCTATGTTTAGTCTCTAGCAGTCCCTTGATAATCCAATCAGAGAAGTGTCATATCCCTTTTGGTGGGAACAGCAAAAGGCAGGTAGGCCTGGGAACACAGCTGTTGTGCAAGTCTCAACTCCTGTCGGGGGTAGCTGGTGGGCAGAATTCAGTTTCTTAAGCCAGGCCCCAGCTAATGTCACTTTTAGTTACCCAGTTTTCTGCATTCAAATAAAACTAACCATTTTACATATGCAGCTAGAATGCTGATTCTAAGTTTAAAACTATGACATTTAAACAATTTCAACCTATGTGACACTCAAAAGTAGGTCACTCATTTCTTTTAAACATTTAGGTTTTTAGTGTCTTTCAGTCCAAATTTACTTAAACTGCTGAAATCCACAGCTCAGCCAGTCTTGTATAAACCTTCAAGTCACTTCAGAATATAACTTTACATTGGATCCACCTCTCAGTAAGTCTTTCTTTGGCCTGCTTTGGGTTCATTTATTCAGTTTTACACGAAAAAGAAAAAAGTCTGGTGCTGTTTTAAAACGCCGGCTTTCTGATAGTGGTGAGTACTGGTAATGCACCCATTTTTGGGATTTAAGAAAATGAATTCCCCACAATTCTAGGTTGCTTTTGGCAATCAGCATTGCCATTCCCAATGGTTTCAGACTACTGTGTGGGTAGTCCAATGGTGGTTTTAGGCAGTGCCCTTCTGTGCCCATAACATCGGCAAAAATGAGTGGCAGCCTATTCTTCATGCATTTCCCTGTGCATTTTCTGGGAAGCTCTGGCCATCATGATGTTTTCCATGTCAGAACTGCACAGTTTTTGAGGTAGGGCTCGGATGTATGGGTAAAAACATCCCACACAATATTTTTTATAGTGTTCTAGGTCAGGCAGGAATAATCCTTACATTATGAATGATAATGAATATTCCATGATGAACAATACGCTACATATACACAGAACATAAGTATGTGAATATAATCAGCAAAAGTCAACTCACCTGTGCAGCAGCATCTGCTCTCAGAAGAAGTTCTTAATCAAAGGCGTCACCAGCTTCACCCAAAGCTTGACATACCGTCTGGGCTGCCTGAAAGTCGCCGAAGAAACAGTCTGCGCCCTGCTGTAGAGCCTGCTCTGCTCCTACAGGATAAAGAACAGCAAGCAGCATAGTTAGGAAGTTAGGATGCACCGGAAGGGAATCGATGCCGCACAGAGAAGAACCAACTCAGAATGTAGATGCGGCGCAGAAAACAAATGAAGGTGAACCGAGTGACAGCAATGAGTGCAGGAGAGCAACATGCATGGCGGTGAGGAGCGCGGCAGCGACTTTCCAGTGAGGTGGGGAAGAGGTGCGAGGGTAGGGGCAGGTGTGAGGTGGGTGGGAGGGATAAGTGCGTGGAGAGAGGCAGGGCATGGGAGAGAAGCAGGAACAGATGTCCAAAAATGGGAGAGAAAGGAGATGGGTGTAAAAAAGTGTAAAGGGGCGGTGACTTAAAGGGTGTGGTCAGAGAGGCATAAACAGGGCAAGAAAAGGGGAGGGGAGGGAGAGAGGGGGCCGGGAGGTGACAATACCAGCAGCGAGTAGAGGAGTGTAGCCAGAACTGCGCAGAGGGAACCGCGCAGCTCCAAGGCAGAGGCCAGTAACCTGTACCCCATGGCGGACAGGATAGGGAGAGGGGGCAAGACACCTTTCCTTTGCGCAGCACCCCTCTCCCTCTCCTTTCATGCTTGGCCACCAAGATTCCTGGAGCCAGGCAGGAGGAAGGACAAGGTGGAAGCAACACCTTGGCCTCCACACCAACGAGGTGCTAAGCACCTAGGTCAGGGCAGCCAGGAAACAGATTGCCAATAACCAAAGCAGCACCTCATGGTGCAACATGTCGGCGGCGGCAGGATGATAACAGCCCCCACACAGGCAGAACAAAGCCCAGGGCCAGCCCGCTGGGATAATATAAGGAGCTGCATTGGCAGCAAGAAATCACAATTCAGTTTGGGGCCCTGCACGGGACACAAACAATCACAATTCAGTTGGGACCCTGCACGGGGACCCAAACAAGGAATAGCAGCACAGTACTTTTTCTTTTCCCATAACCCTCCCACCCAAGAAAAAGGGAGAGCAGAAGGAAAAGAAAGACAGGGCACCATACGGGGCCCACACTGTCGTGGGACAAGGAAGGCGGCACGGTCCAGAGGCACAACCTCAGGACCTCGTGCCCAAAAATACACTTTATGTTTATGGGTATTATGATTGTGTTGTTTATCACATGATGATGGGCAATAAAAACCCACAGCCTTTTTATTGCCAACACTCACCCAATGTTTCGTGTGGTACATGGGGGAGAATTCTGGGTTTCAGCGGTCTCCCTTAGTGGTCCACCGGCGATGGTCACTTGTGAGGGAAGGTGCGGGAATCCGTGCCAGCTGTGGGAGAGGAGGTTACAACTACGCGGATTGTGGAGTTTGGGGGAGGGGCAGCCATAGGCGCCAGGTTATATGGGTGTGACCTCTATAGTAGCGGTCCTGTGGCTGAAGACAGAACACAGTGTTACTTTAGAGGTCTGTGTTCAGGATGTCTAATCAAGGACTTTGAGAAACAATCCTGCCTGTAATTCCCTCTGCTCACTCACTCTTGGTAGCCTTTAAGCAGCGCGTTGGCCTGCATTTTATTGTAGGCTGCAGTACCCTAGCTGTCACCCTTTTGAGCGCATGGGGCAGGTGAAACGCAACATTTCGTTTTGGGCAGCCATGAAAGCGTTGCTTCTGTATGATTGAGAAATGAATGCTTGAAGTAAGTCATTATATTAGGAGAGCGCAGTGTGCAGTGGGTTAGCTGTATTAGCTGTAAGATCGTTGTCTCCGTCTTCCCTCTGTTCTCCTCCCGTGCCTCGTCGCGCCTTGAAACACTTGTGTATAGGCGCGTTATAAATGCCATGTCATATCATATATTTCTAGCTTCAGAATTCTTTTGGAGGGCTGGTGAACAGGCCACTGTGATGCCGGAAATGCATCTGAGGGACAGGGCCTCTGAATCCTTGTCCTTTTTCTGTTTTTACCGTGTGTTCTGTCATGTTTTCTGCCCAGGAGTCCATGAGGGACTCCTGGCAGTGCAGCTCTCTTTTGGTTTGGTGAACAGACCCATGGGATACCCTTATGGCACCCATGGGTAGGGGTACAACCCTGTGCCCCTAGTGTATGTTTTTGGGCACCTGTGGGTGGCCCACAGAGCAGGGTATGGGCTGGTGGCAGCTCCATGCTGAATTTGACAGGTGCTCTGGGTGTCCTCCATTTTGGGATACCCAGGCCCTGCCATTGGAATCAGTTGATTCCTGATAGGAAACAAGATGGCCCCTGTGGCCTCTTGCTTTCTATTGCCTGTTATCTTGTTTTTCCCAAAGTCCTGGGAAGCCCTGACTCTGTCCCTTCCCCCTGACTGGCTGTTGGGTGGAAGTTCCATATATGGTGTTGTTGTAAAGGCCCAGCTAGACTGACTGGAGCCTTCCCAGTGACTGTATGTTATGGGTACCTCCTGTGGGTGGGACCTGGGTGAATGGAGTGTGTGACCAATATACACTCCTTGTTGTGGTTGTCTGGTTTCTGGCATGAGAGACAAAGACTGAGACAGCCCTGCCCGAAACTGGCCTGAATGCAGTGTGTAGTGTTGAATGGCTGGGTACTTGTCCCAATCCACATTCCTTGTTGTGAGTGTCTGAAAGGGAGGAGTGTGGCCTGAATGCACTGTGTGCCTGATTGGCTGACTGACTGCATGAATGCCCTTCTGTGTGATTGGCTGCTGTGTGTGTGCCAGCAGTGTGGATGAGAGACAGAATAGTATATCTGGGGACCTCTCACCACTGGAAATTGTTCAGAAGCATTCAGAAGCTGAGTCTCCACTCAAGAGTAACTGGATTTGCTGATCCTCGACGTCCAGCTGGAAGAAGAAGACTTGCTGTGGCATTTGCTTCGACGGAACTGAAGGTTGTCGAAATTGTCGAGGGCTGACCCGAGAGAGGACCTGGCTAGGCGCCCTCTTCCCGTGCTCCGAGGGACCATCGAGCACCGCTGAATCTTCGCCGAAGCGCCCTGGAAGTCAGACCCTCGAAAGGCTGCCGACCCGAGACGGGACCGCCGAGGAGATCGAAGTGAAGCACCCGGACATCGACGCCGTCGAAGTCCATTGCCGTCGACCAGGGTTCGCAGGTCTGTGTAACCGCTGGAGGCCCGTCGAAGTTGTGTGCCCAGCCGTGGGAACCACTTGACGCCGTGCCGCCGACGATCGGAGCCGTCCGCTCCATTGCCTAAGAACATTCAATCGAAGGACTCTCTCGACCGCATCGTCGACCGCTTATCCTGCCGGAGAAAGTCGAGGACGACCAACGCGCCGAGGAGAAACCTGCCGGTGGGTTTCCCGCCACCCGACGACCCCAAAGACTCGGACGACTCGACGCCCTTGCTGGGCTCCCGTCTCTACAATCTTTGCGGTCCAGAACTATTGTCATCGAGGTGCCCCGCACACCTCCGCCTTGCAGGACGCCGACGCCCCGACGCCGACGAGCACCGCTCGGACGGAGCTGCCGCCTCTTCGACAACGTTCGGCCTCGTTTGTCGACGGACGTTCGACGCCCCGTGCCTCCCGCCTGAAAAGGAAGGCATTCAAGAAGGGCCGTCGATTCCCCGTCGCCGAACAGCGAGTCCCTCGACGCTTGTCGACGCCTTTTCGAGGAACTCGACTCCACCAGGTACATTGGGGGGGTAAAAACATTATAGGAGAGAAATAGACTATTGAACAATATCTGGACTGGGCTGGTGTTATATCTCTTTATTTTGCAGGTTGCCCAGGTGGGGGGATCTCCACACAGAACTGTGTCCAGTAGCAAGGGCCAGTATTCTGCCTATTGTTTCAACCCTCTGTTATCTCTCCTCTCTCTATTGCTGGTTTCCTTCTTATTGATCTGTGTGCCATTTCTACAGTATTGTGAATGCACTTTAATGAGGTCTAATATTAGTGGTACCACTTTAGAATTGTAGATATTTACCATTGCTGATTTTCCTGAGCACAAAGTGCGTTATTGTGATAAGTGTACATAACCCTTGAATATTAATTATATAAAGACTGTGTTTTCAGTAATACAGTGTGTGGACATTCCTTTGTGGGGGCTTGGGGATACACTGTACTTAAGAACCAGCCTGCATCACCTCCTGAGAAGCTAGGCCTTGATTGCTCGCCCATCGCTACCGTATTAGAGAATCTTGGCTGGGGTCCTCTGTGCCTCCCCTCTACCATATAGAGAGCAGAAGTACAGACCCCCCACCGGTCTTCTTTACAAAGCTGGTGGCAGCGGTGGGATGCTTATGGTTTTAAGACTCAGTGTATAACCGTGCCACTTACAAAATATCCGCACTTTATTAGATTAAGGTTTGGGTGTGTACCAAATAACTGCATTACAGGCAATGGAGCCCATTGCAAATGGTAAATTGACTCGGATGAGCTTAGAGGCTCTCCAGAGTGCTTGTGAAGCCAGGGAGTTGGACTTTGTGGATAAGTCTAGGGCTGAGCTGATAGCTGCCCTGGTGGACTACCAGACTGATGGTGAAACCCTTGATGAAGGGGGGGATGCAACCAGTGAGGACTCTGCCCCTGGGGTTGTCGCTGAATCTGTTTCTGGGAATGCCACCATTCCTGCTGCCTCTGTTCCAAACCCCAGCAATTCCATGGAACTTGAGTTATTAAGGATGAAATTGGCCTTTGAATATCGCAAGTTGGAAATAGAAGCTGAGCTTAAGAAAGAGGAGCTGGCACAGCAAGTGGAACTCAAGAATAGGGATCTTGCGCTCAAAGACAAGGACACTGAATGTCAGAGAATCCAGCTAGAGAGAGCTAGAGTGGAGACTTCAGCTAGACCAATTGAGAGTGGCAGGTCCCCAGCCACCAAGTTTATGAAAGATTTGGTTGGTGTGTTTGTGGAGGGTTCAGATATCCTCCAATGGATTGAAGCGTTTGAAATGGCTTGTGCAATTCATGATGTAGATAAAAGAGATTGGGCTAAGTGTTTGTTAAGCAGAGTGCCTCAAACTGGATATGACTGTATTCTGAAGCTGAGTGTGGAGGAAAGGGGTCAGTATGAGTGTATGAAGTCTGCTTTGATTGCCAAGTTTGGCAAGACACCTACCCAATACCTTAAAAGGTTCAGGGATTTTAAGAAAAGAGAGAATGTGTCTTGGGTTGACTGGGTGAGTACTGCGCACATGAACATGATGGGGTGGATTGATGGATACAAGGGGAAAACTTTTGTTGAGTTGTCCCACCTCTTGTTTTTTGAGCATTTTTCTGAAGCCTGTTCACCAGAGCTGCGTCAGTATGTGGCTGACCAGAACATTTTGGACCCCTTTAAGCTGGCTAGGTTGGCTGACAAGTGGGTCTCCCACCGGGTGTCCCCTAAGGACTCCAGTGGGAAGGACAAGGACAAAGAAAAGGGGGCCTCTCAGAAAGCTGAGGAGTCCCAAAAGCAGTCACAGTCGGGTAAACCAAAACCTTCCTCTCCTAAGACCCAAAAATCTAGTGGGGATAAGTCCTCTGTGGGTGGGAATAAGAGTAGTGGTCCACCTGCTGCAAAGCAGGCTCCCAGTGGTTCCAGTACCGTACCCCGCACTCCTGGCACTTGTTGGGATTGTGGGGCTCTGGATCACAAAAGGGGTGACCCCAAGTGTAAAGGTAAGGCACTTGGAGTACAGGCTGTCAGCCTGACCTACCCTTACCCCGTGTCTGAGGTGGAGGCCACTGTCCTCCCCTCCTCTACAGGAATCACATTTGGTGCTCCAGTAGAGATTTCCTTAGTGTCCCTTGGGGCCTGGGACCAGTACGCAGAAGTACTGGCGACTATCCCACAGAACACCCGTAGATTTTTGAGAAGTGTCCTCTTGAATGGCCAGCCTTCTACTGGTTTGAGAGACACTGGGGCAAGCATGACAGTGGTGGACAGGACCCTGCTCAAGCCAGAGGACTATGAAGGTGCTCCTCTGCAAACCACCAGGTTAGCTGGTGGGCCTCCCAAATTATCGCCTGTAGCCCTAGTCACACTCATGATTGGAGACAAGACAGCAAAGCTTCCTGTCCTGGTTCAGGACAATGTCCCTGCTAACATTCTGTTAGGAAATGATCTAGTAGAGTTGGGGTTGATCTCGGATGGTCTTCCCATGACTGCTGCTGCAGTCACTAGGTCACAGGTGACACCGGGTCTGGCTGTGAGTCAGGTATCCGAGCCAAAGGCGAGGCCTAAGGCAAGAAGAAGGAAGACCAAGAAGGCCACCTCTGTGGAGGGAACACCTTCTCTTCCTGCTGTTCCGACAGCACCCAATGGGATCCATGCTCCGGACGGGCTGGGTCCAGCGGAAAACCCAAACTCAACTCCTGTGGGAGAAGAGACAGAAGACTCTCCTGTGGGAGAGGTTCTCAACCCGGAGGATCATCCCGACCTTCAATGCTTGTTAGCTGAAGGGGGACCCTCCCGGGCAGACTTCTGTAAGGGACAGAGAGAGTGCCACTCTCTCGAGGGCCTGAGGAAACAGGCCCTGTCCCAGGCACAAGGTGAAGTGCCTAGGACATTCAAGATTTATTGGGAGGGTGAGCTCCTTGTTAGTGAGCCCACTAAGCCCGAACCTGGTGCCCGCAAGAGGTTGGTGGTACCCCAGGTTTACAGGCCCTTCCTACTGCAGTTGGCGCATGAGGTGCCCTTGGCTGGTCATCTGGGGACCAAGAAGACTAAGCAGAGGCTCTCTGCCCATTTCTACTGGCCACGGATGGGAGTAGAGGTGGAGTCCCACTGCAGGACCTGCCCAACTTGTCAGTTGTCTGGCAAGACTGGAGGCAGGGTCATTGCCCCACTGCAGCCATTACCAGTGGTTGGCACACCATTTGAGAGGGTGGGCATCGACATCGTCGGTCCCCTTGACCCTCCCACTTCAGGTGGACATCGGTTCATCCTGGTCTTGGTAGATCATGCCACCAGGTACCCTGAGGCAATACCCCTTCGGACTGTTACTGCCAAGGTGGTTGCCAGGGCTCTCCTGGGCATTTTCACCCGTGTTGGATTCCCCAAGGAGGTTGTCTCTGACCGAGGATCCAACTTCATGTCTAGTTACATGAAAACCATGTGGAAAGAGTGCGGGGTAACCTACAAGTTCTCCACCTCTTACCACCCCCAGACCAATGGTCTGGTTGAGAGATTTAACAAAACTCTCAAGGGCATGCTAGGTGCTTTGGAAGAGCCCCTAAGGAGGAAATGGGATCTCCTCCTGCCATGCCTGCTGTTTGCTTACAGAGAGGTACCTCAAGAGGGTGTTGGTTTCAGCCCCTTTGAGTTACTCTTTGGACATCCCGTGAGGGGGCCCCTCGCCTTGATCCGAGAAGGCTTGGAAGCCACCCCTCCAGGTCCCGCCAAGCAAGTGGGGGACTATGTGTTAGGCCTCAGGCGGAGGATGACACAAATGATGGGTCAGGCAACAGCAAATCTCAAGGCCAGCCAGGAATTGAATAAGTACTGGCATGACCTGAAAGCTTCGCAAGTGGATTGGACTCCGGGACAGGAAATCCTTGTGATGGAGCCTACCAAGCCTAGAGCTTTGGCAGACAAGTGGACTGGACCCTTCAGGATCATCTCCAAGATGGGCGAAGTCAATTATCTGGTGGACATGGGAGCCTCTGGGGTAGCCCCCCAGGTATTCCATGTCAACAGGCTCAAGCCTTTCCACAGGCGAGCAGAGGTCTCATGTCTCTTGCTAGCTTCAGGGCAAGAAGAGGATGAGAGTGAGCCCCTTCCTGATTTGCTGCATAGCAACCCTCAGGATGGCTCAGTGGAGGGAGTACAACTCTCTCCCGATTTGACAACAGAGCAGCAGAGGGCCTGCCGGGCTTTGCTCCAGCAGTATGCCCCTCTGTTTTCACTGACACCGGGCCTTACACCGTGGTGTAAGCACGAAATTGACACTGGTGACAGTGTGCCTGTCAAAAGCAGGAGCTATCGTATGTCAGATACCGTCAAAAACCACATCCAGGCTGAGGTCGCCAAGATGTTGGATCTGGGTGTTATTGAACCCTCCACCAGTCCCTGGTCCAGTCCAGTGGTCCTTGTCCCCAAGGCAAGTTCCCCGGCGGGTACCAAGGATTGGAGGTTCTGTGTGGACTACCGAGGAGTCAATGCCGTCACCAAAACTGACGCGCACCCATTGCCCAGGGCTGATGAGCTCGTGGACACTATAGGTGCTGCCAAATTTGTGAGCACCTTTGACCTTACCTCAGGCTATTGGCAAATAGCTCTGACGGACCATGCCAAGGAAAAGACGGCATTCTCCACACCTGAGGGACTCTACCAGTTTAGGGTCATGCCCTTTGGGTTGAAGAATGCCCCTGCCACCTTCCAGAGATTGGTCAACCATGCGCTCAGTGGGCTGGAAGCCTTTTGTGTGGCTTACTTAGACGACATTGCCGTCTACAGTTCCACCTGGGAAGAGCATTTGACACATCTGGATAAGGTGTTGCAGGCCTTGAAAAGGGCTAACCTCACTATCAAGGCCACCAAGTGCCAGATAGCTCAGGGGAAAGTTACCTATCTTGGTCATGAGGTAGGAGGGGGTCAAATCCAACCTCTCTCCAGTAAAGTACAGGACGTACAGAACTGGGAGACTCCCACTACTCAAACCCAGGTGAGAGCCTTTTTGGGCCTCACTGGGTACTATCGCAATTTCATGGCAGACTATGGAACCATAGCTGCACCCCTGACAGCTCTAACTTCACCCAAACAGCCTAGGAAGGTTAATTGGACTGAAGACTGTCAGAGGGCCTTTGATGGCTTGAAAGAAAGTCTGTGTAGGGCACCTGTGTTGAGTGCGCCTGACTACAGCCGACCCTTTATCGTCCAGACGGATGCCTGCGACACCGGAATTGGAGCTGTCTTGTCCCAGTTAGATGACAAAGGGAGAGAACATCCTATCATATTCATCAGTAGACAACTCAAGGGTAGAGAACTTAGGTGGGCTACTGTTGAAAAGGAATGTTTTAGTATAGTTTGGAGCCTTAGGCGTTTTAGGCCCTACCTTACGGGGTCCACCTTCAAGGTCCAAACAGATCATAAGCCCCTGAAGTGGCTTATGCAGATGAAGGGTGAGAATCCGAAATTGCTCAGGTGGTCGATTAGCCTACAAGGGCTAGACTTCACCATAGAGCACAGACCAGGGAAGAGTCACGATAATGCAGATGGCCTTTCCAGAAGGTATGTTGACCGTCTGGATGAGGGTGTCTATCCCGTGGGAGATTAGGCACCCTCCACCTCAGTCTGGGGGGGGCGACTGTGATGCCGGAAATGCATCTGAGGGACAGGGCCTCTGAATCCTTGTCCTTTTTCTGTTTTTACCGTGTGTTCTGTCATGTTTTCTGCCCAGGAGTCCATGAGGGACTCCTGGCAGTGCAGCTCTCTTTTGGTTTGGTGAACA
Organism: Ambystoma mexicanum; assembly: GCF_040938575.1. Taxonomy (NCBI): domain Eukaryota; kingdom Metazoa; phylum Chordata; class Amphibia; order Caudata; family Ambystomatidae; genus Ambystoma; species Ambystoma mexicanum. The sequence goes on from NC_090926.1 coordinate 1,051,591,197, forward strand.
GACCCATGGGATACCCTTATGGCACCCATGGGTAGGGGTACAACCCTGTGCCCCTAGTGTATGTTTTTGGGCACCTGTGGGTGGCCCACAGAGCAGGGTATGGGCTGGTGGCAGCTCCATGCTGAATTTGACAGGTGCTCTGGGTGTCCTCCATTTTGGGATACCCAGGCCCTGCCATTGGAATCAGTTGATTCCTGATAGGAAACAAGATGGCCCCTGTGGCCTCTTGCTTTCTATTGCCTGTTATCTTGTTTTTCCCAAAGTCCTGGGAAGCCCTGACTCTGTCCCTTCCCCCTGACTGGCTGTTGGGTGGAAGTTCCATATATGGTGTTGTTGTAAAGGCCCAGCTAGACTGACTGGAGCCTTCCCAGTGACTGTATGTTATGGGTACCTCCTGTGGGTGGGACCTGGGTGAATGGAGTGTGTGACCAATATACACTCCTTGTTGTGGTTGTCTGGTTTCTGGCATGAGAGACAAAGACTGAGACAGCCCTGCCCGAAACTGGCCTGAATGCAGTGTGTAGTGTTGAATGGCTGGGTACTTGTCCCAATCCACATTCCTTGTTGTGAGTGTCTGAAAGGGAGGAGTGTGGCCTGAATGCACTGTGTGCCTGATTGGCTGACTGACTGCATGAATGCCCTTCTGTGTGATTGGCTGCTGTGTGTGTGCCAGCAGTGTGGATGAGAGACAGAATAGTATATCTGGGGACCTCTCACCACTGGAAATTGTTCAGAAGCATTCAGAAGCTGAGTCTCCACTCAAGAGTAACTGGATTTGCTGATCCTCGACGTCCAGCTGGAAGAAGAAGACTTGCTGTGGCATTTGCTTCGACGGAACTGAAGGTTGTCGAAATTGTCGAGGGCTGACCCGAGAGAGGACCTGGCTAGGCGCCCTCTTCCCGTGCTCCGAGGGACCATCGAGCACCGCTGAATCTTCGCCGAAGCGCCCTGGAAGTCAGACCCTCGAAAGGCTGCCGACCCGAGACGGGACCGCCGAGGAGATCGAAGTGAAGCACCCGGACATCGACGCCGTCGAAGTCCATTGCCGTCGACCAGGGTTCGCAGGTCTGTGTAACCGCTGGAGGCCCGTCGAAGTTGTGTGCCCAGCCGTGGGAACCACTTGACGCCGTGCCGCCGACGATCGGAGCCGTCCGCTCCATTGCCTAAGAACATTCAATCGAAGGACTCTCTCGACCGCATCGTCGACCGCTTATCCTGCCGGAGAAAGTCGAGGACGACCAACGCGCCGAGGAGAAACCTGCCGGTGGGTTTCCCGCCACCCGACGACCCCAAAGACTCGGACGACTCGACGCCCTTGCTGGGCTCCCGTCTCTACAATCTTTGCGGTCCAGAACTATTGTCATCGAGGTGCCCCGCACACCTCCGCCTTGCAGGACGCCGACGCCCCGACGCCGACGAGCACCGCTCGGACGGAGCTGCCGCCTCTTCGACAACGTTCGGCCTCGTTTGTCGACGGACGTTCGACGCCCCGTGCCTCCCGCCTGAAAAGGAAGGCATTCAAGAAGGGCCGTCGATTCCCCGTCGCCGAACAGCGAGTCCCTCGACGCTTGTCGACGCCTTTTCGAGGAACTCGACTCCACCAGGTACATTGGGGGGGTAAAAACATTATAGGAGAGAAATAGACTATTGAACAATATCTGGACTGGGCTGGTGTTATATCTCTTTATTTTGCAGGTTGCCCAGGTGGGGGGATCTCCACACAGAACTGTGTCCAGTAGCAAGGGCCAGTATTCTGCCTATTGTTTCAACCCTCTGTTATCTCTCCTCTCTCTATTGCTGGTTTCCTTCTTATTGATCTGTGTGCCATTTCTACAGTATTGTGAATGCACTTTAATGAGGTCTAATATTAGTGGTACCACTTTAGAATTGTAGATATTTACCATTGCTGATTTTCCTGAGCACAAAGTGCGTTATTGTGATAAGTGTACATAACCCTTGAATATTAATTATATAAAGACTGTGTTTTCAGTAATACAGTGTGTGGACATTCCTTTGTGGGGGCTTGGGGATACACTGTACTTAAGAACCAGCCTGCATCACCTCCTGAGAAGCTAGGCCTTGATTGCTCGCCCATCGCTACCGTATTAGAGAATCTTGGCTGGGGTCCTCTGTGCCTCCCCTCTACCATATAGAGAGCAGAAGTACAGACCCCCCACCGGTCTTCTTTACAGCCACCCTTTGCTTCCTTTTAATGCCCGGAGCGGGAGCAAGCCAGGGAGGGCTAGCACAAATGCCCCTTTCCAGGTGAAAGGAATCATGCGTGGTTATTACTAAAACCACACGTTTTAATATGAAAGAACAGCGCATGTTGGAGATGAAGCATTGTGGCTATCTGCATTTTCAAACATGTGGGAGGTGTAATGGACTTTAGCGACTCCTCGGTTTGGATACAAGGAACTGACCAAATGAATAGCAGAAACAAAAAACAAGCATTGGCAATGCCAAGGGTTTGGGCTTTTGTGAAGGCATGGGAAAGGCACTTGCCAGGCCCTTCCGTAGTGGTATTGATTGTAGCAGGAACAAAATAGTGTGTGTACATGGACATTTAATAGCAGTGCCCGGCACATGTCTATTACTTACACATAAACCAAAACGGTTGGCTGTGCCAATGCTGGTTTGTAACAGTGAAGGACACACACAGTGCTTATAAATCGAGTGGCTGAAGGCAGACATGGTTAAGACTTTGTTTTACACCAGTAGCAGGTTTACAGTTCCAATTGAGTCATTAACTCCGAGAAGACTGCTTTGAAAAAACACTTGAAGGCACTTGAGGCTCGATTAAAGCGAGCTCAAAGAGGTCCTATGAGGAGGGTGTTTGGGGAGTTAAGTGTCAGGAACTTGATGGAAATGGCCAAAGGGGATTAGCATGTCCATGGGTAGTCACTGGGTGGGCAAATAACCAAAACACAACTATAAAAACCTAAAAGAAAGAAGTTGAAAATAGAGGCGACTTCCACTTTGTCTGGTGAAACTGAGTGCATGTGCAGCTATGCTACACCAAACTCGATTGCTGCATGTGACAGGCTGTCGCGTGCCTGCTGCTTTCACCGGTCTGCACTGTGGGGAGAGGGGTGCCAGTGACAACAACTCCCGGTTCTGTTCTCACCGTATCAAGTCAAAAAAATATATTTTTTAAACCGATTACAAAAAAGATCGATTTAGAAAGACGGCTCTGTGACCGCACAGCGTGGTCTTTCTAAATCGAATTGTCAACCCTTGCGACACACAAGAGTGTGCGCATGGGACAACAGGCACGGCGAGACACAGAGCAAGAGCCGCAGTGGTGTCAGGTGTCTGTGAGAAAATGCGTGTTGGAGAAGGGTCGAGGGGATATGAGAGAGAGAGAGAGAAAGAGAGAGAGAGAAAGAGTGTGTGTGTAGTGGGGTGGGAGAGCGGGGTGGCAAGGAGCGGAACCCCCGAATCTTTAAAAAAAACATACAAAAATCTACCATGTGCTTTTTCCGCATTTGAGGGCCGCCCAAAATCGACCGAAATAAATCTGTCTTTTTTATGTGAGTCCTTCAAATAGCAGAAAAGTGACAGAAGCGTTCTCACCACTGTATGTGCAGTGCCACAGTGTCTGTGTTGGCTCCTTGCGTTTAGGCTGCAGGGCTCCATTCCTTTCTTCCCCCAGCGTCAGCACTTGTCCTTGAGCTTTACCTCCCCACTGAAGGCGGAGCAGCACTGACTGGCACATGGCATTGGACATTGTACATTGTACATATTTGCTTCTTTCGGTCTATAATGAAATCCATTTGCTCTGGTGTTTTCCAGCTGAGATTTGGAATGTGCGCCCCTCTCTGCCCCCAAGACTTTCTTCCCTGTTGAACCAGCTAATGTTAAAAGGTTTGTCCTGCTGTCAAATTCGTTCTGACCAATGTATCCCCCTGAGTTTGTCCAGCTTGTGCGCGTGGGCTCACTGCAGGCTTATTTGGAAGGGTGCAATGATCTCATGAACGAACACGGTTTACTGTGTTGCTTCCTGTGTGTCACTGGTCATCATTTGACCAATATCAAATATGTTTGTGCCCTGAAACTTGAGTCCGGTCCTGTTGAGGATTTGCACTCAATATGTCATTATGAGTGAGAGGAGTAAGTCAAATAAGGACTGCAGTTTTCGGTGCATTTTAATAAATATGAATAACAGGCTTTTTCCAAGCCTGTTTCACATCAATAGCAGCGATCGCTCTGGTCGAATGGGCCCTCGGACGGCCTGGCAACGGTCGGTTTGCCAACCGGTGACAGTGTATGATGCAGCCGGAGAGCCATCTGGAAATGGAAGTCTTCGAGAGAGCCTTCCCTTGATTCACAGGTCCAAAGTTCACAAACAGCTGTGATGTCTTCCGAAAACTCTTCGTGCGGTCCACGTAGAACTTCAGCGCTCTAGCTACATCCAGCGAGTGCAGAGTCCTCTCAGCTGGCGACGAAGGCGACGGGAAGAAAACTGGCAACACCAAGGGCTCGTTGAGGTGGAAGTCCGACGGCACCTTGGGCATGAAGAAGGGGTGCGTCCTCAGCACCACCCTTGTGTCGTGAAAAGTCAAGTATGCAGGCTTGCAAGACGGGGCCTGGATCTCTCCCACTCGTCGTGCAGAGGTGATGGCTACGAGGAATGCTGTCTTCCACGACAGAAACTTCAACGGCACTGAATGCATAGGCTCGAATGAGCCTAGTCAGCACCATGTTGAGCTCCCACGCCGGGCAGGGGCCTTTACCGGCGGGAATGATTGGAACAGTCCTTTCATAAATTCCTTCACCAGTCGATGAGACCACAAGGACGCCCGTCCTGTAGTTCTGGTGTAACGTGAGACGGCAGCCAGATGTACCTTGATGGAAGCGTGAGACAGGCCAGCCTTAGCCAAGGACAATAGGTACGGCAATACTTGAGGGGCCGTAATCCGCAGAGGGTTAATCTTCTGTGAACGGCACCAGACAGAGAACCTCTTCCATTTGTGTCCGTAGCACTTGAGAGTTGAGAATGCCCTGGCCTTCGCAAGAACCTCTCTGCAGTCGGCCGGGATGTCGTATCCTCCAAACTCTAGTGCTGCAGGAGCCAGGCCTGCAAGTTCAGCGACTCTGGTTCGTGATGAAGAATGGCCCCTCCTTCTCTGGAGAGAAGATCTGCATCCGTCGGCAGCTTGACTGGTGTGGACGCTGACAAGTCCAGAAGGTCCGGGAACCAGATCTGCCTCGGCCACGCCGGTGCGACGAGGATCATCCTGCACCGGGCCCTCTTGAGCTGGTTGACGAGCCGGAGTAGCAACGGCAACGGCGGGAACGCATAAAGGAACAGGCCGTCCCAAGGGAACGAGACAGCATCGCCCATGCTCCTCGGTTGGGGAAACCTGCTGGCGAACCTCCGGCACTTGGAGTTCGCCGCTGTCGCGAAGAGATCGATCTGGGGTTCGCCCCATCGTCGGAAGAGTCTGTCCATTTGATCCTGGTGCAGTTCCCACTCGTGGCACGAGCGCAGCTCTCTGCTGAGTGAGTCGGCAATGGTGTTTTTTATCCCTGCCAGATGAAAGGGTACCAGAAACATCCCTTGGGCGACGGCCCAATGCCACAGATCCTGGGCTTCTTTGGATAGGGCAGGGGATCTGGTTCCGCCCTGCTTCCGAATGTAAAACATTGTGGTGGTGTTGTCGGTGAAGATCCTCACCACCTTGCCCTTCAGGGACGGAAGGAAGGACCTGAGGGCCCAGCACACTGCATGGAGCTCCAAGATGTTGATGTGGAGAGTCTTCTCCTCCGGAAGCCAAAGGCCTCTCGCGTGGAGACCCCCAGTGTGCGCTCCCCAAACTTCCAGGGAGGCATCCGTCGTCACGTCACCTGGTGGGCCGGGGCTAGGAAACCTGTTCCCACCGTCAGATGAGAGCGGACACCCCACCATCGTATCGCCTGACGGAACGCTTCGTCGACCGGGATCCTGTCCTCGAAGCTGCCGTCGTCTGGATCCAGTGGGCGTCGAGGAATTCTTGCAAGGGCCGCATCCGAAGTCTGCAGTGGCGCACCAGATAATTGCAGGAGGACATCATTCCGAGGAGGGACTTGATAGACCTCACTCTGGCCACGTCCGTGGCCAGCAGACGTTGCACCTTTCCCAGGATGGTCCTTATCCTTTCCTCCGACGGTGAGGCCCGCCGCGCCACTGTGTCGAGCTGTGCTCCCAGAAACAGGGCGACTTGCGACGGGACCAGGTGGGATTTTGGAAAGTTGATGGAGAACCCCAGGTCCGTGAGCAGCTGGACGGTCTTCGCAGTGTGTTCCACGGCGAGCTCCCTTGTCCTTGCCCGTATGAGCCAGTCGTCCAGATAGGGGTAGACGTGGATCCCCTGCAGGCGCAGCCGCGCCGCCACCGTTGCTACGCACTTGGTGAAAACCCTGGGCGCTGATTTTAATCTGAACGGGAGGGCCTTGAACTGGTAGTGCCGCCCTTTGACCACGAACCTGAGGAACTTTCGGTGTCTCTTTAGAATAGGGATGTGGAAGTATGCATCCTCCAAGTGCAACGACAACAGGAAATCGCCCTCCTCCAGCTGTCCCAGCACGTGCTGGAGGGTGACCATCCGGAACTTCTGTGCCTTGATGTATTTGTTCAGTCGTCGCAGGTCCAGGATGGGACGCCATCCTCCTGTCTAAGTATCTTGAGTACACTCCGGAGCCCCGAAGCCTCTTTGGAAAGAGCTCGATGGCACCTTTCCTGAGCATCGCCCTTACTTCCAACAGCAGTTGAGGGACGTGATTTTCCTTCCTGGCCATGGGAGGAATGCGGGGGCACCTCTTGTGGAACTCGAGGGCGTGCCCCAGGGCCAGGGCGTCCAGCACCCAACGGTCGGTGGAGATGGACTCCCACACGTCGACGAACTTCGTCAGCCGGCCTCCCACCGGGGTGCTTCGGTGGGGGCCCGACCCGACGGTCGGTTCAATCTTGCTTGGAGGCCACTTTGCCTCCTTGACCACCTTGGCGACGACGGTGGGATCCACCTGACTTGCCACGTCCCCTGTACGCCTCCTGCGACGAAGATCTTGCCGCTTGATGGTATGTAGAGGAGCTGCTGCCGGCTCCCTTGGAGGCACCCTGTCTGCCTCCGGCGCTCCGAAAGTACAGCTGTCGCTGTTGGAGCACACCCAGTGCACAGGCCGTCTCCGTGTCCGTCTTGATCGCCTGAAGGGACTCATCAACCGCCTTGCCAAAAAGGTTGTTCCCATTGAAGGGCATGTCCAAAACCTTGGTCTGTACGTCCTGGCGGAAATCCGTCGCCTTGAGCCATCCTCGTCGTCTCAGACAAACGCCGTACCCCAACTGACGGAAACCGGTGTTGGCGATGTCCGTAGCCACCGTAATGGCGTGGTCCGAGGCAATCTCACCTTCCTGTAAGATTTCCATGGCCTCAGCCCTCTTGGCGTCCGGAAGGAAGTCCAACAGAGGGGCGATCTTGAACCACAACTCCCTGTCGTAGCGGGCTACGATGGCCAGGGCGTTGGCCGCCTTGATGGTCGTCGCTGCAGATGAGATGACCCGTCGTCCCATCGCATCCAGCTTCCTACCCTCGCTGTCCGGTGGGGAGGTTGAAGTCGAGGCCGATGCCCCCGCAGCCTTCTTCTTGGCTGCCGCCGAAACAACCGAATCCGGGGTAGGTTGCGCCCTAAGGCACAAGGGGGCAGCGTCGGGGAGCCGGTACTTCTTCTCGTACCGGTCCCTCTTCGCAGGAGCCGTGGCAGGGTTCTTGAGGAGGGCGAGCCCCTCATCCCAGATGTCATCAAGAAGCGGTACGGCGAGGACCGTCTTCCTTTTAGCCTCGCGCCGTTGGTAAAGGAACCCTTCCTCCTTCTTTTCTTTGGGGCAGAGCTGGAAGAGCTCGGATGCCCTGGAAATCATAGCATGGAAGGATCCAATCTCGTCGGGCGGGGACGCCCGGGCAGGGGGCGACGGGAGACACGTTCCGTCGTCGCCTCCGTCGTCATCCGTACCCGTCGTAGTCGTGTCCATGCCTGTATCATCCCCGTGGGTAGTGGACCGGGGGGAAGGCAGAGAAGGCCGCAGAGGCGGGAGAGGAGGCCTAGGATGCGTCCTCCTCCTCTTAAGTGGTGGGCTCCCTGAAGGTCCTGGCTCTGGTTCCCCCGTCGGGTCTGGCTCAGGTACCTCCGTCGGGGGAAGGGGCAACCTAGTCCTTATCTCCGAGCATAAGGACTGGATGGCTGACAAAATGGCCGCCGAGGTGTCCTGCGGCGCCGGAAACGACGGGAGCGAGGGCTCTTGAGGAGCCTCATCTGCGTCACCATCGCCCTCATCGTCACCCTCGTCGGGATCCCTCCAGATGGGCTGGGCCTCCTCCACGACTTGGATGAGCTCCTCTTCAGAGGTCGTGTCCGTATCCACGACGGCCACCAGCCCCTCCCCCACCCTTTCCAACGAGGACTTCGTGGGGGTCTTCTCGATGGGCCTGAAAGACTAATCCCTCCGCGGTGGCAGGGAGACTCTGGTACCTGAGGGCGCCTCCACTGGTGTAGCCTCCACAGGCTGAGCCAGGGCCGCGGCGACATCCTCGATCGAGGTCTGAGCGGGGTGAATTAAGGCCAACGTCACCTTCTGTACGCCTGGGGCCTTCACCTTGGGGGGAGGGTCCGAGCCTCGCTCCCCCTCTGCCGGAATCTTCGAGATCGACAGGGGCCTCTCCAGAAGCTTCGCCGGGTTCTCGGACTTCCTCTTACCTGAGCCAGAGCGTTGGCTCGTGGTCGATGGCACCGGGGAGGATGCGCCCTGCCTGGCAGCCAAGGAGCCCGACTGTTCGGCGCTCCTGGTGCCCGCATACTCGCAGTGCTTAGCCTTTTGTTGGGCCCCCGTCGCCGGGGCACCCTCACAGGACTTCTTTTTCTTCTTCTCGCCTGCCGGGCTCTTACCTTCCAGCCAGTTGGCGAGACGGAGGTGGCGATCCTTCATGGTCCGCTCCGACATGTTCCCACAAAACACGCAGTCCTTTTCCTTGTGCGTCTTGTCCTCATGGAGACAGTAGAGGCATAACGAATGCTCGTCCTCCTTGAAAACATTCTGAAGCTGGCATCCAGGGCAGGTCCTGAACAGCTTCCCGGGCGTCGAGCTCCCTTTCTCCTGGGCCATGTCCGGGGTAGGCCTCGGAACTTCTGGAATCCTCCAAAAGCGTAACTCGATGAAATCTTCACCCTTGAGGGGCGTAGAAACTCCGAAACGGATCCCCGTTGATCGGAAGTAGAAACGGTGGAGCTTGAGGCTCTATTTAACCGAGAAAATTAGAAAATCTCTTGAAAAAAGTGCGAAAACGCAGCAAAAGCTCGAGAGCTACAGCACGAGGACTCCCAACACTTGAACGTGCGGTAAAAACCTGAGGATGGCTGCCAGGGGCGGGGCTTAGAGAGAGGGCAGTCATTGGCTGGGGGCAGTATGACCCAGAGACCAGTGATTGGTTACTACTGAGAAAGACAGATCTGAAACGAAACTGATACTGATTTTTTCTATACCGAGGATTTCCGGCCTGACGACGGGGAATATTCATGAGCATGTGAATCCATGCCAGACCCCAGGCTGGAGAATAGAGGATTAATTCACAATTGGAGTGTCTAACCTTCCTGAGAAAGGGAAACATTGTCATGATCTCTGCTTCCAAAAGGTCAGGGTTTTCCCAACTCCCTTGGAAGCAGATCCATAACCCAGGTTCCGAGTGCCAACCAGTCCCAATTGGGACCTTTTGGACCCAGTCCTGGCGCCAGTGGCACCAGGCTCATAAATATGCCCAGTCCCAGCGCTGGAAGCGCCGGGCTCATAATGCTTGGGTGGACTTACCTTCAGCAGACCATTCTGCTTACTTGCCTGCCAGTTGAGCCTCTGATCCTCTTCTGTTTGGAACTACTTTTCCTGTTGGGTGGGGCTGGAGCCACTCCCTAGATTCAGAACACTGGAACTCTTCTGGAAGGCAGGAACTCTTTTCTTACCAGGAACTCTTTTCTTACTTAGGCGTGGCTGTGGAAGGAGACACCTAAGCACTACAGGAGGCTATTTAAACCACACCCGGTGGATGAATCTTGCTTTGCGTTATTCTGCAACCTCTGCAGCAGAACGCTCATCGTGTCTTCTGCATCCGGTCCTGGGCCTAAGGAAAAAGGCTTACCATCCTGAATCCAGTCTTCAGCAACACCTATAAAGACAAGAAAGAACAGGTTAGCATTCCGGCATCTGAAAGACAAAAGTTTACCAACTCTTCGCACGCTCCGGAGCCCTTCGGCGCTGCATCCCGCATCTGAAAGACAAAACAAGGTGCGTTTAAAGACATTGGGGAACTTTAATACTCACGTGCCATTACTCCTTTCCACTTCTAATCCAGTGGGTATTCCGGCACCCTGCAGCCGCTCCGAACTCGTACCTGCAAAATAAAAAGACAGTTAGAGCGCATAGTGAAGCAGGCAACAAGCGCTTACTTACATGCTTCCAGGCGCTTCTATTCATCACACGGGCTCCATCTTCAACTCACTTCAGCCCGTCATCCGCCATCGCCGGAACCCTGCAAAACAAGAGACATCATTACTAAAGACTTTAAAGACATTTGAATGACTCGAAACTTACCGTTCGTGCAGTAAACGATGGACAGCAGTCCTCTGAAGTCAAGAGGCCTGCGCTACCTATTCAGTGAAGAAACTGGTTGCAGCACCCTGCCCCAAGGCAGATGGAGAGCTCGGCATTCACTTACCTAAGGTGAGAGCGTTAACCTTTGGGTGTCTACAGGAGAGGAGAAGAGGAAAGAGATAGGGACACCCCAATAACCCCAGTTCATTAACCCCATATTTTCTATCTGCAGACATCTTACTCTACACGTCAGGCATACAGTGCACAGAGGTCCAGCCCAAAGAGCCAACCGGGTGCTACCCATCACCTTTGAAGATACGGTAGTCGCCCAGTCAAGACCGGCGCCTCTGCGAGAATCAGGTGAGCGTTACAAACATGACCAGGGAAAAAGATTTAGACAGAGGGAAAGCAAGGTAAAAACCAAAGTGTGCAAAGGGCGGGGGGGGGATATTAAACAAACAGGCAGACAAAAGGGGAAATAATGACCAAAAAGCACACAAAAATGTTTTAAAAAATTAAAAAAGGAAATTGTTTCTTTTTGAAGTCACTCTGCCTTCATAATAAATTATTTCTGTTACGGTTTCGTCCTTTAACAGAAATAAGGTCTTCACTTCAAACAGACATTTCTTTTTAAGTAATAGGGCTCCGCTCCACCCCATGACATGGACGCCTCCAGATCCTCTGCAGATGACGGGAACAAGCTTTCCTGGCTGCTGCAGGGAGCCGAAGGCCTCGTTCCCTGGACCAACGCATTAAAAGTAAGAAAATGTAAGTGTGTATACATATACGTATATAATGTAATGTGCATGAATGAGTGAGTGCATGATGTATGGCTGGCTGCCTGGGTGTGCGTGTGTGAGTGTATGATGAAGTGCTGTGCAGTGAGGCAATTATTGACTAGAGAGCATGTTCAAGCTCCCCCTGCTTTCCAAAAAAGAAACAGAATTATAAGATAAGGACACATTTGAAACTGCACTTCCAACTCTCCTGGAAATGCAGCTGTTATAAAGAAAAGATATTTTGCGCCATACTAGTAGGGATCAGATAAGGCACTTCCTTGCACAATTAGTGTGTATAGAATAGATTAGGTGACAGGAAGGCGTGCACACAAGATAGTGACTCACTACACAAGTAGGGCAGAAAGTTGTAGGTAGATAAGGTTACTGCTACCCACACGAAGGGAAATGATTTGACAGGCATGCACCAGGAAATCGGTAGATAGCATAGCAAATGTGTCCTGCAGAGAATAAAACATGACAGCAGTTGCCATTTTAGAATTGCACCAGCACAGCAGAGAATAAAGTTCTGTAGCTTTAAGAGGGTCTCACAGCAATGCACGCTATTTGAAACAAAAACATTTAATTCAGGAAAAATCTGCAGAGGCTGGATGGCAGCTGCCTCAAAGGAATGTCCAAAGCCAGGACACCGGAGGGGAGGTTTACATAACGAACAAGATACCAGTGTCTAGGCAGCAAGCGTTCAACCATTAAGGTAAATCAGTTACGACAAAACAACAGACTATTTGAAGTTCATGGGACGAACAGAGCATCTCAGGAAAGTTCCTAGTAGTTGAAAGATTAACGTCTCAGCAATCGGCTAGGCATGACAGAGAAGCACAAGTGCGGCTAAAAAGAGAAAATAATTGCAGCAGCGAAAATATTAAACATGGTCAAGGTGAAATGACTCATAATAATTACTTTTAATATGTCAAGAACAGGACGGCACGTTTTGCAAGACAGGGAGGGCTGGAAAACTGAAATTTGGGCAAGGACAAAACTCTTAGAAACTCAGAGATGACATGGCTGGGATAACGTGGGCTGTTTTATTTAATTAAGAACAAGGCGCGATGTGCTTGTCCTCTCCTCCCATCTACATATACATGTCATCATGCCGCCAGTTCAAGGATAGTGGGACTGCATGCACATGTACCTTTTTCAACGCAGCAGCAATTTGTGAGCTAACCAATAATGTTCAAGAATGGTGGGACATATAGATACTATATGTAGTTTAGCAATGAGAACCAATGAGCAGTAGAGATAGATTTCCATAACTCTGTGATAATGATGACATCAGAATCACTCATTTGTATTATATAAGCTATGTTTTCTGTTCAAACGTTGGAGAATTTGAGAAAGAGCTTGGCTCATTTCTTTTTTTTTTCCCAGCTTTGCATATTTTCAATAAAGCTGGGTTACCTTGCATTTGCATACTACAGCCCCTCTGTGTTGCCTCTTTATTGGCAAATACCAGGTAGAGGGATGTACTGTTTTTGGGGCCTGTTTCATCTGTACACTTAAATGTATTTGTGGCTGCTCAATGTGCGCTCAGAGGGTGCACCCACAGCGCAGGATGCTTTGCCACCAGCTCAATGCCATGTAAACAGCACCTATTAAAGAATCTTTAATAGAGGCTATTCACATGACACTGAGCTGGCGGCAAGGCACCCTTAAACACACTGTGCAAAAACAGCAGGGGCGGGGGACAGTTCTATTGTCTTGCTGATACTTGTTCTAGTATCAGCCGAACAACAGAACTGAGCCCCTATGATGTTCTGCATTTCTGGTGGGCGGGGAGCACACAAATCTCACACAGGGCGCTGGCAGACCTGGGGCTGGCAATGGCTGCCTGGGTGTGCCTGTATGGTGAAAGGGTGCACACTTAAATGTATGGGTGGCTGGGTGTGTGCGTATGGTGAACAGTGTCTGTGTGCGATGGTGTTTAGGGGCACAACAAAACCTAAATTTTGGTGCTGGGGCTACCCCTAAAAATGATGGAAGAGCCACTACCTTCACGGGCAGTGTGGGAGGGGCAAGCATATTTGTGTGGGGAAATCTAACTTCTTTACGCATTCTAATGAGACTATTCTAGTGCAGCTTCAAAGTTACAAGCAGTTAAATCTCTCCTTTAAGTCTGAAAGCACCCAGTTATGGACTGCTGTGAGAATGAACGGTCTCCTGTCCCTTCTCTACGCTTCCAATCACTCGCCTGGCATGCAAGTACTAAACCCACATCACGATTTCAATTGCCTAAAAAAGTATGCGTTTGAATGCAGTTACTAACAGTGAAATACTTAATGTTAGAAATTACCCACCCTTTGTTAACGGCGAAACCCAGGCACCATTTAACATCTGCGTCCTGTTCTGTCCGGCAAGGTCTCTGTAGGTCAGCTAGGTCGAGTCAACATAGCCCACCATTTTTTTGGGGAATGTAATGTTTTGTGGGGGTAAGAGACACGCGGACTACTTTGGTATAACAGTCAACTTTTATTAACAATAAGTAGGTAAGAAGAATAAGTAAGTATGAGCCAGAAAAGGGTACTGTAGCTTGGAATCTTGGTTTTCTTTGTAAAAACTCTGGACACAAATCCTCTCTTTACTTCAGTGCTGGAAGCAGCGTTTGTCCTTTTAGAACACTATGGGAGACACTCCAGTCTTTACTCTTCTCAGCCATATGCCAGTTTAAGGTTCCTTATAATTACATGTGAAACCCCCAGCTTGCACTTCTCTCAAGGTCCCACAATCTTGACACTGGTATAGCAAATCTCTTTATAATGCAGTGCCTCTTCAATAGTCCTTGACATATAATCCCTTCTATGTCTTTGTTCTCTCTGATTTTGTATGCAGCTCTTTACTGGCACTGCTGAACTTGCTTTCAACAGAACGACTTAAAACACATCTCCGCAGTTCACTAGTTTGATAGACAATAGCTCCACTGCAAGCCAAGCGGCGTTAGTGTTTTCTGTCTGATTATATAACAGGTGGACTGTACCGGGTAAATGGGGCAACTTGCATATTTGCACAAATGACTGAACATTAGTTTCATCAATTTATTTTTTTGTGTCTAAAGGATTGCACAGAACGGACAGAAACATGTGATGGCTGGGCAGATCACCCCACCTTTCAGATTCACTACATCTCTTTGAAACGATCAGGAAGAATTAATGCTTCGGTTATCAGGATACCAGTGCCTCTTATAGCTGCTGTTTCAGAAAACAGAGCTTCATACATTCAACTATTTTTTTCATGCTCAGTGCCATCAATAGCACATCTAGGGAATTGTAGCGATTGCTTTGCTGAGGTTGTTGTACAATCTGGACTGGTGATCAGAGCGCTTTAATTGCAAGGGTGTTCCCCCAACATGATTTGCACGGGAGCCCAAATGAATTTTCCTAAAACGATTAACGTTATCCTTCAATGGAAATAGATGAAAATATTGACAGTTGGAAAAAATGTCTGATTTAAATGCATTATGAAACAAGCAAGGGCAAACCCAATAGGTGTGGATTTTGTATTGGTGAACGGAATTATACAATAAAAAGAAAATAACACAATTTAAGGTATAAAAAAGCATACGGAATAACATAAAAGTGAATAATGAGGCGATATGCCCTGTGGGTAACAGCCCGCCGGCCAAGTTCATGCCCCGAGCGAAGGGACCAGCCACCAAGGGGCATATTGCCATTAGCACCCGTGTAGCATGCTGTGCCAATAGGTTTTTTTTAAAAAAGGAAATAATGTCCTTTAGAGCCCCTCGTCCATTTTCATGGAGGCCAGAGTGAGGACGGGAGGAGCAGCAGCTGCGGCGGGTGGAGCCGCTGCAACAAAAAGGTAAGTGGGGTTGGTGAGGGGTGATGGTGGGTGGGGGAGCTGGCCTTCAGGCAGCATAGAATGCTGGCTTTCACTCATAGTGTCAGCCCACGTTCCTAGCCACCTGATTGGCAGGCTCTCCCGCCAAAGGTGCTAATATCAATTATTTATTTTATTGAGTTTTCGCTGAATAATAATATCTTTAACTTTGACTCGGAGATCTTTAGGCAAAGACGAGGAACAGCGATGGGGTCGAAATTTGCCCCGTTCTATGCTAACTTACTCATGGGCCTTTTTTTCTAAATCAAACATGCCTGGACTCACACAGCTTTCACTGAAAACATAACATTTTGGGGCAGGTACATAGACGATATCTTAATCATATGGGAAGGTGAACTAGAAACTCTGGACACACGTCAAATACCTGAATACCAATGAATTCAACCTATCCTTTACTAAAAAAGAAAGTCCCTCAAATATTGAATACCTGGACCTAGAATTGTACATCAAGGATCAGGAAATCCATACAAAATTGTATGCAAAACGGTCTGCAGGCAACAGCCTTCTCTTTGCTAACCCACATCACCCAAAACCTGTAATAAACAACATACCATACAGATAAATCTTAAGGATACAAAGAAACTGTAGTTTGAATCTCTCCTGCAGATCACAAGGGGGATCCTGCGATACTCTCTGCCAGACATGAGTCCTGGTTACAAGAGCCTTACCCAGAGTCTTTAGCTCACTATCTTTCACAGAGAAGAAATATCCAAAAACATATCAGTCTTTGTCCTGCCCTGGGGCAGTCCAGCACCAAAATGCTAGGCAATTCTCCTCTGAACAAGAGTACCAACAGCAACCCCAGACACGTGTTTCGGTCTGGTTGAACCTCATCAGTAGGGTGTATCTGCGCCTCTCTAAGAATAGTGAGCAAGGGGTCCACGTCTGGATTCCTCTAGTAACTTAGGGTGAGACCCAAAGTTTCTTGAAATATGCAGATCACAAGGGGGGTCCTGGGAGACTCTCTGCCAGACATGAGTCCTGGTTACAAGAGCCTTACCCAAAGTCTTTAGCTCACTATCTTTCACAGAGAAGAAATATCCCAAACATATCAGTCTTTGTCTGGAGAATGGACACCAAGACTGAGTTCTGGCTGCGTTAGGCCTGTGTAGTATGCTTATGTGCACAGCTAGGCAGATTTTCGTGGGGTATAGCTGCGTTTGATCAGAATGTTGGGTGTTCATGAAGTATTGTTCGTATGTGAGCAGCTAGGCCGAATTGATCAAGGTGTTTAGCTGCGCTCTAATTGCGTGTTGGTGTAGAGGAGAGAGTGAGCATAGTGATAGGAGAGGTCAGTGTCTGAGTGGAGGTTTTGATTGAACATACTTGCTTTTCCGGATTTCAAGTGGACGTTTGCGAGTGCCAAGTTCAGGGCAAGCTATTTGTGAATAAATTAGTGCATTCGGTCTCGTCATTGCTCGGGATCTCTGAGCATTTGTCATTTGGTTGCAGGGTCTCAGCAGCCTCAGAAGGTCTTAGTCGGTATTATGTAAAGAGCCAGGTTTTTAGAGCCCTATGGAAAGCCATGTAGTCATGGATGTGCAAATATGTGGGGGGAGTGAGTTCTACAGAGTTGGTGCCAAGGTTGAGAAGGCGGATCCTGCGATCCTGAGAGAGTTAGAGGTTGGAATCACTAGAAGGCGGGCAGAGCTTGATCTTAGGGTGCGAGATAGGGTATTATCTTCTCTTGTAGGTACCTCGAACCAGTCTTGTGCACTACTCGGTGGGCAATACATAAGGTCTTGAAGGTGGCCCTTCGTCCAACTAGGAGCCAGTGGAGGGGACGGAGAGCTGGTGAGATGTGGTCTCTGTGTCCCAGGGCGACGAAGAGTTTGGCGCCATCGTTTGGGGCTCTTTGTAGTTTGTTGAGTTGGTATGCCGGTGTTCCTAGGTATAAGGAGTTGGCATAGTCCAGTATCAACATAACAGACATAACAGCAGCGAGTCTGTTAGGGTAGGAGAGGTAGGGCAAAATGCATCTAAGAAGTCTGAGGTGGTAGTGACAGCATTTTGAAACATTATTGATCTGTCGGGAGAGGGGTAGGCCCGAGTCCATAGTGCAGCCTAGGTTTTTGACTAAGTTAGAGGGAGGTGGAAGGTGGGCCGAGGGAAGTGGCAATGGGAGCGGTTGCGGGAAAAGGGCAGTATTGCCGCTCAACATGATTTCAGTTCTCAGGGTTCAAAAGGAGGTGTTTACTTGTCATCCATCGGTCAATATCACAGAGACAAACTTCAAGGTCGGGACGAGGGTCGGTCCTTGTCTTTGGGATTCTTAGGATAATTTGGGTATCATCTGCATAGTTATAGCAGGAGAGGTTGTGCGCGTGGATGATTCCTGGTAGAGTGGACATATAGAGGTTGACAAGGAGAGCAGAGAGGCATGTACCTTGGGGTACTCCAGTGTTCACAGGGTGAGCAGTTGAGGCAAAAGGGGAGAGGAAGGCGATTTGTTTCCTGTTGCTGAGGAAAGAGGCTATCCATTTGTGTGTCGAACCAAGGATTCCTAGAGAATGGAAGCAGTCAAGGAGGATTGAGTGGTTAACGGTCAAAGGCTGCCTAGAGATCGAGGAGAATCAGCACTGCGCAACCTTCAGAATCTGCTGTGACTTTGAGATCATCCCAGATCGAGAACAGAGTTCTTTCAGTTCCATGTCGATGTCTGAAGCCTGATTGTGCGGGGTCAAGGACTTTGTTGGATTCTACAAAGCAGTTGAGCTGAGAGTATGCGGTCCGGTCAATACGTTTTGTATGAAATCTGGTGTTGGAGATTAGCTTGTAATTCTTAGGTTCAAGGGGGTTGAGGGATGCCTTTTTTAGGAGCGGTTTGACATGCGCTATTTTAAAGGCTTCAGGGAAGATGCCAGAGGTGAGGGAGTCGTTTAGTATGGTTCTTGCATGTTCTCCCACGCAGGTAGAGGAGAATATTTCTTTCGGAACAGTGGTGGGGCAGGGGTTGAGGGGTGACCCGGGGGGAAGGGGGTCTGCTGGCTGATAGTAGGTCAAGGAACTCATCTCTGGAGAGTTTGAAAGAGTCGAAGGTTGGTAAAGTGGGCGTCGGGGGACGGGATCAGGAGTGGTGAGTGCAGGGAAAGGGGTGAGCGAGGACAGTTTGGTGTTAAGGGTTGCCATCCTGTCAAGTGCGGTTTTGTAGAAATGTAGCAAGAGGGAGTCGCAGAGTGGTTGTGTGGGTGTGGATTGGGCAGAGGTGCAAGTAGGTTTCCCAAATTCGGAGATGATTTTGTGGAGTTCTTTGCTGCTGCTGCCACAGTTCAGAATTCGTTTATTGTAATAGGCTTTTTTGGCCTTTCGGATCTCGGATTTGTAATTATGGTGGTGGAGGGCGAACATGGATCTGCTGAGATTGGTTTTAGATGCTCGCCATTTGCGTTCAAGCAAGTTATTTTGTTTTTTGGAAGTCCTCAGGTGGGGCGTGAACCATTTGGGGACAGTCCTTTCCGTAAGGTTGCGGGGCGCGAGGGCGTGAGAGGAATTACTGAGTCTATAAACTAAGAGTCGAAGGATTCTATGGTTAAGGGTCTGCCGCAGGACAGTGTTGAAAGGGAATGGAGTAACAGGCCTTCAGCTAGATTGGGAAGTATCTTGACTTTGTTTCAGCATTTGTGATCAAAGGTGGGGGGCAGGGGGAGCTGCAGGAGGAGGGGCTGGTGTGTGAATGGAGAAAGGAATGGCAAAGTGATCTGTCCAGATAAGGGGTTTGGGATTGGATATAGAGACAAGGTTATAGGAGCTGAAAATTGCATCGAGGGTGTGACTACCTGAGTGAGTTGGACCAGTGGTATGTTGGCAGAGGTTGAGTGCATCAAGACTGTCAACCAGGGGATGGGTCTTATTGAAATCTCCCAGGAGAGTAAGAGATGGGTGATTTACCTGAATGGTAGCCATTGAGTCACAGAGGATGTTGGCGAAATGTCGGTCGTATCCAGGGAGTCTGTAGATGAGTAGGAAGCTGTGGGTGAAAGTAGTTGATAGGGAGAGTTTTACCAGAAGGGATTTGCAGGCAGCATTGTATGTCTGGGGTTGAACGAGTGAGGCAGAGAAACAGGGTTTGTAGAGGATTGCGACTCCACCACCTCCGGAGGGTCTATTGTGGGCAATAAGCGAGTAGCTAGTGGGGAAGGCCTTGTGCGCTTATGGTGCAATATTGAAGGACCAGGTTTTGATGATGAAAATGACATCGGGATCGTCAGAGGATAGGCGGCCGAAGATGCAGTGTCTGTTTCTTGCTACGCAGTGGGCGTTAAAAAGGATGCATTCAACTTTGTGAGTGGAGGAGGTTTTGGTGCCGCTCATCGCAAAGGGGTGTTCGGTGGACGTGGGTGCCTAATGAGATGGAGGATGTGGTAGGACCATCCTCAAATGTCATCTCCGTTGGAAAAGCATTACAGACCCTCATTTAAAGCCCATATTTGAAGCTCTTATGTTTAAGTTCTTATTTTAATGACAACACTTTCGGCTTAAAGGTAGCGCTTTCAGCGCCACCCAATAGCCCAAACTAAAAACGCGGAGGAGCATGGGAATGCCACCACTCGCTTGAAGCGACAGGAGCAAGCTGCATAGGTACCGTACCACTACAGAATGAGAATGCCACCACAGACTTGATGCCATTTGGGCCTTTGGCAATATTGTCCATCTTAGATTAGCTACTTTTTAAATACACCATTCCGATTTTAAAAATTGGTAGAAAATCGCTGTGTTGTGCTGCTGAATTAACTATTATAGTAACCAGAACCTTTAAGAATCTACTGCCTCAATCTGCCTACAGCACGTTCGAACTACACTACCCAGAAGTATTGTAGTTCGAGTACTTATTAGTACAAGCCAGGCTGTGCTGGCATAAAAGGAAGAGCATCCATACAAGAACACCATTTGCACTTTTATTAGTCAATTCTGTCCATCTTAGATTAGCACATTTTTAAACACCATTACGATTTTAAAAGCATTTTATTTAAAAAATTGGTAGGACTTGGTAATTCTGTTAGGAAATAGCTGTGTTTTGCTGTTGAATTAACTATTTTAGCAACCAGACTTTCCTTAAGAATCTGCTGGTTCTAGCTGCCTACAGCTTGTTCGAACTACAATGTCCAGAAGTATTGTAGTTCGAAGGTGTATTAGTTTGCAGACCGGCAGGTGATCGCTGGTGCGTGGTAACAAGCCGGTCTGTGCCAGTCGATGGCGTCCGGGAAGGACGGTAAGGAGCACAAAACAAAGTCCTTTGGAAATATAGTGCCATAAATTAAGCTAATAGCAAATACTGTAGGGAGCTATATTGGAAGCCGCATTATGCATCCATTAGAAGCTATTAGGATTGCGAGAACGGCGGTAGAGGCTCAGCCAAAAGTAGCCCCTGTGCACAGCAACCGTTCCAATGAGGTAATCGCTCGGTACCTGGCATGTAAGGAACCATGACCTATATCCAAAGCACCTATGACTACAAACTGTATACTTAAGTCAGAGGAAAATAATGAAGGGATAAATAAAGAAACTTCATACCAAAAATCAAGAATCTACATATATGACTAACAATGGCGTAAGCCATACAACACTTCGCACCACTAATGACATATCCCTTCTGAATTATATTTACGCTGAGACTAATGACAAGTTACCTGATGTTACTACAAATAATGTTGAGATGAAAAATAAGGCCAATTTGAAAATAGCCCTTGTAAATACACGCTCTCTAGTAAGACAACGACCGAGGTTGCTGATATGGTTTTACTACAGGATATGGATGTGGCATGCATAACCGAAAGCTGGCTGACAGAGACAACTAACCATGCTGCAGAACTAGCCCCCCCAGCAGGTTATGAAATGATAAGGACAGATCATATTGAAGGGAGGGGTCGGGGTACGGCCATTTTCCTTAAAGATGACCTTAGGGTTCACAGATTTCATTCTTCACCCTTAGATGGCTGTGAGCATACACTTGTTAAATTAAGTGTTAACGCAAATGTTACCATGAATCTACTCATATTATATCGTCCCACCTTTTTGAGGAACAACTGCTCACTTTGTTGAGAGATGCTGTAAAAGTGGATGCGCAAACCATTATATTGGGTGACTTCAGTCTCTGGGTCTTTGATGCTTAGGACAGTGAGGCCTCCTCCCTGGTCTACTTTAGAAGCCTTGGGATTTAGCCATATTTGTATATTGCCGACTAACAAGGAGGGCAACATTCTTTACTGGGTTCTGACACAAAATCTATCAACCTCTTCTCCCGTTATTGATGTTAGCCTTTGGACAGATTATTATGTCATTTTCTTCTTTTAACAACTTGCAGCTCGAGGCAAAAAAAGCTACTACTTATCCGAGGCTAATTCTGAAGGTTAGAAATCTCTGTAAAGTAACTCCAGAGACTTCCTCTAAATTAGCGGATCAGATGTTAGTCAATCGGACGCCATCAGGGGAGACGGACATTTTGATTGACCAGTTTCAGAACATCACTAGTACAGTGACTGATACGCTCGCCCCCATGAAGACAAAGGAAATAAAAAGTGAAACATCAGGTAAAACCTGGTTTTCAACAGAAATTATAGCAATTAGGAAAGTCATAACATTAAGTGAGATGACTTGGAGGAAACAAAAGGCTGCAGCTAGTTACAAAACTGATATTCTTAAAGCCAAAAGAGACAATTATGAATAAAGAATGCTAAGTCAGACCAAAAATTATTATTTCGTATTCTGAGAAAATTGGAGGGTAGGAAAATTGCAGGTCCTATAGAATATAAAAGTGACTTAGGGTGTATTATGATCCAGCATGGGTTTAATAGGAAAATCAAGTCGCATCTTGCAACTATTGAGCAAGGTTGACAGATTTTGTCACAATCTATTTCCAATATAATAGTGTATACTAAGCCACAGAATAACCATTTATCTTTCCCTCCTGATATAAACCTCAAAACAGTGTCAGAGGTTGAATTGATGGAATTTGTTGAAAGCTTGAAACCATCAATCTGTACTGGAGACATATGTCCAGCCAGTGTAATAAAATGCTCTATTAAATCTTATGCAACACTTGTTACAGAGATAGTGAACATTTAATACTTCCTCTGTACCATCATCGATAAACGAAGTGTGGATGTTCCCATCTTTAAAAATGACACTGCAGATCCTAACAAAGCAGATAGATACCACCCTATTACGAGATTCCATTTTTATGAAAGATTTTGGATAGTGCGGTCTATCTGCAGTTGAAGAAATGCATTGAAAAATACAATGGGCCTCATCACAAGTTTGGCGGTATCCGGGCACATATACCGCTGAGCGGTATTGGCGTTAACACTGTGAGTTCTGGTGCAAAGAACGCCTCATCACGAGTTTGTGGGCAAGCGCATACAGTCCCGACGGTAACCCAAGCTGCGTTTGTCGTAATAGTAGCTGAAAACCCAAAAACTCCATGAACATTGCGTTCCCGCCGGCATCTTGCGCTAGTAGCCCAATTCTACACAGCTTGACAGACTGGCATCTGTTCCCTAAATAGGATACAAACCAGTGCAAGGAATACTCAGATGCCAATAATCACCCATGTTGAATGTGGATATGAAGTCCAGTAAACCCAGCAGACATGGGATCAGTTTATTCAGAATTTGTAATGAACTATCAACCAGTGGAGTGGTCGCGGCTTCCGTGTTGCACCATGCTTGAAAGCCTATCTTCAAGACCCCCAGCAGGAAGTGCTGATTAAGAGCATCTAAGCAGATCGCGTTTTATTTCTGCATGCTATGAACATGCATGAGCCATGGACAGAATGAGGCCGCAGCCATGGTAGGGGAAATGGCGTAGAAAGAAAGCCGGCTGGCTGCAATATACACAGACGCCCACAAGGCTGTGCATGTATTACGCCAGGCTCTAGCCAGGGCTGAGGTGCATTCATGTTCCCAGCTCAACATCATCATTGAAGGTGGGTTCCACCACCACCAAACTGGAACGGGAGTCATGTAGGCACTAGGTGGTGGGTCAAGCTGTATTATATGTAGGATTGAAAGATCTTCTAAAGGTAATGGTGTGTGGAATTCAGCAGGTAGTGGAACCTCTTCTAATTTTATTTGGGTTTGAAAGATATGATGATGAATGGAGAAGAATCACAGGTGTGGCTGCTCACGCCGCCTTGGTGATGAAGTGGAAATCTAAGAGTGTACCGAGCAAAGGCGAGCGGGTCAACGTAGCCACAAATATTTGTGTAATGGAAAAGATCACTGCTGCCCTACACGCGAAACCCATGCAATGTGATCTCATGTGGGGGGACTTTGTGAATAAATACATGCCCGAAACTGTATGAGGTTTATAGTAAAGAGAAATGGACATCCTCGCCTGCCCTATCATAGAACACATGCAACGTCCGCCTCCAGAGGAGACCTTTATGTTTGCTTCAAAGTAATGACAAGGAGGCATCCACGCTTACTGTAATCTGTAAAGTACAATCCCTATGCACCAATCACAACCTTAATGAAGTATTTCAACATCCACAACAAGAGGGTACACTGTTCCGTGGGGGTTGGTGGGCTGGAGGGAGGGGAAAATTGTTTGAAATGTTCTTTGTATAAATTGATGAAGGGAGTGGGAAAGACGAATGTACATTGCCTTGATATGTCCCTAATAACCAAATGTACTATTTCTTGAAATGCTGAGAAAATTTCAATAAAAATTCAATAAAAAAATAAAAAGGTAATGGTGTGAATCAGATGGGAGGGCTGAGCGGAATTGTCGAGGGCTGCAAGGGCGGAGGGTTTCTAACAGACTGAATGCATCACATTGACTTTTCTTTATAGGGCTCAGTGTGCAAAACCAGGAGGTTCCTGAGCTTGGAGGGCGACCATTTTGAGATGGGGATCCTCTGTCAGTTTCTTTGCCCATTTCTGCACAGCTGTATGGAAATAAACCTTGCCTCTCCCTATGATGCTTGTCTTTCTTTTTTTAAAATAATTATTTGGTGATGGGCTGCGGGACTTGTCAGGAGTGTGTTATTATAACATAAAACACTGAAATAAACACAATGTTTTCAAAGGTGATACAAGCACAATGTATTAACAAAATTGCAAAACGCATGTAAGCATAAACCTAAAAAGGTTGCATATTATGAAAAAGCATGAGTTAAGAGTGCAACACATTGCTTACACTTTCAGAGAGATGGAGTCTATGATCGAGGGCTCCTCCCCAACACCTAGGTCTACACACCGTCCATTCCCCACCTTAGCCGATACTGGGTAATCTGCTCAACACTGTTTTACCCTCTGGTGGCTTGATCCCTTCCTGCAAAATGCCTGTCCCCCACGGTCAGCTCCCTTGCATCTCTGCTTCCCTCACTGTGTCCTTCCCTCCATGATTTGTAAAGCGCTCTGTTGATTCCTGACGCAAGTTCCGCGCTCAAATACAACAATAGTAATAGAGAAAACATTATAGACAGAGTTAGCCGTGCTAGAATGCATGCACAGTGCAGTTGAAATGAGCGCCATGTTGTAGGTGCGAGTCTTCCCACAATACTGCCGAGTGTGAGAAAACAAGGTACCACTAGGGCGGCAGTGTCGCGCAACAGTGGGATCACCTGGGAGTGTAGGGGGACATTTTGTACTACTCTGACTATTACGTTGCTGCTTACACTAGTGAAAATGCTATCATAGTGCCAGTTTTTAAATTTAGACAAATGTAGTAATTTCAATGGAACTACATCCAGCGTGCGTTCAGTCACTACTCCAGCACTCAGAACAGTGCAAAGTTCAGAAAACACTGCTGGCTGTAGGATCACTGCCCACCATGGCCCCACATCACCGCCTGGTGCAATGGCTTTCCTTCCTTCCAGCACTCCGTACGTACGTTAAATCCAGTGGTCTAAGTTGGCGGGAGCGGTGCTCCTCTACTTTAAAATAATAGTGTAGGAAGAAGTTGAAACTTGCACCTCAATGCACTGCGCTGAACATTTCTTTAAACAGCAGCTGTGTTTGGGTGGAGGGGGTGTGGTGATGGGGCTTGTGGGGGGCGTGGGCAGGCCAACAGGGAACATAGTTCCCCTACTTCTTTTCATACACTTCGACCACTGGTTAAATCCTGCTGGGAAAGGGCAGTTAAAGGAGGCATTTGTGCGCAAAGACTTTCAAGATACTGGAAATAATGTAAGGCGTAAGAGGAGACAGATCATTCTGTGAAAAGTGGGGATAATGTAAATAACGCTGTGCCAAGTGGATTCACTAAAAAGATGCAATGCTGTGGTAACTAGGACCACATACATGTACATAAGAAAATGGAAATAATCCTATTAATTCAGCAAAATATGTGTTGGCTTAAATGTACTTACTGCCATTGCCTCAGATTCAAAAGGCTGCCTCGGAAGGAATTACTGCACTTTTATTTTCATTCACACCACAAGGTGGCAGCATTGTGCTTTAGCCAGAACAGGGTCAGTGCCGTATTGAATCTACAGCACTTCAGGCAAAAAGGTTCATTTGAGGTAAAACACGTATTTCTCTACAAATTGCTTGGCAGCTGGGATCAAATCAAACACGTAATGCAGGTTCGGTATACTTCCTCCATCGAAGAGGGGCGGCGAAGGCGATCTTAGTTTCTCATGTTCTTGCTCTTGCTTCCCAGAGCTATTGATGCTCACGTTGGATAATGTTTTAAGATATAAATGTCGGGACAGCTGTGGAGTTCTTTGGATGCCCTTCTGTTTTACGTTCAAAATCTACAAGCACCCTTGGGCCCGCTTATTTATTTATTTAGGGATGAAGAATGTTCTTTTGCTCACCAAAGAACTTAGAACAGACAAGAAATCAGATTTGACGGGAAGCAGTGAGCTTCTTACAATGGGGAGAGCTTGAGCGACATTCTAGCCGGGTTGCGAGTGGGAGCAAATGGAATAGTCACCAGGGACAATACGTGGGGGGACATACATAGATTAAGCACAACCAACACTAGACATTTTAAGTAAGGTAGGTGGTACGCCAGCTGTGTTAGGGATATGAGCATAATGGATGAAGGGCTAAAGTGGAGGAAGCAGAAAGTGAGGGACAAAGGCAGGGTAGAGGCGAGGGAAAAAGGTTAGCTACAAGGCAGATGAGAGGTAGGTCAGGTACTGTCAGTGGGCTGGGGCTAGCCGGGGCAGATCTCCGGCAGTCTCCCGAATCTTAAATGGAGCCAGGGGGCTGCCCTAGGCTACCGCCACCCCAAGAGCAACAAAATCCACTTTTTTTGTATTTCCCACTCCCGGGGCTCACTTGGCTTCTCTCACCCAACGGCAAGGAAAGACACTTATTGTTTCTTTTCCTGTGCTGGGAATTCGAACCAGAGTCCTGCCGGTAACAGGCTTTATGTGTCAAGAAGTCTATTGAATGAAAGAAAAGAAATCCAGCACCTATGAAATAGCACAGTCACCGGCAGGGCCCGGGTTTGAATCCCCAGCATGAGGGAACAAATAAAAGTGGCTTTCCTCGCTATCAGGGAGTGGTTTTCCTCGCTATCAGGGTGTGTGCAGATAAAAGTGGCTTTCCTCGCTGTCAGGGTGTGTGCTGATAAAAGTGGCTTTCCTCGCTATCAGGGTGTGTGGTGACAAATGTGCCTTTCCTCGCTATCAGGGTGTGTGCTGATAAAAGTGCCTTTCCTCGCTATCAGGGTGTGTGCTGATAAAAGTGGCTTTCCTCGCTATCAGGGTGTGTGGTGACAAATGTGCCTTTCCTCGCTATCAGGGTGTGTGCTGATAAAAGTGCCTTTCCTCGCTATCAGGGTGTGTGCTGATAAAAGTGCCTTTCCTCGCTGTCAGGGTGTGTGCTGATAAGTGCCTTTCCTCGCTATCAGGGTGTGTGGTGATTAAAAAGTGCCTTTCCTCGCTGTCAGGGTGTGTGCTGATAAAAGTGCCTTTCCTCGCTGTCAGGGTGTGTGCTGATAAAAGTGCCTTTCCTCGCTGTCAGGGTGTGTGCTGATAAAAGTGCCTTTCCTCGCTATCAGGGTGTGGGGTGACAAATGTGCCTTTCCTCGCTATCAGGGTGTGTGCTGATAAAAGTGCCTTTCCTCGCTATCAGGGTGTGTGCTGATAAAAGTGCCTTTCCTCGCTGTCAGGGTGTGTGCTGATAAAAGTGCTTTTCCTCGCTATCAGGGTGTGTGCTGATAAAAGTGCCTTTCCTCGCTGTCAGGGTGTGTGCTGATAAAAGTGCCTTTCCTTGCTGTCAGGGTGTGTGCTGATAAAAGTGCCTTTCCTCGCTATCAGGGTGTGTGCTGATAAAAGTGCCTTTCCTCGCTGTCAGGGTGTGTGCTGATAAAAGTGCCTTTCCTCGCTATCAGGGTGTGTGGTGATTAAAAAGTGCCTTTCCTCGCTGTCAGGGTGTGTGCTGATAAATGTGCCTTTCCTCGCTATCAGGGTGTGGGGTGACAAATGTGCTTTTCCTCGCTATCAGGGTGTGTGCTGATAAAAGTGGCTTTCCTCGCTATCAGGGTGTGTGCTGATAAAAGTGGCTTTCCTCGCTATCAGGGTGTGTGGTGACAAATGTGCTTTTCCTCGCTATCAGGGTGTGTGCTGATAAAAGTGCCTTTCCTCGCTATCAGGGTGTGTGATGATAAAAGTGCCTTTCCTCGCTATCAGGGTGTGTGCTGATAAAGTGCCTTTCCTCGCTATCAGGGTGTGTGCTGATAAAAGTGGCTTTCCTCGCTATCAGGGTGTGTGGTGACAAATGCACCTTTCCTCGCTATCAGGGTGTGTGCTGATAAAAGTGCCTTTCCTCGCTGTCAGGGTGTGTGCTGATAAAAGTGCCTTTTCTCGCTATCAGGGTGCGATGATAAAAGTGCCCTTTCCTCGCTATCAGGGTGTGGCCTTTCCTCGCTATCAGGGTGTGTGGTGATAAAAGTGCCTTTCCTCGCTATCAGGGTGTGGTGATAAAAGTGCCTTTCCTCGCTATCAGGGTGTGGCCTTTCCTCGCTATCAGGGTGTGTGGTGATAAAAGTGGCTTTCCTTGCTATCAGGGTGTGTGGTGATAAAATTGCCTTTCCTCGCTATCAGGGTGTGTGGTGATAAAAGTGCCTTTCCTCGCTATCAGGGTGTGTGGTGATAAAAGTGGCTTTCCTCGCTATCAGGGTGTGTGGTGATAAAAGTGCCTTTCCTCGCTATCAGGGTGGGTGCTGATAAAAGTGGCTTTTCCTCGCTATCAGGGTGTGTGCTGATAAAAGTGCCTTTCCTCGCTATCAGGGTGCGATGATAAAAGTGCCTTTCCTCGCTATCAGGGTGTGGCCTTTCCTCGCTATCAGGGTGTGTGGTGATAAAAGTGCCTTTCCTCGCTATCAGGGTGTGGTGATAAAAGTGCCTTTCCTCGCTATCAGGGTGTGGCCTTTCCTCGCTATCAGGGTGTGTGGTGATAAAAGTGCCTTTCCTCGCTATCAGGGTGTGGTGATAAAAGTGCCTTTCCTCGCTATCAGGGTGTGGCCTTTCCTCGCTATCAGGGTGTGTGGTGATAAATTTCCCTTTCCTCGCTTTCAGGGTGTGTGGTGATAAAATTGCCTTTCCTCGCTATCAGGGTGTGTGCTGATAAAAGTGGCTTTCAGGGTGTGTGGTGATTGGAAAGGGAGGCTGCATAAAGCTGCAGGCTGTGGCGGACAATGACACACTACTGGTGGTCTTTTAAATGCATATTCTTTCATTTCCTTCCAATATTTCTTTTTTTACACTTCGAACGCTACAGCTAGAGCGCTTGCGAGTGACACGAGTGCAGCAACACAAACGAGATAGAAAAACATATGAGTTAGTGTCCAAATCTATATTCTTACTTTTGTAAGCAGATAGATTTGGGCACTAACCTGTTTGTTTTCGATGGTTCAAATAGCATAAGACTTATGCCATTTTGTTGGTTAATTCTTAATGTGTGCAGATTGGTGCTGGCGAGTATTTACATTCTTAGAAATGTTTGGGGTCCCCACCTTGCACAGCACACTTCAGGCCAGATCCCTCGTTACAGCCCCCCTCCCCTCAATGTATCACCCCACTTAAAGAAGCACTGGGTACTCTTCGGTGTCGAGCACCTTCGAGCAGCAACTGCTTTTTTATTTTTTTATTTATTAGATTTTCAAACAATCAGAATACATATCGCCAAAGGTTTAAGAGAGTATTGAACACAACACTCAGTAATACATTGGCAAGTAAATAAAAACAATTCGAAGTATGCATAAATATTGAAACATTTCAAACAATGTAAATCAAATTCCAAACCATAACCAAAACAAAACACCTAATCACAATCTCACATATTGAAAATTATAACACAGAACAATACAAAAACAGAAAGACATCACACAGACTACACAAAACAGAACAAAAACAAGACTGGGGGAACCCTCAATTAATGCGTACACATAGTATCAGGTAGTCGGATCCAATAGGAGCTACTAATCCTCAGATACACTTTCACCATATAAATCTGAACGGCTTCCAAAGGGCTTGATACTTATCCCCATTTCCTTGTCTCACAAACATCACCCGCTCAAAGTTCGATAATACCAACAAATCATTAATCCAATTTTCTACTCTTGGCTTCTTCCTCATCTTCCACACCATCAGTACTTGCTTCACTGCAACCACAAGTGTTTTATCAACCCATTGCCCATACAGATGGGCAACTGCACACCACCCTTTACCTGATAAAAGCAACACCTGCATAGGCATCCTGGGAAAACGTATAGACAAGATCGCCTCCAGCCTATCAAACACTCCCACCCAAAATTCTAACACCCGGGAACAATACCACAACATATGAATCAACGTTCCCTTCTCCTTCCCACACCCCCAACACAAGTCATCACCAGCCAGTCCTAACTTATACATACGCAATGGAGTCCAATACAGATGCCCTAACACTTTCAAATGAATCAATCTCACCAACCTGCTTCTATACCCTACACCCCACATGGATTCCCATTCCTTTTCCGTAATATCTGTTACGCTCACCTGGCTCCCACAGGGGCGTCGATCGGAACTGGACAGCTGTGGTTTCCACCCACGTGACGCGTAGTGCAGAGATGACAGACTGGACTGGCCCACCAAATCTCGTCTGCTTGACCCGAAGAAGTATTCTCCTGAAAGTGGAGAAAGGGACTTAGCCACCCATGGATTTGAGTGATAACCCCCCCCCCCCACACTGTTCTCCCCTCTAATCACCTCCGATGTCTCTTTTTATATTCTCACTTTAGGTTTTTAAAGGATGAGCTCTCCATCCTGCGTAGAATGCAGGGGCGCGTGGATAACCAGTTACTTCACTGGTCCGAAGGAATTGGAGAGTTCCAGAACAATATTGACTCAGAGGTTCCTGGCGAGGACCCGTAAGTATATAGTTCGTAAGAGTTCAAAATGTCTGACTTTCACTCTTGTCCGATTCCTTGCAGCTTGACCCTAGAGAAGATTGCCTCGTGCGGCTGGTAAAGTTCAGGTAAGAGTCTGTATTATCCAACACTGTCCAGTAAATGACACGTGTATGTAATCTGTTGCTTTCTCCCTTATTACAGGAGCAGACTGAAAAATTATGGCGTTTTGAGGAATACCACCTCCGGCGGTAAAATCAGGTAAGTCTATTATGGTGAAAGAGATTCCCTTGGTTTGTTCTTTTGGCTCACCTGTCTGTCCTTTTGTTCCCCTTAGGTGCCGGAGTTCGGCGAAGATGAATGGAGGCTGCGCCGGCCCGTGGAGATGAAGAATGCCTCCGGAGGTAAAATCAGGTAAGTCTATTGTGGTGACTAATATTGCCTTATTATTCTCTCAGCTCACCTTGCTGTTCTTTATTCCCCTTAGGTGCCGGAGTTTGGCGAAGAAATGATGAAGACAGAGGTGGATCGTGGAGGTGCTGCGAAGGCTGGTGAGTATAGCGCGGCGCTGCAGCAGGCGATGCGACACGCATCAAATAACGTCTTTCTTCCTATTCGAAGGCGTGATGGATCCAGAACCAGGTGAGGAAATAAGTATTGCCCTTGTTCTAACCTTTTTCCTTCTTTCTCCCTTTTTTCTAGGAGCTCCAGACTCGAGGCGGGCGTGGCAGAAGACTGGATGCTGGCTTGCAGGCAGAGTGAGCGTTACGCTGCAGGATGCAGAATAACGCGAAGCGTGAGCTGCTCTTTGGGCATGGTTTAAATAGCCTTCAAAGTAGTCCCAGGTAAGAAGTTCCAAAGACCACACCCGAGTAAGAAAATAGTCCCTGAAATAAAGTAGTCCCCCTTCAGACTTCACATTGGCTTGAATGCTGAGCAGCATGGTCTGCATGAGGTAAGTGAAAGCAAATGAGCCTGGCGCCTCTGGCGCCAGGACTGACCCCTTCTATGAGCCTGGCGCCTATGGCGCCAGGACTGTACCCAGATAGCCCCTAGCCGGGCTGCTGGGTTTTTCCCAAGTATCTAGATGCCTACTCCCGCGACAAATGGACCTGGTCCGGATGCCCGGGGGTAGGAATCATGACAATATCACAACCCAACTCCTGCCTCCACTTCTCCAAAGCTTTCCTCCCAGCATCAACATCCTTAGAACATACCGGCATCAAGCTAGTATAAGTGCATACCATCCGTGGTGATGACATAAGAATCTGACCACCCGCTGATATCTCTTCCAATGGTCCTGCCAATCTTTCACTCAATAGTGCTTTCAACTTCATAAACCTATTCAGCTCCCTCCTCGCCAAATGAAACGTCCTGTGCAGCTCCTCGAATGACAAAATACGACCATCACGCACCACATCTCTGATACATAAAATCCCTTTCAAGATCCAACTTCTCCAACATAAGGGTTTACTGGCTATTTGCAAGCTCGATTTCAGCCAAATAGAGGCTCCATAATGTCAGTACAAGTTCCCCTGAAAAAGTCTCAACCACCACACCAAAATTTCTTTAGACACAGTAATAGTTGGTAGTCTACTACCCCTCCCAGGTAGACAACCCATTGAGGTAACAGCATGTAACGGAAAACCATTGAATTTACATCTTTCAATTAGCACCCAAAAGGGCTCTGGCCCACTTCCCACTGAAAAATAGTATGCTGCCTTTTTCAAAATAAACCCTTTATAGTAAAGTTCCAAATCTGGGTATCCAAAACCCCTGCATTTAGTACTACGCATCAGAATAAACTTCGGAATCTTAGGTCTCTTCTTGTCCCCCCACAGAAAGTTCTGAAAAACTCAATACTAGTCAGCACCTTTTTTGAAAATCTCAAAGGTAAAGATTGCACAACATAAAGTACCTTTGGTAAAATAGTCATCTTAATAGCGTTGACCTTGGCCCAAATCCCCATTGGTAATCGTTCCCATCTTCTAATATCCGTACTCAAGGTAGCCACCAATTTTTCTACATTGAATTCCACCATTTTTTGACATCCCTAGTCAGATAAACACCTAAATACCTCAAATGAGATGTAGTCCATTTGCAACGCCAATCCAGAAAACAATCACGCACACAGGTACTAGTGATTGGAAACACCTCCGTTTTCTCCCAATTAATTTTATGTCCCGACAACTTACCCACCCTATCAAAGATACTTTTCAGAACTACACTACCTCGCTCAGGATCCGCAAGAACCACCACCATGTCATCTGCATATGCAAGGACTTTAACTTCCATATGACAGAATTTTAGGCCCCGAATACCTTGTTCCCCTCGTATATATGCCAACAATGGCTCCAAAGCAAGATTAAACAAGTAGGTTGACAAAGGACATCCCTGCCTTGTCCCCCTAGTCAATCCAAAAGCCTTAGACAAAACACAGTTTACCCAGATCCTTGCCTTGGCACCACTCTGAAGACAATTTATTAACCCCAGAAATCCATTACCAAATCCTCCTCATTGTAAACTGCAAAAATCTCCAACTCACCCAATCAAACACCTTCTCCGCATCCATAAAAATCAATGCTGCGTCTGACAAATCCTCCTGTTTTAAACTCATTATATCAATCAAAGTTCTAATATTATCATATCCAAATCTGTTCCGCAAGAACCCCACCTGAGATGTATGAATCAATTTCCCCATATATTTTTCCAACCTACTAGCCATAACTTTAGCAAACACCTTCACATCCACATTCAGCTATGAAATCGGTCGATAATTGTCACAATATTTCCAATCCTTCCCCTCTTTCGGAAGCAAGGTAATCATTGCCTCACACATCGAGTGACATAAATCACCTTCATGTATAAACATATAAAACAACCTACATAAAGTAGGAGCCAAATAAGATCCAAATTTCCTGTAAAACTCCACTGGAATACCATCCATTCCCGGAGATTTACCCATTCCTAACTGCCCAATAGCCAGTAAAACCTCATTCACCTCAACATCCATTTCTAATTCTCCGCTTTCCGCCAACGTTAACTCAGGAAGATCCAAATTTGCAAAGAAACCCTCCAATTCCACCTGAGACGGGAACCCTTCCTCTGAGTACAATTTCTCATAAAATCCCTTAAAACGTGAGGCCACCAGGGGGCACACAGGCAGTGGCTGCCTGAGTGCACAGCTCCCGCCGAAGCCTGGTGATCCAAGGGGATTGAGCCCCGCCCGAGGCCCCCCGGCAGGCCCAATTTGGTGAATTGACTTGGTCCCCCACCCGGGCTCCCAGCGGGCGAAAGAGCGGCGTTCGAGAGCCCCAGGGAGCCGGAGATCGAGACCCGGGGCGGGATACGCAGCAGGGCCTGGGCGGTTACAGAGCCGGGGGAGAGGTGGTACCCCCCCCGAGCCCACATGGACTTTCTGCCCGACCTGCCCCCCGCTGCCCCCTGCAACTGGCCCCCCCTCTGGCAGCAGGGATTGGTCCGGTCGGGGTCCGGGCCCCCAACGAAACGAAGATGCGGCCGCGGAGTGGGACACGGCTTCCCCGCCCTTCCCCCCACATCCCGAGCCGGAGAACAACATGCCGGGACCCCCTGCGCAGCAGGAGGCGGGAACAGACCTGAGTCCCCCCCACAGGAATCTTCAACGCGGGCACCCGCAGCCCTCTGGAGAACAAAGCGGCAGAGACACGGAGGGGCCAGGAGACGCTCCCCACAGGTGAGCGAGCGGCGGGGAGAGGGCCTCCATGAGCCCTACTCGGGCGGTGGGGAGCACCTGGAGCACGCGGGCAAATGCTGAGAGGGTCTAGTTGGATGCTCCTGCCTCCCCCGTGACACAGAGACAGCGCAACCAGACTCGGGGGCGAGGCCCCCACCTGCTGTTGGTGGGGCGAGTGCCCGCCCGGAGGTGGCACTCCCTCCGCTCCCCCCTCGAGACGAGAGCCTACAGGATGGGTGTGAGAGCCAAGGCGCCCCTTCCTCCCCTGCTCAACGGGAAGGGCCCTTCTGGTCTGGCCATAAGGGCCCCTCAGTTAACAACACCCCTCCACGGGGAGGCCAGAGGAGGCCCCTGACTGCCTCGACGAGCTTGGACAGGGTGTGAGGCCCCTGCCTGGGGACAGGTGGGGCGTGTGCCCGCCCCCCCGGAATACAACAACCCCTAAGGGGCATCTGAGAAGCACTCAATTCAAGAGAGGGGTGACCTTGCCTCGCTTTCCCCCCTTTGCACGCACCCCCGCGGGGCACCCCGGGAAGGTAGCCGAGGACTGCCCCGGACGGGTCCCCCCACCCCCTGCCGGGGCCGCGGGGGTCTGGACAGCGGGGCATAGGGAAGCACCAGATGAGCTGGCGGGAAGCCCTGCAGGGATACCGCTTCCAGGAGATTGCAAGGGGTAACAAAGGCACGAGCCTCAAAAGAACTATGGCCCAATCGGAAGACGCAGCTCCTTCCTCGGCGGCAATGGAAAGGGGCTTTGCCTCGATCTTGCAGGAAATCAGGGACATGCGCTCCGACATTGCCCAGAAATTTGAGAAAATGGACCAAAGGGTGGACAAGGTCGAGGATAGACTGTTACAGGTCGAGACCAACCAATCGTCA
This sequence comes from Ambystoma mexicanum, assembly GCF_040938575.1. Classification (NCBI taxonomy): domain Eukaryota; kingdom Metazoa; phylum Chordata; class Amphibia; order Caudata; family Ambystomatidae; genus Ambystoma; species Ambystoma mexicanum. The sequence goes on from NC_090926.1 coordinate 1,051,626,337, forward strand.
ACAGCAGCCCAAGACGTACAAACATGCATGAGGCTGGAGGCCCTGGAGAAGAGGGACGAGGAAAGGGCCCGGCAGATGGACGATTTCGAAAACAGGGAGAGGAGGAACAACCTCAGAATCTTCGGGGTGCCCAAAATGGAAGGGGAAACGGAGAGCGACGTCACCCGAGCGGTGCGGGATATCATCACCCTCCTGTTCGCAGAAGAGATGACAACTGAGCTCACATTCGACAGGGTGCACAGGGCGGGGGGCAGAGCGGGGGCCCCCTGGTCGATTTTGGTCCGGTTCCACTTCTACTCGGAGAAGACGAAAGTGCTGGAGGAGGCCAGAAAGGCCAGAGAAATCACCTACAATAACGCCCAGGTCTCCATATACCAGGACCTCTCTGCCTACACGCTGGCCAAGCGTAGAATGTGCCGCCCCCTCACACAGCTGCTTAAGGAAAAGGGTGTGCGCTACAGATGGGGCTACCCCTTCTCCCTGACTTTTGAATACATGGGCCAACGATCAACCCTGATCACGGAAGAAGACATAAGGGGAGCTATTCAAGAGTACACAGTGGACACGAACCCCCGGAGGGGTCCATCGGTGCCAGAGAATGGCAGACCTAATGGCCCTGGCCCGTCCGGAGATAGGAGAAGGCGTACTGGTGCGAGGAAATTCAGGAAAATGAACATCCCCTCCCCATCGAAGGACGGAGAACGGAATGACTCTGAGGACTGAGAACGGGGATGACCCGTTGAGTACTGGACAGATGGGCGTAGACTCAGAGAGTTTATAACTAACACCGTCCCTACGAACAGCAAGTATTTGGGGCTCATAGATGGGACGTAGCCGCGGGGGGACATTGGGGGCTCAAGGTGGTTAGCTTCTTACGCGGATTGCCTGGCCGAGGTGGGCAGGCTGGTGGTTCGGCCAAAAGCCAGCGATGGCGGAACTAATTGGCTGGACGCCGGGGTGGGGGTGTACATGGAAGTTGGGGTAGTTCAGTTATGGTTTGGGGAAAGGGGGTAGTTGGGGATTTGTTCTAGGCCCACCCGGGGGAAGGGAAGGGGAGAAGGGGAACATAAAGCTTAACTAAGGGAGTACGCAAGGAAGAGCATTGTGAAGACGTTGACTAAGAGAGAGGAAATTCTAGATCATGGCTGACAGTCTGCCCGCCCTGGGGGTGGGCTCCCTCAACGTACGGGGCTTAAACACCCCCACAAAGAGATCCCTGGTCTGTAGGGAGTTTAGAAGGGCCAACCTCGACTTTCTCTTCGTGCAAGAGACTCACTGGCCACGGGGGAAGGAGCCCAAACTGCGGGGAGGAGGAATTGGGGAGGTCTTCAGTGCTTCCCACAAGTGCAAAAAGAGAGGGGTTGCCATCTTAGTAGCGAGGAACGTGCGCTTTGAGAATGAGGCCATGCTGAAAGACCCAGGGGGCCGCAACCTGCTAGTGCGGGGGTCCCTGCAGGGGGCCCCACTCACCCTGGCCTTCATATATGGCCCAAACGAAGGCCAATCTCAATTTATTTTGGGAGGAGGTGGGGGATAAACTCAAGTATTTTGTTCATGGCACGGTGGTGGTGGGGTGGGGGGGACTTCAACATGGTCCTGGACCCAACCCGGGACAGGAAACGTGCTGGACCGCAGTCCTCCAGGGCGGCAGATGAGACCATGGCACGTAACTTCCGAAAGGTCAACTTAGGATTGGGCCTGATAGACACGATCCCAATCCCCAGAACGGACACCCCCTCTTTCACATATTATTCAGCCATCCATACATCGTTTTCCAGGATAGACTACATCCTGGTGGACGAGACCCTGCACCCATTCATCTCTGGCCATAGGGTTGACCCCTTCCCCTGATCCGACCACGATCTGGTCCGAGTCACTATAGCAAGGGGAGGGCTAAACGAAAGCAGGGAGAGATGGAAGTGTAACGACTCCCTGCTAGAGGATCAGGTCCTAGCTCAGGAGGTTCTCGAGGCCATCACAGAATTTTTCGAACTTAATGACAACGGGGAGGAAGGTTTGCATACCCTATGGGACGCTTTCAAGGCAACCCTACGGGGAGTCCTGATCAAAATGGGAGCCCAGAGAAAAAGGGAAAGGGAAGCCCAGGAAAGGTATCTGAGGGAGAAAATCGCCCAATTCCAACCGGGTGGGGGGGGGGCCCATGGACCCCCTAGACCGTGATCAGGTGGCCGCCCTGGATGACTATAGGCTCCAGTTGAAAGATCTCCTCCTTCACAAGACAGAGAGAAGTCTTCAACTGGTCAAACAAAAGTATTACGAAAAAGGGGACAGGGCGGACAGGATTCTAGCTTGGAAACTGAGGGAGGCACAGAGAAGCAGATTAGTGAAGGCAGTTAAGAACGAGGTGGGAGAGGTAGGCTACGACACACCCCACATTGGTGAGGCCTTCAGCCGATACTATGAGAAGCTATACTCGTCTGAATACAGTGGGGGTGAGGTGGAGATTGAGGGGTTCCTGAACTCTATACAGATCCCGGCCCTGACCAGGGAGATGGCGGAGGGGTTGGAGGGTCCGGTGACCGAGGACGAGGTGGAGCGCGTGATCAGTGGTATGAAAGTGGGCACTTCCCCGGGCGAGGACGGTTACTCGGTCTACTTCTATAAAAGGTTTCGCTCGACTCTTTCCCCCCATTTGGTTAAGGTGTTTAACGCGGTGCTGGAGGGGGGTCCCTCCCGGACTCCATGATGGAGGCAATTATTGTGGTGCTCCCCAAGGACAGCAGGGACCCCTCAGAGTGCTCCTCCTACCGCCCAATTTCTTTGTTGAATATCGATGTAAAGATCCTGGCTAAGGTGATTGGGGGGGGGGGCGAATGGAGGGAATCCTGCCGAAACTGGTCCACAGAGACCAGGTGGGGTTCATCAGGGGTAGACAGGGCTCAGACAACATCTGTAAAACCATAGATTTGTTTCACTATGCCCAGGTGTCGGACATAGATGCGAGCGTCCTGACCCTAGATTCAGAAAAGGCGTTCGACAGGGTGGAGTGGAGATTCATGGAACTCACCCTCCAGAAAATGGGCTTCGGGACACACATCAGGGACTGGGTGGCGGCGCTATACAGGGCCCCAAAGGTCATGGTTCGAGTGAATGGCAGGTTGTCAGAACCATTCCCCCTTTCGCGGGGGACAAGTCAGGGATGCCCACTCTCCCCTCTAATCTATGTCCTCACCATGGAACCCCTGGCCATAGCAGTCAGAGCACACCCAGACATCAAGCGGATTAGGAGAGGCGAAGTAGAATTCAAGCTCTCCCTGTTCGCGGATGATATTCTGGCTTACCTGGTGGACCCGGGATCCTCGCTCCCCACCCCCTTCTGTCCCCGATGGCCGCATTTGGGCGCCTCTCGGGTCTAAAGATTAATGCATCCAAATCAGTCCTGCTCCCCATGAGAGCACAGGACCCGGGCCTAGACTCCCTGGATAGCCTGGAAGGGATAACAGTAGGGAAGGCCTCCATCCAATACCTGGGAGCCCTTCTCACCCGGGACCTATCCAACCTCGCCCCTGCCAATTACAGCCCCGTTGTGTCGAGGGTCACCGCAGATCTAAGGAGATGGGGGTCAATGATTCTGTCCTGCTACGGCCGCATGACGGCAGTGAAGATTAACATACTTCTGCGTTTACTATATCTCTTCACCGCTCTCCCAACTAGTGTCCCTGACCAAACCTTCAGGGTCCTTCAGAACGCGGTGCGTGAGTTCATATGGCAGGGCAAGACCCCGAGGACCGCGAAGGCTGTCTTGACCTTACCGAGGGAGGAGGGAGGGTTTGGGTTGCCAGACTTTCAACTATATTTCCGTGCTGCCCAGTTGCGCGTCCTCCTGGAACACATGAAATAGGGGATGGGTAAATACTGGTCATACTTGGAGGACATGGACGCTCACCCACTTAGGTTTCAGGACCTCCTTTGGGCCCCAAGCAAGTTCATCCCGAACAGACTTAAATCTCACCCAACTTTGGGAGTTCTCTGGACAATCTGGCGGGAAAGCGCCTAGACGGCACACCAAACGTCATGGCCATCACTGATGTCATCGCTCTGGGGTCACCCCCTCAAACTGGGAAGTAGGGGGTTCCACAACGCTCAGTCCTGGTCCGATTCGGGGATGGAGTGGGCGGGGCAAATGTTTAGGGAAGGGGAACTCCTGCCATATGAGGAATTGAGAGACGCCCTCGGGCAGGGGTCCCTCTCCATATTTGAATACCTCCGCTTGAAGGGAATCCTATGCGACCACTCCTGGGGCCAGAATTTGAAAAGACAGCTGACCCCCTTTGAGAAACTACTGGACACAGCGACCTCCAGGAAGGGGGCGGTATCAGGGATGTATAGAATACTGAACACTGTTAACCTGGGGGTGAGGAGGGGGTTCCGCACTTTCTGGAATGATTTGGCGGGGGAGGAGATCTCAGAGGACGCCTGGTCTAGGATATTTAAAATAGCTTTCCATGGGAACTTATTCACAGCGGACATGGAACACAACTTCAAGATCTTACAGGGGTGGCATAGAGATCCTGCAAAGTAGTCTAAAATGTTCACGGGAGTGTCCCCCGCATGCCCAAGGGGATGTGACCAGGTCGGTACGAGAGGGCACATGTGGTGGCACTGCCCGAAAGTACAGGCATATTGGGAGAAGGTAAGGGGCTGGATCGCTGACGTTTGAGGAACTACTCCCCCAGAACCCTCTGACAATGCTGCTGGGCCTCCCTCCAGAGGACACGGAAATACCCAGATACCCGAGAATGTGGGAAACAATGTTGAGGGCAGGCAGGGGGGACCTGGCCCAGAAATGGAAGAGCCCGTAGAGCCCTTCGGGGGACTGGCAAAAAAAGGTTAAAAATATGTTCCTGATGGACAAATTAACGGCAATGATGAATAATGATTTGGGCTCATTCCAAGCAAATTGGTGCGGGGTACAGCAGACCTGGGGATGGGACGTACACTGATCTACAGGGAGGAAACATGGAGGGAACGGGCGCCCACGGCCCGGAGGACGAAATACAGCCATACACGTAGACAACGCTCACGCTCTTTCTCGAGCTCCGGACATACAGAGCTTTCAACGCGTCTCCCCAAAAAGAAGGTTCAACTGGGACGAAGTTTCTGGGGGGGAGGGCCCCTTTGGGGAGGGTGAGGGGGGTGGGGTTATTGGGCCAGTCATTTGTATATTTTTAGAAAATGCTTGGAGCCCGTTTGTTATATCATGAAAATGCTAATAAAACAAAGTTAAAAAAAATAAAATCCCTTAAAACACTTACAAATATCAACATTCTTCACCATCACATCGTCATGCTCATTAACAAGACTCTGAACAAATGTTTTTTCTGTCATACCCTTTAATCTACTAGCAAGTAGACTCCCACTCTTATCCCCACATTCCCAACATTTCTGCTTCGTATAAAAAATACCCATCTCTGTCAATAGGTCAGTCTTACTGGCCAACAACTTCCGAGCTTGTAACATCTCCATTTTATCCTTACCTTTACCGGACTGTGCACATATCCGTTGCAAATCTGACAACCTACTTTCCATACATTTCAATTCACTCAAATGTTTATTCTTGAAGTGTGCAGTTCTACCTTTAAATTCCCCTCTCAATACAGTCTTAAAACCATCCCACACCACCCTGAAGTCCGTTGACCCCTCATTCTTATCAAAATACCTTTCCATTAACGTCTGGATGTTTTCACAAACCTCCTCATCATCCAAAACCCCTACTTTAAGACGCCACTTAATAAATGTTAGAACTTCTCGATCCATAATCACCTGTAAGTCCATAAGAGCGTGATCTGAGATCTCCCTTTCCCTAATATTTACAGCAATTGTTTTATCCATCAATGTGTCGGACACCAAAATATAATCTATCCTAGAATATGTATTGTGTACTGGAGACTAAAATGAATATTCCTTCGAAGAAGGATGAACTTCCCTCCAGATACTCACTAAACCGAACTTCTGCAAGAAGAAATCAAACTCCTTACAAATACCAAAATTAGTATACCTGCACTGACTAGTCCGGTCAATTTTATAATTTCTAACGCAATTAAAGTCACCCCCTAAAATAATCGTTTCTCCATGCATTTCACTGAGTAAACGTGAAATGTCCTCAAAGAAGCACTTCCTCAGTGAACATGGTCCATATATACACCCCAACGTGATTTTCTTACCACAACACTGGATATCAACAAAAATCATCCGACCCTCTCCGTCCAGCACCACTTTATCAACATTGAATTGCAATCCTTTCCTAAACAGGATGCTGACCCCTCTCGATTTAGCCAAATAATTAGAAAACTGTCTACAAAATCTCAAATTAAATAAAAGGTGAATATCCTCATTCAACAGATGAGTCTCCTGTAAGAACACAACATCCGCTTTTGCTCTCCACAATCTCGCCATAACTTTCTTATGCTTACGTGGGCAATTCAAACCCTTAACATTCCAAGTCAACGCCGATAGTGTACCCATCTTCCTATAGTAAATTACTCAATAAAAATAAAAGCAATCCGAAACAGCATTGCATAGAGCTCCGCCATAGATTGAACAAGACAGTACTGAACCTAGCAATGATATTTATAACTAAAAATACAAGAACTCAATCCACCATGGCATCTAATTGAGGATCCCCAGTAACAAACAACCCATAATGACAAAACAAAACAAACACAAACATAGACCATCAAAGAACAAAACCACTTTAGTATCTGGATGTAACCTCCAGATTCCACATGAGTGCACAACCCACCCGCATGTAGCGCATTCCAACCCATCTCCTCCAGGATCCTAGCCCAGAAAATCAGTATCAACACTAAATTCCTTCTCTCCAAACAATCCCTCTAACCCAGTTAACACATGAAATCCTCCAAGTAATCCTTCAACAACCTTCCAACACAGTGCATCTACAGAAGGGTTGAAGTACTACATTTAATATGCTGCATCAAAAAGGACAGTTAATTGTAGTACTCTACACCAGAACAAATACATTTCCCCACCACATCAAGCTAGACAAGAACTAAGTCAATATCATAACAAATACAAATTCCTAACCATATACCAAAACAATTCCATTAAAATCCAAAACACTTAACATCACTCACACCCATCTCAATTGTCAAAGCCATCTCCAGACCATTACACAAGACAACAACCAAACAGTAAGCATCTAAACATACCAAGTACTCGTACATAGAACCACCAGACATACATCTAAGGCCCACAGCCCACAGCCCAAAATTGCATCAATGAGTCTACACCACCCTCTTTCACCTTTATTTCGGTGCCACTGCAACAAGATATCAACCTTTCACTCAAATCTACACCCCATTCATATATTCCTGCCAGTCAGACAATTCACTGCATATATATATATATACGTATATATCGTATCATTGACTCTTCTGAGTAACTCGCCATCTTCAGATCTAGTGATTTGTATCATAAAAGAAGTCATCAACAATAAGATTGCACCTATTGAAATACATTAAGATGTAACACAACCATTACCCCCCGTAACATGTTGGTGTCCAACATATAGATAAGAAAAACACAGGTGTAACATCCAATAACATAGACCATCTCAATTTCAAAGCTTCAATCACCAAATTGCATGTGTAGTTGGGGATAAATATTCCGGAGCACATGTGTAAAAAACAAAGAACCACTACATTCCAATAATTGCAGAGCCTATAGGTATGTCAACATGCCAGGTTATGTGACATTGAGGTGAGCTGATAGGACACTCCCCCAAGAAACCGTAATACATTAGATATTATGATTGGAGTTATGGTTACATCAATCCACCCAACGCTGCCACTTCCTTAAAGAATTAGTATTAGTGCTCCGAGTTGCAACTACAGACCAAATAAAGCCCAACTCACGGTAGTAACACAAATCAATTTACAGCTGGAAGATGAATGAGCATACAAAATAACATTGGTGAAATGGAGAAGCAACCAAACAGAGACTGGCATTATGTAACCAGTAGAAGTAGTGCGACAATCATGAAGTAATAATTGCAGGAGTCACCCCCTTTCTGTTTCAATAAAGATAGCGAAAAGATGCAATCACCAACAGCCGTCAAGAATGGTCATGTATCACTGCCATAGTGACCCACTCCGAGTGCTCCGTAGCGCAGGTTAGTCTCTGTAAGGAACTTCCTCTGCTTGCCTGCATGATATGTCTCATTGTCTAATGGAATATCACACGGAAGATGGTGGCTCATGCAGGTTCATGCATGCAAAAGCTCTCCATGTGCATATTGTCATAATACACGGTTCCTCAAGTTCCCCCTCCCCAAGTCACGTAATCAGAACCCACTCCCTATGGCGCTGTCCCTGCTGACTATTTTTCAACATTCCCAAGTAGCAAATCAGTAAAATCGGGATGGCAACTAGAGCACCAACAAAGGGCGCGTAACGGCTTATGGCCATAGGATGGTAGATAAGGGCGTGTAATTGATTGATGCAGTCACAGGGACTCCAGCCCCATATTTACTCCTCACATCATTGCCACTACATAATCAGAGGAAGACGCATCCAGCCATGTACAATATCTCCGCATTTCAGGCGAGCACGACCATGCGCCTTGTTTCCGGCGTCCATTCCAGATGGTAAAAGAATCCATCCAACCTATTTCGGCAGTGGGGAATGTGCAAGTGTTCAGTGTTTTCCAATCAGGGATATCATCCAGGCGCTGCATTTGCACAATGCCGTAAAAGCACATCCCTGCCCACCAAAGGCACTGAGCGTATGATGAATAATATGCGCAGATCCTGGTGAGCCCTCTCATCAAGCACGTCATGTCATGTACATCACGTTGAGTAGGTCCTTTTCTCTAACATTCACAGTTCAGAAGTCCCGTGCAACGAGCTACGGATTCAAATAGAAACAAGTTTAACGGCATAGATGCCAAGATGAAAAAATATAAAAAACATAAAAACAGATAATTAATAAAGTGAATAAACTAAACAAACAAAATAACACCAACAGTAGAAAACCACACTCCAAAGGCCTCATCTTTTCTTTTTCCCATGCAATCTATTTCTTTGTGAGCTTGAATCTTCCATGGGTTCAACTTCCAGATCAGAAAGAAAGGCTTCTGCACTACGAAAGTCAGTGAATTATTGAGTGTGTCCATTTAAAACCACCCTCAACACTGCTGGGTACAGCATATAGTAATTCAGATGCTTACTTCTTGCTTTATCCTTGGCCACATTAACCGCTCTCCTCTTCTCCACAACATCCTTACTAAGGTCACCAAAGATCCTAATTTTGTTGCCTCCCCAGTTTAAATCCTTTAACTCACGAGCTCTCCTCAAAATCAGTTCTCGCACTGGAAATCTCACAAATGTAACAATAAAGTGTCTTGGTCTCTGTGGGCCCTCTGAATTTCCAGTGGGGTTTTTGGATCCAATTTAAGCCTCTTGAATAAAGCATTTTCCAAAAACTCTGCAGGACATCCTTGTTCAATGTTTTCTGGAAATCCTGCTATGCGCACATTATTTCTACGTGAGAAATGTTCCCGCTCAGGACATTTCAAAGTCAGTTTTTCTGTGAGTATTTGCAAATCCCTTATCTGTTCAGCCATCCTCCTTGAATCCTCATCCATTACAGTCAAATGGGTTTCCACAGAGGCAACCTTGGAAGTTAGTTTACCATATCTCTCTTCTGAAGCAAACAGCTTGGCTTTGATTTCAGCAATGTCAGCAGTCATTATGGTCAGCATCCCCAAAACTACATACATAAAATAGTACATGCGTGCCTGCTATCAAGGGCCTACTGGTGCTATACCTTCAGGAGGTATAGAAAGGGAAAGGGGTGTTTAGCTTGACCTGAAGCAGGGCAAAGAAATCCAGCTGCTGGTGCCAAGAAGCAGTGGTGCAGACTATGTGGGAGCTGGAGGGAGGGGGGATAATTCCCCCTCTGCTCACCACACCTTCAGAGCCATAACCGCCTGACTGGCCATTTGCTTCATTCTCTCTTTGCTCTGCGGCTTTAGTTCATCCTGGGCAGAAAAAGCAACAATGAAGACCAACATCACCAGCACGGGGGTTGGATGCCATTCTCGCCTGTCACTGTTTGCTCAAGCGGAAGGGCTCACACATGCTTAAAAGGGCATCACTGTAAGGTCCTTGTTAACAAGCTATCCCCAAAGCAGACTTCACAACGTAAAGCCCTTTTCCTTAACTGAAACCCACGTCTAAACGTACTGTCTGTTTGTTTCCTTGTGGTGTGAGGCAGACATGGTATCAAGAGAGACAAAGACACAATTGCAACGGTTTGAAAACCTTTATTTAAACTTAAAAGGACGGGGGAAATGCATACCTGGCCCCATCTCTATGGCAGGGATTGCCCTACCTAAATAAACAAATGATGTCCAAGTCTGAAAGTCCAAAACAAAAGTCTGGGTCAAAACCTATGCTTGCCCTCACTTCTAATATGTAAATGTTGTGTAGGTATGTTCTAACTAAAATAGTATCCAACAAAGTCTGGAGCTATCTCTAGCCCTGAAACTTCAGGATACAGCGCTTTCTCGATTTCAGCTTTTCAAATGTTCCTTCTTGAAGTATGAGGGTATGAATGCATATTCCACAGAAGCTCAGGCATTCCCTTCCCCAAGCATCGAGCAATGTAGAACAGAGCAATGTTCTCAGAGGAGCTCAGGCGCTCCCTTCCCCAAGCTTCAAGCACTGGAGAACAGAGCAATGTTCTGGAAGGTGCTATTCCCCAAGCTTCAAGCACGGTAGAACAGAGCAATGTTCTGGATGGTGCTCTTCCCCAAGCTTCAAGCACTGTAGAACAGAGCATGTTCGCAGAGGAGCTCAGGCGTTCCCTTCCCCAAGCTTCAAGCGCTATAGAACAGAGCAATGTTCTCAAAGGAGCTCAGGCGTTCCCTTCTCCAAGCTTCAAGCGCTGTAGAACAGAGCAATGTTCTGGGAGATGCTCTTCCCCAAGTTTCAAGCACTGTAGAGCAGAGCAATGTTCTGGAAGGTGCTCTTCGCCAAGCTTCAAGCACTGTAGAACAGAGCAATGTTCTCAAAGGAGCTCAGGCGTTCCCTTCTCCAAGCTTCAAGTGCTGTAAAACAGAGCAATGTTCTCAAAGGAGATCAGGCATTCCCTTCCCCAAGCTTCAAGCGCTGTAGAACAGAGCATGTTCTCAAAGGAGCTCGGGCGTTCCCTTCCCCAAGCTTCAAGCGCTGTAGAACAGATCAATGTTAAATGTTAAAGGTATTTGTACTGCGCACCGTCACAAACGGAGTTGGTCCCCAGGCGCTCTGGCTGATCTGCAAATGAGAAGGTGGGATGGGTTAGTAGGTGAAGCTGGAGTAGGATAGTGAGAGAAGTGGTGTTCTGTTGGCTGCTTCAACTAACTCAGTATACACCGGGTGCTGAGCTTCGGTGCGAGTATTGTATCGATGTCAGTCCTCGTGTGCTGTTGGTGTTGCTTATGTGTTATTGCGGTGTTGTGAAGTGCGTGCGGTTGTTGTGCGAGAGATGGTTGTGTGAGATTTTGAGTGAGATAAGTGCAGAAATGCTGAGTTTCTTTTAACAATGTTCTTAAAGATACTCGGGCATACCCTTCACCAAGCTTCGAGTGCTGTAGAACAGAGCAATGTTCTGGAAGGTGCTCTTCCCCAAGCTTCAAGCACTGTAGAACAGAGCAATGTTCTGGAAGGTGCTCTTCCCCAAGCTTTAAGCACTGTAGAGCAGAGCAATGTTCTGGAAGGTGCTCAGGGGTTCCCATCCCCAAACTTCAAGCACTGCAGAACAGAGCAATGTTCTTGAAGGTGTTCAGGAGTTCCCTTCCCCAAGCTTCAAGCACTGTAGAACAGAGCAATGTTCTCGAATGAGCTCATGTGTTCCCTTCCCCAAGCTTCAAGCACTGTAGAACAGAGCAATGTTCTCGAATGAGCTCAGGGGTACCCTTCCCCAAGCTTCAAGCACTGTAGAACAGAGCAATGTTCTGGAAGGTGCTCAGGGGTACCCATCCCCAAGCTTCAAGCACTGCAGAACAGAACAATGTTCTCAAAGGTGCTTAGACGTTCCTTTCCCCAAGCTTCAGGCACTGTAGAACAGAGCAATGTTTTCGAAGGTGCTCAGGGGTTTCCATCCCCACGCTTCCTGCCTTCTTGGCAATTTAACAACTATTCGCAAGTTCATCAGTCACAGGGTTACCTACTTAACCCCCTGTAGGCTTTCAGTTTGACAGCTTTCACTTCTTCTTATCAATGTTGCACATTCAGTGGTTTGCTCACTTTGCACTTTGCTCACTTTTCACTGGCTCCCCTCGGGATTCTTATTCACTTCTTTCATTATTTTTCTATGTTTGGAGGCTTTTTTGAAAACATGCCGTATGCACATGACCACTCCGCTATTCTGTATTAGTTCCTTTCATACGTGCACTGGGTTTCTCTTAGACTTAGAACCTCACTGCTAGCAGTGGTCGTCGTTCCCGTTTCCTTGCTGGTGTTTGCCCGCAGACACCCCTAGACTGTTGCTTCCAGTCAGGGTGATGAGCATCTCTTGGCCACACAAAAGGAACTGCCTGCTTCCAAGGATCTCTTCTCCCTCGCTCGTCGGCTCCTTCGCCACGCAAAGGCACTCTGCTACAGTGTGTTATCCTCCAGCGTCTCAGTGTCCCGTTGTCCTCTGATTTCCCTGAGTTTGTGCTGATCTTTCTGCTCCTTTGTCTTCAGCTCACTGTGCTGGAAGTGCCCACACCTGTGATCACTATATGGCTCACTTGCCTTGGGCCAAACAAGTCTCCTGGGATCTCCCCCGGCGACCTGTCTCTGGTCCCAGTCCCAACACGGCCGGCTCCACACAAAAGGGATCCTCTGCTGGACTCAGTCATGCAGCCTTCCCTGTTGCTCTCCTAACTGCTGACTGACTCGCTGTGTATACAACTGGGCCCTGACAAGGGGTTTCAGGTACGACTCCTTGGTCTTCTCTGCCTGACTTGCCTGACTCAAATTACAAAAATTATTGGAACATGCCTGACCTGCAGCTGTGTAGTCTTCAGGACCATTCTTCATCCCAGTAATAAAGTGATGTTTTCTACGTGTAATCTGTATTACTCTAAGGGTTGTCTTCCTCTTCTCAGTAGTTGGTCGGATTTCAAGGGGAAAGGTGGAACAGGGACAACAATATCCTACAAAAGCTGAGGGAGGGTAAGGTAAGTCACAATTGGAAAAGGGGGGATACCATGTCTCACCCTTAGGCATCCTCTTCCCACTCCCCAAGGACCCCCCCCCCCACTCAGGTGATCCTCCCTCGCTTGCCCGTCCCTTAGGGTCGGGATCCAACATCGATGGCCCTTCCCTGGCTACCTGAGCAAAGGATCCTCGGGGAGTAAATGTGAGGACGCCCAAAGGTTTCTCACAGTGGTAATGCGACATGTGTTTTCATCTGCTATACAAATAGGATGCAGGCCTTCTCAAACAATGACTGAGAAGAGGCCAGGCTTTTACTCATATATAACCCAGGAGAGAGAGAGAAGGCATTCTGGCCCTTGTCTAGTGTGAGATGCTCAGTCAGCCCTGGCATTTAGGCACATATCACATTGCATTTTTGTACCTTTAGTCCTGTGCTAAATATGTGCGAACTGGGCAACCAGACAACCTTGAATCAAAGCCAGATTCCCCACTTGACCAACCTGTGATCCTCATCAAATCTCAACCTACATTGGTCTTGTTTTATTTGGTTGCCAAAACTGAGATAACCTAGAAGGTATTCCTTCAAGTGTGCACTACAAAGAAGGGTTCAAACCACATGGTTTAATAGGCTTTTAGTCCATAAATAATAATCATAATAATACTACTCATTTGTATATTTCATATGCTGAATGTACCCTTGTCTTGCTCCTGGCACCTTCACTGGCAAGCCACGTTTCTTGCCCAACCAAGAGGGAAATGAATGAAGCAGTACAGTGTTTGGTGTGTACCCCAGAGACAAAGAAGAAGCCTAAGAACGGCCAGTTGGGGAAGGGAGACATTCCCCTACCAATTGCTGAACCCTGTGAGTGACCTAAGGGAGGCTGGGGAGGCGAGGCTATCCCCCAGCAATTGGTGAACTGTATCAAGAGCCTAAGCAAGGCTGGAGGGGAAGGAGACATTCTGTCCCACAAAACTTTAGGGAACTTTTGCTAACCAGGAGTTGCCTTTTGTCCAGGGGAAGGGAGTCATTTCTTTGGACTTGATCGTCTTTTGATTTCATTTAACTTAGAATGTGAGGGATAGAATTCAGATTCTGACACAGAATGGTCGACGTTTATTTTGAACATCCTGGCTGGGAAAATAGTATTTTGGCTGAGGCGGGGAAACCCTTCTTAGACTTTGTGTTAGATAGCTTTTCTTTTAGGTTTCACTTGAATAAAGGTTTATGCCAACCACCATTGCCCCCACAGTGTTAGAGTCTTACTTCTGCACCCTTCCACAGCCCGCAGCAACGCCAGTGGCTACGATGCATGCAAAGCATTTTTGGTTTTAATGGTCTGCCTAAGAGGAAGAGTATGTGCTCAGACATAGGTGCCTTGATTACTATACCTTGCCGATGAAACAACATCATGGGTTAGGTCCAACGAGGCAGACATGTCTCTTGGCCTGCCTATGTCCCTGTACAGAGGGGGCATGACCAAGACATTCTGACTGGACTGCTCCCAATGGTGGCTGGATAAGGACAGGTTTGAAAATGAATGGCCGGTCCTTTCCTATAATGTCACAGGCCAGCTAAACCAATCATGGTATACGGTTACCCAAAGCAATGCCAGTGGTTATGATTAATGTAGAACCTTTCACTCATCGTTACATTTTATTATGTCATTAAATAACTAGATGCCTAGCTTTTAATGACGCTCTGCTTTTCAACAAAATTAAGTGATGGATGTAAGACTCCATATTAATCACTGCCTAGGGGCGTCACTGCATTGTCACTCGCTGGGATGTCGCTTTCCATGGCATCAACAGGGTCAAGACCCACCATGAATTTAAAAGTTGCCATCTCTGTCAATGGGTTCCAGTCTCTTGCAATTGCCAATGCAAATCTACGACCACCTTTGAAAGCAGGTTTGAACATGGGAACAATGGGGGACAGTTGGTCAGAAATCCTCATGGTGTGAATTGGCATCTAGATTTGAACTTTTCCCCTTGAATTATGTTTCAACGGATAAAGCCAAACAGGCCAGCTTGTAATGTATCCGTTTTGCATCAAGCAGCTGGTGCGCTGACCTTCTGGCCAAGGAGGCACAGCCTCTTAAGAGGGCAACACACAGGGCCAACTGCTGCATGATGTGCTAACACATACACTGCCAACCCAAAAGGTGCCAAAAATCAGGGTGTTTTGTTTAGGGGTCAGCAAATTGATAGAGGTTTTTAGGGCCTGCGGATTAGAAACGTGCTTAACCGCGGTGCAAGCGCCATCTCCTCATTGAAGAAAAGGCCCTGTTTGTCATGCTCCTGCTTAGGGTACCAGTCTGAACAGGCAATGGTAGACTAGCAAAGCCCAGAGGGAAGTTCCTCTTCTTCGCTCCCAGTGGAATGATTTCACTACTTACCCTCTCTGAGCGATTCTCTCCTCCGTGACCAGGAGACTTGAAGGCATTCTTTGATATCATCAGCGTAAGATTGAACGGCCACTTACAAGGTCATTCGAATATGAAACAAGGGAACTAATGCCGGGGGAATTTGTAAACCGCAGGAGGCTCTTAGGCGACCTTAACAGTAGAGGAGCAAAATGGGCCTAATTGGACTTGCTGGGTCCTATCTTCCTGGAATTATTAAGCCCAGATGAGGGTTGTGGCCCTCTCGGGCAAGTTCATGAAGGAGACAATGATCTACAGTATCAAATGCTGCCGCGAGGTACAAATTGACCAGATTATATCCCTTCAGGAACAGCCCTTCAGGAACAGCTGCCAAGGCTTCTTCCCAGAAACCCAACAACCCGGACTCGGTTGAAGAAAGACAGTGGATGGCATCCAGAAAAGCCTGGAGTCTGTACATCAGCAGCAGCATGCCATTCCATTTATATAGAAGAGAAATAGAAGATTTGGAGAATGGAAGCCCCGACAGCGGAGTTATTTCTTCCCATATGACCACTACCCCACCGCCCTGCCTCCCTGTCTGCCGATCAAGGTTTGTCCTATTGTGCCCTTGAGGGACTACATTTGTAGTTGCATTGATGGGGGAGGCAGTAAGCCAGGTTCTGGCACCGACTACAAGTCAAACGTTTCCTTCATGCACCGATGTAAGTATTTCAAAGCGATGTTTCGCCGTCTGACAAGTCTGAAGTAAGCAACATGGAATTGGATGTTTGTAGGGAGGATGTTGGGGCAGAAGCAGGTGTTGGTTGGGCAATGCATGTAGATCCGTAGGCATGCTACAGTCAGTGGTCAAAGTGTACCAAAAGAAGTAGTGGAACTATGTTACCTGCTGGCCTGTACCCACGCCGCACAAACCTCATTACCACACCCCCGCCCACACACAATACAAACCTCCAAACACATGCACCTGCTGTTTAAGGGAACATTCAGTGTAGTGCACTGAAAGTGCAAGTTTCAATGTTTCCAACACTTATTTTAAAACAAAACCATTTCGGAACAGTTTATTTTTTTGAACAACATTATAGGAATGGTGAAACTTAATTTAAAAAAAGTAGAGGAACACTGCTCCCAACCGCTCCCGCTCACTTCGACCGCTGGCTACAGTAGCATCTATTGTGTTGGAAATGAGGTAGCATGATTCCCACAGCAGCACACTAGCTAGTTCATAGTGTCCAGAAGGACAACAGCTCCAGATGACTGCTTGAGGAAAATAGCCAATGTCCTTAATTGTTATCATTTACTGTGCGTCCAGTTCTGCATGTCCCCTTGCAAACAAGTACATGGAAAAGGCATAGCTCCTTCCTCCTGGTGATAGCCTCAGTCCACCAGAGTGTGCTCCAGGTGACAGGAATGCTGGGTGCTATTTTTCATCCTGGCTGCTGCAGACATGTGGGCAGAAGAGTCCTGCAATCACCTCCCTCTTTTTCCAACCGGGCATGGAGTGCATGGAGTGCATGGATCACGTCTCTGATTCAGACAACTCAGCTCAGTGGCCATTCACTGCATTTTGTGCAGCATTTATTTATGGGGAGCAATGCTGCTTACTTCCCTTCTACATCCCCACCCCTCTTCCACCCACACTACCCTAAAAAATAATTTCAAATATACTCTTACCAGGCAACTTGCCTAAGAAAACGCTGTGAAAAAAATAAAGTGAAACGGCCATTCACCAAATGCGGTGAAATAGCTGGAGTGACTTGAGCCGGGTCACTGATTGCCTTAAGAACACACCAACTCTCAAGGCCAGTCTGAGGGCTTTTCTAGAGAGGACTGGAAAGGAGCTCACCAAGGGCTGCCCTGCTCTCTCCCTCTTGTCTACCCTGGGTGGGCAGGTCCCACCATAGCCCAGACCCCTCTCTATCCCAGGAGCGCCACTAGATATCAGTAACCCCTATTGTCTACCAACGGACTGTTTGTGATGGCCTAAGTGCGAGTGCCATTTCTCTCTCCCCTCAGGGAACAATCTAGGTGAACCCTAACATAAGTCCCATAATACGATGGTACACAAAGAGGTGCCTTCCAGACTCTCAGGGTCCACTTGGTCCTTTCCTTACATGCCTTGTAGTCCCATCCTCAGCGGGAATCGTCGAGTGAAACCGAGAAACTCTGCCACTTCGCCTGCCAAGGCACCAAAGGTACTGTGGCGGGAAAGAGCATCTTCTAGCCTCAGGAGTCGTCCAGGGGTGCCAGATTCGTCTTGGATCCTGTTCTCCTGCAGCCTCTCAGGTACCTTGGGGTGGTAGAATCTTTTAAAGAAAGCAGAAGGTTATTGAACATTATTGGACTGGGCTGTAAAGAACAAGATAAGTTACTCCCTAACCTTTCCCTTACAGGTTGCCCGTGGGTGGGGTGGGGGGGATCCTCCCTCAGAATTATTTATCTAGTCTAAAGAAAGCATTCTGCCATTGTTCACAACTAACCTGCCTTTCTTCCCTATTCTAGGGTGATGCACCTCACATAGGAATTCACATGCCTATTTAAAGCTGTCTTCAGTAAGTGCATCTATTACTGAATTTAAGTATTATATGGTACCACATAGAGTGTATACATTTCTTTGATTAAGTATTACAAGTACAAAGTGTTATTATTTATATGTATATACTGGTAGGGGTAGACACATAATTTTATATAAAGAAGCTGTGTTATCACCTAATAGTGTGTGGACATTCCTTTGTGGGGGCTTTGCGGATTCACTGTACTTAAGAACCAGCCTGCATCACATCCTAAAAGCATAAGCCTGGTTGCTCGTCCATTGCTACCAAATTGAGAGCCCTGGCTAGGGTGTTCTGTGCCTTTACCCTACCTTATTGAGGGCAGAATTACAGATACCCACCTTCAGTCTTTACAGGGCTGGCATGGTGGAATTTCTTCTGGGAACCTGTGGAGGCAGGAACAAGGCACGCAAATGCAATGGAGCAGAAACGTGGGTAATACTGCACCAACTTAAGAGAAGCAGAGTAAATCCTAAGCATATGGAAGAAAATCATTCAGAAACCAATGGCATCTCCATCAGCAGCCCTGAAGGCCTAGTGCAGTCACACATTTCAGAGGCACATGCCTCTGGAATTTCGGGCCAGAAAGATGGCAATGTTTTATGCAGTCAAGACATCTAGATCGAGACCAGCAATCTTATAGACAGAACCTTGAATGAAAAGACAAGTCAGGCAACAAGAGAAAATAATGTATTCTAACAGGGACGGATTATCAGAAAATCTATTGCTACCAGAGGATATCTTTTGGTCATTCAATTATCCCCAAATGAGGACAACCAGGGAGAAACCGCAGACTACATACCATGAAATGTTTCATGAATAGAATTGGGAAACTAGCATTGGCCGAGTAAGACGCATCCCTAGTAGGGACTCAGCCGCCAGACCTCAAGCATACCTTGTCCAACTAAGCAATCAGTAAGACAGAAAAGCTTAGCCGTTGCTTTATCAAGGCTACATCTCTGGGAAATGAAGGACTTGAGATAAAGAAGGTGGATAGCAACCTCAGTAGAACGCTCATGCCATAGGAAGAAGGTAGGGAACCCGGAACACGTCTTCCTGAAATGCCCATGTCACGACTCCCCAAGGAAACCACTGATTGGGGATCGCCGTTTGGCAAACGCATCAGACCTAATGATTTACTTGCTAGCCGACTGGTATCCTTCTGTCACACAGAGATTGGCTGAAATTCTCTGAACGTGTATGAACATTACACATAATCTAACTGGACACACAAACTTTAAAGATAGGCACCCGAACAACTAGTTACATAGAGACTGTGCTGCGCTGGGTATGTGTTAGCCTGGGTACCCGGCATTGTATTTCTTCTGTCTGTTCCTTCTTTAACCTGTGTTTCTCTTTAAGAATCTGATTTCACTCCTTGAGATTAGCTTGTTCAAGGATATTATTAAGGACCATGTATTCTTTTCAGTCTGGTGCAATTGTAAGATTGCATCTGTTCCTTTAAAAAAGATTCATGAAATATTTGTATATGAATATAATCTGTATACATAGACCGTTCTACCTCATTAGGGGAAAGTGCGTGTTACAATATATTTAAAGTTAATGTGTGATAATTTTGACCGCCTGGTATCTCTATCTTTTTCTTTTACTTCTCACTGTATTTTGATGTCGGTCCCTCTTTTTGCCCGGTTTTATTCTTATATGTGCCTTGTTTGGATCCCCTGGGTGAAAATGGCATTTTTCGGGCTTTTTGTTAGATGTTACTTTCGGACCACTGTGATATGATTGCTCAGATAATGGGATTGTATGTATTTTTGGCTTCATTCAGAATGCTCGGGTGTTCGTTTTCGAATTGTATATATGAGCGCTATTTGACCGTTATAAGAACATTTTAATTTTTAATGGATTACCTTGGGCTGGATAATAGGCTATAGTTTCTTACTAGCTTGGACTTTTTGTAGGGAACACTTAAGATTCAGTTTCTATCTTTGTTGTTTATGTTTTTGAGTTCTACAGGGATTGGGAGGGATTCCTAGGGCATAGGTCTTATTAAATTTGTATTCTTTTTTTTGGGTTGAAAGTGTTCCTAGGCTACAACTTTTTCTTAAAATTGTGTTTTTTTTGTATAATCTGGTTAATTCTAAGACCAGGACATTGCAGAGACAGTGAGAGAATGGCGAGTAGTAGGATTGGGAAACCTGGTGAGGATCTATGTGTGGTGTCCTGGAATGCTATCAGGATTAACAAACAAATTAAGAAAAATAAATGTTTTAATTGTTTGGACGACATGAAAGCGGACATATGCTTTTTACAAGAGACCCACATATTGAATGATGAGATCAAAGGGCTGGAAAAGGAATGGATTGGATATATGTTTTTGCGTCTTCTTTTACTACAAGATCTCAAGGGGTTGCAATCCTTATTCGTAAAAAAGCCCCCCTGAAGGTTCTAAAAGGATGTTCAGATAAAGACGGGAGGATAGCTGCTTTATTGGTGGAAATTCAAGGGGAAATTATGATTCTTGGCAATATCTATGCTCCATCGGTTGATGATGGCTCATTTTTTAGGCAAGTTTCGCAAGTGATCCAGGACTTAAAGTCTCTGAACATTCTACTTGGGGACGATTTTAATACAGCCCTAGACCCCATTTTAGACAGGAGTAGGTATAGACGGGATAGGACTGTTGATAATCATCACCTATCCCTCCAGGCCCTCATTGAAGAGCACAATCTGAAGGATAATTGGAGAATGAAACAGTCTGAGGTGAGAGAATACAGCTTCTTTTCAGGGGCACATGAAACATATTCTAGGCTGGATTTACTGCTCACTGGCGGGACAATGACTGAGCGTTATATGTCAGGCAGTATTGGTAATATCTTGCTAGCTGATCACGCACAGATCACTATGCGTCTGAAACCGAAATTTGATCTTTGCAAATCATTTACCTGGAAAATGAAAACATCTATTTAGTACGATGAGGAAATTCTTGACAAAGTTGTTTCTGAAGCTAACCACTTTGTGGTAGAGAACCGCTCAGATGAACTAAGTCCACAAGCGGTTTGGGAGGCATTTAAATGCACCAGGCATGGGGTTTTACTGGGCCTATCAAGCGGGAAACGAAAGAAGAATGAGAGAAATAAACTTGAACTAGTTTTAAAAATACAAGATCTCTCTAGAGATTTTATGCAGGACCAAATGAATATTGGAAAATTGAAGGAATTACAAAGACTGACAAAGGAAATGAATACAATCCTCTATGAGAAGGCAGAGTGTAATCTATATTACTCACGGTGCACTTACTTTGAAAGGGGTGAGAAATGTGACAGGTGGCTAGCATACAGACTACAGAAAAGGAACTCTGATGCAGCAATCACTTTGATTTTGGATGCTAACAGCAAGATCACATTTGATCCAAAACAGATTAAGGGCATTTTTAGACAGTATTATATGGATTCATACCGTAATGAATCAGGCATTTCTGGTATAGGGAAAGACGTCTTTCAGAACCTGGAGATTCCCAAGATTTCGGATTCAGACGGTTTATTCCTTGAAAAGGAACTGACGGTTGATGATGTGAGGAACGCAATTTGTAAATTGAACATGGGTAAGTCTCCGGGCCTGGACGGTCTTCCAGTTGAATTTTATAGAATACTGCCAGAATCTGCCCTTGAGTTATTAAAAGATATGTTTTTGGCTTCACGGGTGGATGGTTTACTACATAGGAGTACTAACCACGCAACAATCACAGTATTTCTTAAAAAGGGAAATACGGCACCCTGCCTTCAAGCTACCGCCCCATCAGCTTAATTAACAGTGATAACAAAGTTTTGTCCAAGATCTTGGCCTTGACACTTGAAAAAAGCTACTTCCATCACTAATCCATGATAATCAGTCTGGATTTATAAAGAACAGACGTACCTTGAGCAATATCCGTAGGTTGATTCAAACAGTGTATCGGGTTTTGAACTCTGACGAAGATATTGCATCCTTTTCTCTTGATGCTAAAATGGCTTTCGACTGCGTAAACTGGGAATACTTGTGCTCTGTTTTGCACGAGATGAATACGAGCGAGAATTACATCTCCTGGATCGCATTATTGTATGCAAACCCGAAGGCGGATGTCAAAACAAATGGTTTAAGATCGGAATCCGTCCACTTAGAGAGGGGTACCAGGCATGGTTGTCCTCTTTCGCCACTCTTATTCGTTATCGCAATTGAGCTGTTGGCTATTGCGCTCAGGTCCGAGCCTGGATTGAGCAGAGTGAGCTGTTGGGTAGCTGAGCAAAAGGTGTGGTTCTACGCAGATGATCTATTGCTAGTCCTGCAAGACTTGGGCAAATGCCTGCCCACTTTGATGCAACTTTTAACCACTTTTAATGTAGTCTCTGGTTATAAAATAAAATGGATAAAATCTGAAATTATGCCTTTGACCTAGTCGTGTGATCTTGGGGTCCCTAATTTGCGAGCATATCATTTGGTGTTCTCTGCCCAGTCATTTGTCCCATTTCTTAATAATGACCCAGAACTGGATTATTGCGGAGGCAGGTTTTTCTGGACCTCTGAGCCCGAGAGCGCTATGGTCTACAAAGACAAATTCGGGAGGTGTGAAGTTGCCTACCACAGAATTCTTACGGGAAGCTTGGAAAAACCTGCTTGAGCTACTGGGAGGTAATGCTTTGAAATCGCTGCATGTATCCATTTGGTTTAATCCGATAAGAGACAACGAAAATACACTGCTCTGGCCTGAATGGTTTCTTGGTGGAATGAAAGGGATTGGTGATCTTGGGAGAGAGGGAAGGAACAAGTTACTTACCTGTAACTGTTGTTCTCCAGCATGGGTCTGGCATGGATTCACATGCTCATGAATATTCCCCGTCATCAGGCTGGGAATCCTCGGTAAAGAAAAATCAGTATCAGTTTCGTTTCTGATCTGTCTTTCGTAGTAGTAACCAATCACTGATCTCTGCGTCATACGGACCACAGCCAATGACTGCCATCTCCCTAAACCCCGCCTCTGGCAGCCATCCTCAGATTTGGTAGCACGTGAAGTGGCAGTATGACCAAGTGAAGAGCCGCAGAGGGGTAGGCGGGAGGGTTCGCATGTGAATCCATGTCAGACCCATGCTGGAGAACAACAGTTACAGGTAAGTAACTTGTTCCTTCTCCAGCATGGGGTCTGGCATGGATTCACATGCTCATGAATAAAAGAATACATAGCAGTACACAAATGCACAACCACGGGAGGTGGCAACAGGCTCAACATTAAGCAATAAAACAACTCAACATTAAGCATCTCTTACCTCCTCACCAGGCTCACCTTAAGCGAAAAGGTTGTGCAGCACTGCCTGGCCGACCCTGGACTCCTCCCTGGAATACCGGTCAACGCAGTAGAATTTCGTGAAGGTGTGCGTCGACCTCCACGTAGCAGCCCTGCAGATATCCAGCAGGGGCACACCAGATAGGAGCGCCGTGGTAGCTGCGATCGCTGTGGTGGAATGGGCTCTCGGACGGCCGGGCAGCGGTCGGTTTGCCAACCGATGACAGTACATGATACAGCCGGAGAGCCATCTGGAAATGGAAGCCTTTGAGAGAGCCTTCCCCTGATTGACAGGTCCAAAGTTCACAAAAAGTTGTGACGTCTTACGAAAACTCTTCGTGCGGTCCACGTAGAACTTCAGCGCTCTAGCCACATCCAGCGAGTGCAAAGTCCTTTCAGCCGGCGACGAAGGCGACAGGAAGAAAACAGGCAACACCAAGGGTTCGTTGAGGTGGAAGTCCGACGGCACCTTGGGCATGAAGGAGGGGTGCGTCCTGAGCACTACCCTCGTGTCGTGAAAAGTCAAGTACGGGGGCTTGCAGGAAAGGGCCTGGATCTCTCCCACCCGTCGTGCGAAGGTGATGGCCACAAGAAACGCTGTTTTCCACGACAAGAACTTCAACGGAGCTGAGTGCAGAGGCTCGAACGGAGGTCCCATGAGCTTGGTCAGCACCACATTGAGCTCCCACGCCGGGGCCGGAATCTTCACCGCGGGAACGATCTGAACAGTCCCTTCATGAATTCTTTCACCAGACGATGAGACCACAAAGACGTCCGTCCCGTGGTTCTGGTGTATCGGAAGATTGCAGCAAGATGAATCTTGATGGAAGCGTGCGCCAGTCCAGCCTTGGCCAGCGTCAGTAGGTACGGCAGTACTTGAGGAGCCGTAATCCGTAGAGGGTTAATCTTCTGTGCATGGCACCAGACAGAGAATCTCTTCCATTTGTGTCCGTAGCATTTAAGAGTTGAGGATGCCCTGGCCTTTGCAAGAACCTCTCTGCAGTTGGCCGGTATGTCGTAACCTCCAAACTCTAACGCTGCAGGAGCCAGGCCTGCAAGTTCAGCGACTCTGGGTCGTGATGGAGGATGGCGCCTCCTTCCCTGGAGAGAAGATCCGCGTCCACTGGCAGCTTGATTGACGGGGACGCTGACAAGTCCAGAAGGTCCGGGAACCATATCTGCCTCGGCCACGCAGGTGCGACGAGGATCATCCTGCACCGTGACCTCTTGAGCTGGTTGATGAGCCGGATCAGCTACGGCAATGAAGGGAACGCGTATAGAAACAGGCCCTCCCAGGGGAACGAGAAAGCATCGCCCATGCTCCTCGGCTGGGGAAACCTGCTGGCGAACCTCTGGCACTTGGAGTTTGTCGCCGTCGCGAACAGATCGATCTGGGGTGTGCCCACCATTGGAAGAGGCGGTCCACTAGATCCTGTCGTAGTTCCCCGTGGCACGAGCGCAGCTCTCTGCTGAGCAAGTCGGCAATGGTGTTTTTTATTCCTGCCAGATGAAACGGCACCAGAAACATCCCTTGGGCGACGGCCCAATGCCACAGATCCTGCGCCTCCTTGGGCAGGGCTGGGGATCTGGTACCGCCCTGCTTCCTGATGTAGAACATGGTGGTGGTTTTGTCGGTGAAGATCCTCACCACCTTGCCCTTGAGGGACGGAAGAAAGGACCTGAGGGCCCAAAACACTGCACGGAGCTCCAGGACGTTGATATGGAAGGACTTCTCCGTCGGAAGCCAAAGGCCTCTCGCCTGCAGATTTTCAGTGTGCGCTCCCCACCCTTCCAGGGAGGCATCCGTGGTCACTGTCTTCTGGTGGCCTGGGGTCTGGAAGTCCATGCCCGCCGTCAGATGCGCGCGAGTGCCCCACCACCGGATCGCTCGTCGGAAACTCTCGTCGAGTGTGATCTTGTCCTCAAAGCTGCCCGTCGTCTGGATCCAGCGAGCGTCCAAGAACTCCTGTAACGGGCGCATCCGAAGCCTGCACAGGCGGATGAGATAAATGCAAGAAGACATCATTCCGAGGAGGGATTTGATGGACCTCACCCTGGCCGCGTCCGCAACCAGCATCCGCTGCACCTTGCCCAAGATGGCCCTCGTCCTTTCCTCCGACGCAGAGGCCAGAAGCGCCACTGTGTCGAGTTTCGCTCCCAGAAACAGTGCGTCTTGCGCGGGCACCAGGTGGGACTTGGCGTAGTTTATGGAAAATCCCAGGTCCGTGAGTAGTTGGACGGTCCTCGCCGTGTGCTCCGCGGTGAGCTCCCTTGTCTTTGCTCGGATGAGCCAGTCGTCCAGGTAGGGGTAGACGTGGATCCCCTCTAGGGGCAGCCGCGCCGCCACCGGTGCGAGGCACTTGGTGAACACCCTGGGTGCCGACCTCAATCCGAAGGGAAGGGCTCTGAACTGGTAGTGACGCCCTTGGACCACGAATTTGAGAAACTTTGGGTGTCCCTTTAGGATGGGGATATGGAAGTAAGCATCCTCCAAATCCAACGACGACAGGAAATCGTCCTCCTCCAGCTGACCCAGGACGTGCTGGAGGGTGACCATCCGGAACTTCTGTGCCTTGATGAATTTGTTCAGTCGTCGTAGGTCCAGGATGGGACGCCATCCTCCTGTCTTCTTCTTCACGAGGAAGTATCTTGAGTAAACTTCGGAGCCCCGAAGCCTCTTTGGGACGAGCTCGATGGCGCCTTTCTTGAGCATCGCCTTTACCTCCAAGAGAAGTTGAGGGACGTGATGTTCCTTCCTGGCCATGGGGGGGACGCGCGGGCACTTCTTAGAAACTCGAGCGCGTGACCCTGGGCCAGGGCGTCCAGCACCCAACGGTCGGTGGAGATGGACTCCCACACGCTGACGAAGTTCGCCAGCCGGTCTCCCACCGGGATGCTTCGGTGGGGGCCCGACCCCACGGCCGGTTCAGTCCTGCTTCGATGAGGCTTTGTCGCCTTGTCCTCCCTGGCGACGACGGCGGGGTCCGCCCGACTTGCCTCGTCCCCTGTAGGCTTCCTGTGACGACGAACGGGCCGCTTTACGGTAGGTGGAATATCCGCCGCCGGAACCTTTGGAGGCACCCTGCTTGCCTCTGGTGCTCCCAAAGGGCGGCCGTCGTTGGAGAACACCAAGAGCCCAGGCCATCTCTGTGTCCGTCTTGATGGCTTGCAGGGAATCGTCCACTGTTTTCCCAAACAGGTTGCTCCCGTCGAACGGCATGTCCAAAACTCTGGTCTGCACGTCCTGCTGGAAGTCCGTTGCCTTGAGCCATCCACGCCGTCTAAGGCACACGCCGTTGCCCAACTGGCGAAACCCAGTGTCAGCGATGTCCGTCGCTATCGTAATGGCGTGGTCCGACACCACTTCTCCTTCCTGCAAGATCTCTAGGGCCTCCGCCCTCTTGTCGTCCGGTAGGAAGTCCAGCAGGGGGGCGATCTTGTACCACAACTCCCTGTCGTAGCGGGCTACGATAGCCAAGGCGTTGGCAGCCTTAATCGTCGTCGCTGCCGATGAGATGACTCTGCGTCCCATCGTGTCCAATTTCTTTCCCTCGCCGTCCGGGGGGGTGGTTGACGTAGAGGCTGATGCCCCCCCCCGCTTTCTTCCTGGCCGCCGCGGAGATGACCGAGTCCGGGGTCGGCTGTGCCCGAAGGCACAAGGGGGCCGCGTCCGGGACCCGGTACTTCTTCTCGTACCGATCCCTTCGCGCAGGTGTTGTGGATGGGTTCTTGAGGAGGGTGAGACCCTCATCCCAGATATCGTCCAGTAGAGGTACAGCGAGGACCGTCTTCCTCTTGGTCTCGCACCGTTGATAAAGGAAACCTTCCTTCTTCTTCTCTTCCGGGCAGAGCTGGAAAAGCTCGGATGCCCTGGCGATCATGGCATGAAACGATCCAATCTCGTCGGGCGGGGAAGCCCGGGGAGGAGGTGACGACGGAAGATCCTCGTCGTAAACTTCGTCGTCTGTACCCGTCGCGGCCGTGTCCGTATCATTCCCACGGGTCGTGGACGGGGAGGAGGGCTGAGCAGGGCGCGATGGTTGAAAAGGAGGTGGAGGATGAATCCTTCTTCTCTTAGGAGGAGGGCTCCCAGGAGGGCCTGGCTCCGGGTCCCCCGTCGGGAGCGGTTCCTCCGTTGGTGCTAACGGTAATCTCGTCCTTCTCTCCGAGCATAAGGACTGTATAGCCAACAAAATGGCCGCCGAGTTGTCTTGCGGCACTGGTTGAGGGGATTCCGACGGGCGGTCAGGAACCTCATCGGCACCCTCGACGTTCTCGTCGTCTCCTTCGTCGGGGTCCCTCCCGACGGGCTGGTCTTCTTCCACGCAAATGCCGTGGCTTAAGACTTTGATCAGCTCCTCTTCAGAGGTTGAGGCCGAATCCACGATGGCCTCCTGCCCCCCCTTTTTCTTCTCCGTCGGAGGTTTCACGGGGGTCCTGTCGATGGGCTTGAAAGAGGACTCCCTCCGCGGTGGCAGGGAGACTCTGAGCCCCGAAGTCGCCTCCACAGGCTGAGCCAGAGCCGCCGCAACTGTCTCGATAGAGGCCTTGGCAGGGTGGATCAAGGCTTTCACCACCTTAGGTGCGCTCACCGCCTTCTCCTTGGGGGGAGGGTCACCGCCTCGCTCCCCCTCCGATGGGGCCTTCGAGCTCGACCGGGGCCTCTCCAGAAGCTTCGCCGGGTGCTCGGACTTCCTCTTACCCGAGCCAGAGCGTTGGCTCGTGGTTGATGGCGCCGGGGAGGTTGCGCCCTGCCTGGCAACCGAAGAGCCCGACCGTTCGGCGCTCCCGGTGCCAGCGGACTCGCGGTGCTTGGCCTTCTGTTGGGCCCCCGTCGCCGGGGCGCCCTCAAAGGTCTTAGAAGACCGCTCGGACTTCTTCTTTTTCTCGCCTGACGGGCTCTTCCCTTCCAGCCAGTTGGTGAGACGCAGATGACGGTCCTTCATGGTCCGCTCTGACATGTTCCCGCAAAACGCACAGTCCTTCTCCACGTGCGTCTTGTCCTCATGCAGGCAGTAGAGGCAAAGGGAGTCGTCGTCCTCCTTGAAGACATTCTGAAGCTGGCATCCAGGGCAGACCCTGAACTGCTTTCCGGGCGACGAGCTTCCCTTCTCCTGGGCCATGTCCGAGATGGGCCTGAGAAACTTCTGGCGTCCTCCAAAAGCGTGGCTCGACGAAATCTTCACCCTTGAGGGGCGTAGAAGAATCTGACACGGGTCTCCGTTGATCGGATAAAGAAACGGTGGAGCTTGAGGCTCTTTTGACCGAAAAAAATAGATAATTTTCCTATGAAAAAGCGCGAAAACGCACTACAGCTTGAGAGCAATAGCACGAGGATCCCAACACTTGAACGTGCGGTAAAAATCTGAGGATGGCTGCCAGAGGCGGGGATAAGGGAGATGGCAGTCATTGGCTGTGGTCAGTATGACGAAGAGATCAGTGATTGGTTACTACTACGAAAGACAGATCAGAAACGAAACTGATACCGATTTTTCTTTACCGAGGATTCCCAGCCTGATGACGGGGAATATTCATGAGCATGTGAATCCATGCCAGACCCCATACTGGAGAAGGTGGCTTTCAGCTGATATGGTTAAAATTAAATGGGACATCTCGGGTATTTCGAATGCAGATTATAGGTGTTTGAAAAAGCCATTGGGACGGTTGATTGGACTAATGCCTCAGACTTGAACCTTTTTGTGGCTAGGCCTAATCAGGTAGAAGGGGGACTGGCTGGCCAACTCTACAAGCGGATAGTGGCAAACTATAAAGGAAACGACAATTTGAGGGAGGAATGGAGTAGAAGATTAGACTTCAACATCTCCTTGGATGCCTGGCAGTGTATGTGTAAGAATGTAATGCTTTGCTCACTTAATCTTGGGGAGAGATCCAGGCAGATTAAGATTTTGAATAGAGTTTACTGGAGTCCGGAACGTTTGAAGAAGCAAGGCCTTTCAGATTCGGATGAATGTTGGGGCTGTTTGCATCAGGTGGGTACCCTTGAACACATGCTTTGGAAGGAACTGTACTAGGGTTTGTGGTTTTTGGATGGACATATGTGAGATTTGTGCGAGCGTGCTTGGTGAGTGCATTGATCTTGGTTTTAATACGATGATCCTAGGTGGGGATGAGCTGTTAGAGGACCCGACCATCTCACAGAAGAAGTGGCTTTTTAGAGGCGCTATAGTTGGCAAGAGATTGATCCTATGTAAACCCAAGTTGCTCCATTGATTGGTGAATGGGTTGATGAAATGATCAAGCTTGCAGATATGGAAAAGACAATTTACAGGAGAGGCAAGAGAATGAACATACATGAAAAAATGTGGGGGAGGTTTTAGAGTTTGCACTAGTCTCACAATATGTTTTCTTTTTCTTTTCTTTTCTGACTTTGGGCGGTGGAGGGGGAGTTTCCTGAAAATATATTTATGTTTTACTGTGCCTGTATATAGTTGGGGTGCTGAAATTCTTGGATAATTACTAGCTTCTTTGTTGTTGATCATATATTTGAATTGTTCTTTTCATTTGCAAAATGTAAATACATTTTTTTAAAAAAAACAAAAGTTAAAGGGTTTACTCCCAGGTGTGCACAACACTGCATGGCAGCCCTTCAGCCAATGAGGAGGCTCGAAGCGGGTCCAACCCGCTCCGAGCCTCCACACGGCTGAAGGCCGCCATCGTCCACCACCATGGATTCAGATACGTTCCCCCCCTCCTCCCCTGCACACAATACCCTCCTCGCCCTCCCAACCCCACTTACCTTTGTATTTCTCCTTTTCAGAGCGAACGTGCTGGGATCACTTCTGTGCCCAGCGTGTCCGCTCTCGATGGCCGCCATGGAAGGGGAAAACGGACTCTGTTTTCGCTTCCTGGCGGCCATTTCCTTTGGCCTTTTGTTTTTTTCTGTTCCGAAACGCTGTAGCGTTTTGGCACAGAAACAATGCTATTAGTACCCCGGTCTGGCGGCCCGGGGTACTAATAACTATAAATCCCCTCGCCGTAGGGGCATTACCAAGTCAGGTAACGTGCCCCGCTTTGCTCCGGTGTATAACGATGGGCCCCGGGGCATTACCTGACTCGGTAATGCCCCTGCAGCTCAAGGTTTATTGCTTAATTCAGAGCCATTAGCTGATCAGGAGACATTAACGTTAGAAGGGTTGTTTAGTACACTCCTGGAAGCTAGTGCAGGAAAGCTGTGGACTGTTTGCATGTTGCGACTTATTCTCAACCAGAACAGAAATGCATTGCATTATATCTGCTCACAATATTTGTAATATGTTGCAATCAAACTGTTTGCTGGTTTCTTGGCAACCTCCACAGATTCAACTTGGGTTCCTAGTCCGCCGATTCAAGATATCTTATCTTCTACTGTACCATATACCAAGAATACAAGTGCTGATTGGGACGACAGTGTGACTGTGTGTGATGAGGCCAGATGCAAAGACGATCTTGCAAGCACTTCAGAGTTCTGTGACCTTATGAAGAAACTCAGCCTTTGGTCTCCTTCCTCTATTTGGTCAAGGGACTCCCCAGTGACTTGCAACATTAGTACAGCAAATGGTAGTGCGTCCTTTAACCCACATATTTAACTAATTATAGTACTTCCTTCTAAGGTACTACAAGCCGCAGTCACTGGAAAATTGCTTGTTACCACAAGATTTCTCTACCCCATCGTATTTTCCCAGTTGCCGCCGACAGACCCGTTACCTGAACGAGGCCGCAATACGGCAAAGGTACCAGTGCTGCATGGCAAATAGGACAGCAATTGGCGCAGTATAAAATAACGCAACAGTTTATAAGTTGGTTAATTGAAGGCCTATGATAGAAACATTGCAAAATGCGATGGTCAATATGCATTTCCGGTCCTCTTCCACCGGAAGGCCTACGTGCTGCAGTGTTGTCTTACACCTTCCGCAAAGCCATAGCATCTTCTGAACAGCTGCCTTCTCCTTTGCGCATGTTTGTACAGGCAGTGGGTTCTCTTGGCTCAGGGGCTCTATACTTTGCCCAAAGGATGAACATTTCGAAGGATTTCTTCCTCATCTTCACTTAAGGTGGTTTCCAAGTTTCCATTCGAATTATCAAATTCATTTCATAACACTCTTTAGAAATGTTCCGTATGCAGCAAATACGTGTCTTATTACCGGAATCGAGAATAAACTTGCCAGACCAATTGTGGGTTGGCAACATCCTGCCACAGGCAACGAAGACTTCCCTATTCTTTGAAGTGCACCCTGACTTCATGAGTCACTCACTCTGGAGCACATTGTCATCTATGAACATTCTCGCATGGAGCCTGGCATGTCATGTTGGCGTCAGCGGCAAGCCACCACCCAGGCCACTCCCAACGCTTCTCTAAAGTTTAGATAAAGGATGCCAGCTCCAGGGCTGACGCACACAGTTTCGATCAGGCTATGATCAAACAATATTTTCAGCAAGTCGCCTGCATTCCCTACTGTGCGTTATGAGTGGAAATCTTTCCCTGAGTAAGGCCCTCATCACTACTGGGATACGGGCCAACTTTATTTGCGTTAGCGCCCACCCGTCCGGGGGTTTTACTGCAGATCATGGGTAGGGCGCTATACTCCCCATTCGCCATTGGGAATTTTCGGCGCAAATACTGTGCAGTAATACCGCTGGCGGTAATTGTGCCAAAAAGTGGCATTTTCCCAGCGTGTTTACCCCCAGCTCTTGCTCGAGATCTGGCGGAGTGGTAAATGTGGCGGTAGTCCCGTTGCTGTCGCATTTAAGGGCTACCGCCCAACTCAGGAGGAGACCTCAAGATGTGATAATAATGGATTCTTACTCAATCATACAGCCCACTCTTGATCACCTCACTGCGTCTGGCGGTATTTTACCTTCATTTACAAGGGCAGGAGAGGAGAACTGTCTGAGAATGGTGGGCCATGGGTTTAGAATCCATTTACTCAATTACTGATAGACCCATTTAACGTCAATTGTGCCCCAAGTGTTTATAAAAGGTGGTGGGGGTACAACTTCCCCTTCAAAGGATGGATTTGCCCTTATTGAGCAGAATGGCTGATGGAGCCCCTCACATGGCTAAGTACCCACTACATTCTGCTATTTCAATCAACTGATCTAGCAGCAGCCCTGAAAATCCGTATCATAGAAGCTGTTCTGGAATAGCCCCTGCCGAGCAAGGACTACTCTTCAAGGATCCCGGAGCACCTGCATGCACGACGCTGGTGGCAGAAAAGCAACTGTCTCTCAATGCAATGAGGAGCTTCACCCCCAGGGAGACATACAGCGGATGGAAGCTAAATTGCCAACTCCTTTGCAGTAGTAAACTAAAGAAAATGACCTTCTCTCAACGGCCCGCCACTAAACACCTCCGGCTCATGAACACGTAACCGATGCTGCAGAGGTTGTTAGGGGGCTTGTGGCAACCACTTACAGGGCAACACTAAGGTGACAGATCCGATTACTTAGCTATTGGAAATGGGTTTTCCTTCTTCTAAAGCCCATGGTAGGATCTCTCAAAGAGACTGTCCCAAGTGTCTATGGGTGATACCACCTCATGCTGTAACTTAAAAAGCAAGTTGAAAGAAACGTCCAATCCCTTTTTTCCGCTGGTGATAGAGATTTAAGAATTGATCTTTTTTAAGCACCTGTTCCTGGCAACTGTACATCTGAGGATCCTAACGAATGCCCATGTAGCCGGGCAGCACTATTTAAGATCCAAGTGCGAATCTGACACCTCCAAGCAGCAACATCCATCGGAGAGGCTTCACAGTCAAAGCCCCACCCTGCCTCTGGGAAGATCCGAGGCACCCGCAGCATGCCTTCGATCGAGCAGAGGATTCCAGATAGTCTGGCTAGGGATATTCTACAGATTACTAAAGAATACAGAAATTCAGCACCTGCATTTGAGTGGCATGGATTCCAAAAGTTCCATGACCATGCCATTTTTCGTTTTCAGAATTGGTTCTTCCATCAGGAACGACCAGGAATTGGTTCTCACGTGATGGACTCCGCTCTCTCGCGATGATCCTCATTTTCCATTACTCCCGACCATTGCCGGACTTGACAACTTGAATGCGTCTCAATCGAACCTTAACATTACTTGTGCATACCTATTCTGAAGTCACTGGTGGCATATGGTGTGTGCTAAATAAGTGTTCTATTAAGAAACCGGTCCTGGGTGAACGTTCCAAAGAGGACCTGTGAAGCTCTAAGTGAGACTTGGGTCGGTGCACAGCAATTGGTGAACCAATCCAGACGCTGGAACCTCTCAGGGAGGTTTGGGATCAGGGGTATCCTTGAGGGTGAGGCTGGGCTCGTCCACACCTGCATGAGACTAGAGAGAGAATTAGAGAGAAGGCAATCCAGGTACGTTGCATTTTTAGTATGTAGGGATGAATTACTTTGGTGTACTTTATTTTAGCAAGGCTTGATTTTAATTTGATTTCTTTTGAATGATTTGTAGTTTTTGGTTCCAAACTTGTGATACTGCTCTGCTACCAGAACCACGCCCCTGAAACCAACATCTCTATGATCCAGAGTCACAAATCCACAGGTAGCATGTCCGACTTCATGAAAAACACTGTCATAGGCACTTTGCGGTGTCCGGTCAAGGGTTCGACACCAAAAGGATCCAATGACCAAAGGGTCGAGGTAATCGGACCAAAAGGCAAAGGGTTGTTTTTTTTTTTTTTTATATATTTTTTTTTTGGTTTTCGTATAGTAAAAGAAAACTTGGTATTTGCACCAAAAACGGGTTTTGGTGGGGGACCACCCCAAAAAAAAATAAAAAAAATTATAAAAATAAAATCGACCCTTTGGTTTTCGGTCCTTTTGATTCGACCCTTTGGTCATTCGATCCTTTGCATTCGAACATTTGACCTAGAACCGCGCTTTGCTGCTGTATAGTGGCCCAACGCACAAGAGAGCAGCACACCAGCGAAGCAATCACACTCCAGATATTTATGAAAGCATCAGTTTAGATCAAAAATAACTTGAGAACTCTAGATATGACAATGCATTACTTACCGTAAAAGCATTTCTGATGGTTGTATCTGCTTAGATTCACATGCTGTGCATAGGTCCGACATCCAGTGGTCACTGCAGAGTATTGCATTTTGTTTTTCGTAGTCGAAAAGGGGACGTCGACAAGGCGTGTCTGTAACACTATCCCTATAGTGACGTGCGTTGTACCCACAATCCCTCACGCGTCGAGGTCCCTCTGTTTGTATTTTTCTGCCCTGAGGGAGCCTTCTAGACGTGAGTGAGTACAGAAAAGAGAGATATAAAAGGAAGTCTATGTTCCTTCCATCCGAGCGGGGAGGAAGGGTGGGCGCATGTGAATCTAAGCAGATACAACCATCAGAAATGCTTTTACGGTAAGTAATGCATTGTCTTCTGATGTTTGTTAATCTGCTTAGAATCACATGCTGTGCATAGACTAGCGAGCAGTACCCGGAGTTGGCGGTGGGTTATGAGAAGGAACAGTAGAGAAAAGATGTCTTAATACTGCCTGTCCCACCTGGGAGTCAGATTTAGAGTGTGCATCTAGACAGTAGTGTTTTGTAAAGGTGTGCACAGAACTCCAGGTAGCCGCTTTGCAGATGGACTCAAGGGGAACATTTGCAATGAATGCTATGGACGCCCCCGTGCCTTGAGTAGAATGTGCTCTTGGCCTAAATGGCAGTTCTCTCTTAGCAAGAGTATAGCAGAGAGTGATGCATTGAACAATCCATCTAGAAATAGTGGAGTTTGAAACTGCATCCCCTTCTCTTCCTGCTGCCACCGAGACGAAGAACTGATTAGTCTTCCTCAGTGGTCTGGTTCTTTCCATGTAGAACATGACCGCTCTGCGGACATCTAGTGTGTGCAGAGTCCTTTCTCCCAAGTTGGAAGGATTTTGAAAGAACGCTGGTAGTTCTATAGACTGGTTTACGTGGAATTTTGAGATGAATTTCGGAGCAAACCTTGGGTGAGTGCGTAGAACCACTTTATCTTTGTGAACTGTAACAAAGGGGTCTAGAACAGAAAGAGCCTGTAGTTCACTTACTCTCCTGATGGAGGTGATAGCTATTAGAAAAGCAGTCTTAAGAGTGAGGTCTTTAAGAGATGCTTTGTGCATGGGTTCAAATGGTGAGCCCATGAGTCTGGTAAGTACCACGTTAAGGTCCCATCCGGGAGCTGGGTCAGCTATCGGGGGGTGTATTCTCTTTACTCCCTCCATGAAGGCCTTTATAACAGGGATCTTCCACCACGACACTTTGAGTTGGGAAGTGGTGTATGCAGAAAGTGCCGCTAGGTGGACTTTAATGGAATTGAACACTAGACCTGAATCCAAATAAATGGGTCAGGTATAGAACAATATGTGTGGGAGAGCAGTCAATCGGGTTGATGCTCTTTCCTCTGCACCAGATGACAAATCTCTTCCACTTGCTAGAATAGCAGTGGCGAGTGTTAGGTTTTCTGGCTTCCCTGAGGATGTCCATGCATCTCTGCGGGAGCTGTAGATGTCCAAATTCTATGATCTCAGGAGCCAGGCTGCTAAATTCATGTTCTGGGGCATGGATGCAGAGTCCTGCCCTTGTCTTGTGACAGCATGTTGTACGGGCAGGGGAGTTTCACTGGGGGAGATAGAGACATCTCCATCAAGTGAGCAAACCATGGCTGTCGGGCCCACATTGGGGCCACCAGTATCATGGTCACTTGTTCCTGGTGCATCTTGTGCACCACCTTGTTGAGAAGGGGAGTCGGGGGAAAAGCGTAAACAAATTTCCCTGACCATTGAATCGACAGACCGTTCCCCTTGGATTGGTT
Organism: Ambystoma mexicanum; assembly: GCF_040938575.1. NCBI lineage: Eukaryota > Metazoa > Chordata > Amphibia > Caudata > Ambystomatidae > Ambystoma > Ambystoma mexicanum. The sequence continues at coordinate 1,051,662,511 of NC_090926.1, forward strand.
CTGGGGGTACCTGGAGGCGTAACTTTGGCATTGTGAGTTCTCCAGGGTTGCGAACAGGTCTATTTCTGGGAACCCCCATTGCGTGAAGACGTCGAAGACGATGTCTTCGTGCAGTCGCCATTCATACTCTTCGGGCAGGGGGAAATCTCTGCTGAGTTTGTCTGCCAGCAGATTGAGTTCCCCTGGTACATGTTGTGACAGTAGGAACATATTTTGTTTGAGAGCCCACTTCCATATATTTTGGGCCAGTTTGGACAGTCCTGGAGAGTGGGTTCCCCCCGCTTGTTGATGTAATACATGGCTGTGGTGCTGTCTGTAAGGACCATCACTGTCCTGCCTTGTAGGTGTTCCTGGAAGGCTTTTAGCGCCTTGAACACCGCTAGTAGCTCCAGAAGATTGATGTGTTTGGATGCTACGTTCGGAGTCCACACTCCGTGAGCAGTCTGATGGGATAGGTGAGCCCCCCATCCTGTGAGGGATGCGTCTGTGGTTAGAGTGGCTTCCGCCGCGGGTGTGGCAAAGGGTTTCCCTTTTCCCAGGTTTTCCTTTGTCCACCACCGTAGCGAGAGAACTAAGGCCTGCGAGACCACCACTAGATCGTCCCATAGTCCGCTGGCCTGACACCACTGGCTGTTGAGCCACTCTTGCATTGGGCGCATGCGCAGGCGCGCGTGAGGTACCAAATAAATACACGACGCCATCATGCCTAGCAAGCGCATTGCTTTGCGTACCGTCACCTCTCGACCGGTCACATATTGAGGGATCTGAAACAGCATGTTTTGGACCCTCTCTTTGGAGGGGAAGACGAGGCCGTCCTTTGTTTGAATTAGAGCCCCTAGGAATTGTTTGATTTGGCTGGGGTCTAGGCTGGACTTCTTTTCGTTGATGGAGAAGCCCAACTGGAACAAAAGGTCTACAGTCTTTTGGGTATTGGAGAAGCATGTTTCGTAAGAATCCCCTGTTATGAGCCAGTCGTCGAGGTAAGGGTAAACTGGGATGGACAACCTGCGCAGGTGGGCCGCTGCCACTGCCAGCACCTTCATGAATACCCTTGGTGCTGATGCTATGCCGAAGGGTAGCACTCTGAACTGGTAGTGTTTGCCCTCTATCATGAACCGGAGGTATTTTCTGTGCGCTGGCAACATTAAAATATGAAAGTATGCATCTTTCATGTCCAATGTTGTCATGTAATCTCCCTGTGAAAGCAGTGCGATCACTTCTTGCAAGGTCACCATACGAAACTTTTGGGGTTTGATAAACTTGTTCGCTGGGCGCAGATCTAATACAGGGCGCATGGTTAGATCCTTTTTGGGTACAAGGAAGTACACTGAATAAATACCCTCCGTTACCTGAGATAGAGGTACGACCTCTATGGCTCCTTTTTCCAGCAGTTGTTGTACTTCTTGGAGAAGGATGGCAAGATGTTCCGGTGTCATGCGACGTCCCCTCGGGGGTTTGTATGTTGGGGAACTGTTGAATTCGATGCAGTATCCGTGGGCTACGGTGGAAAGTACCCAGCGGTCTGACGTTATACCCTCCCATGCTGGAAGAAAGGATGTTATCCGGCCCCCGACCGGTGTTGCATGGGAGGGGACGCGAATCTTCGCGTCACTTGGTGTTGTTGGGGGCTTGGGAGCCTCTGGGGGTGGACCCCCGGCCTCTTCCTTTGCCCCGGCGCTGGCCTCTTTGGCTGTACTGCCCACTATTGGTCTGAAAAATGGTGGCAGGGTACTGTTGCTGCTGGTTTTGTTGTTGGCGTTGGCCACGAAAAAAGCGTTTGTTGCCATAGCCGCGCCTGGTAGAGGGCTTAGAGATTTGGTCAAGAGTTTTGATAGTGTCGAACTCTTTTTTAGCCATCTCCAGAGCCTCATCCACCGCTTTCTCGAAGAGGTTTGAGTCTTCAACAGGTTTATTTATTAAAGACGCCTGTGTCTCCGGTTTGAACCCTGAGTTGCGCAGCCATAAGTGGCGTTTTAGGAGTATTCCCTGAACCAGGGAACGTCCCGCTGTTTCTGCAGCATCCAGAGAGTTCTTTACAATACTCTGGTTGTCGTGGGTTCCTTCGCCAATAGTTGTAAGCAGGCGTGTACGTAATGGTTCCGGCGCTTCTTCGGCGTCTTTGCGCAGTTTGGCCCACTGCGCGTCCGCATAGCTAGCGAGCAAAGAATTGTTGTTCGCAATTCTTGCCGAAAAGGCAGCCGAGGATGTAACTCTTTTTGCAAGGGCATATAACCGCTTGCCCTCCTTGTCAGGTGGTGCCTCACTGGTGGAAAGTGGTACCCCTGCCCTCTTTCTTGTATTGGTTACTACCAGGGAATCCGGAATGGAATGTCCCCTGATGTACAGCGGGTCTGAGGGTGAAGGAGTGAAAAGTTTTTCAATTCTAGGATTGACACCTCTGATTAGTGCGGGTGTGGACAGCGAAGGGATGATTCTTCTCTTCACCGAAGCGAGGAGGTGAATGGTCTGACTGACCGGGGGTTTCTCCTTAATTACTCTTTCCACAAAGTCTAATTCAGGAGAGAGCTCCCCAGTGTCCAGTTCGAAATGTGCTGCTGCTCTGCGCAACAGGGCATTAAATGTGGGCTGATCGTCAATGGGAGACGTGTTTCTAATAGGTGAATTGTCAGGAGGATTTAGGTTCAGGACATCAGTGTCGGAATATATTGATGGGGATTGCCAGGGGTGAGAAGGTCCTTCTTCTGGATTTTCTCCGAAGCCTTCTCCTACCAAGTCTGGGCTGTCTTCCAGACCTTCCTCCTGGTTCCGTCCCTCTTCCTCGTCCATAAAATCATCCTCTTCCTCAAAATAATGTTCTTCCCCAGTGAGGTCATACACACTATGGAAGTCTGAGGCTGTGTCCTGGTGGGGATTGACTAGTCTCGGAATTTTGGCTCTGGGGTCCTCCTGAGGCCCTTCTCTTATTCTCTTGGGAGTGGGAGGGTTCTGGGTATTCATAAACCTCTCCATTCTTTCCATGCAGAGATGGAGCCTTTCCATGGTTTCATGGGGTACCCCTGAGCGGTCTAGCGGGGGAAAAATAGTGTCTTGTAGCTGAAAACGGCTCGACCTCTCCCACAACGTTGAGGAAAGTGTCCCGTCGCCCTCCGAAAAGCCTTCAGGTGTGTTGGGAATCCTCTCGACTCATTCTCAGAAAAGAACCAGAGATGTCCCACGACCCCCACTCTCCCTACTGTATATGGCCTGCGAGGCCAGGCCACGTGTTCGGCAACGCCGAAGGATCTCCTCCGCTCGTCCCCTCCGTCGAAGATCTTGCTCGGCGGAGACAGCTTCACAACAGCGTCGAGGGGGGGGGGGGTCGATATGTTCTATATTAATATAGGAAAACGACCAAAGGTCGAGGAGATGAAATCTGCAATGTCTCTCGAGGAGCTCCGCGTAAAGGCGACCAGTAGCTGGGCGGAAAAAAACAATCTGAGGGACCTCGACGCGTGAGGGATTGTGGGTACAACGCACATCACTATAGAGATAGTGTTACAGACACGCCTTGTCGACGTCCCCTTTTCGACTACGAAAAACAAAATGCAATACTCCGCAGTGACCACTGGAGGTCGGACCTATGCACAGCATGTGATTCTAAGCAGATTAACAAACATCAGAAATCATGGGTTACTGAATCCACTACACAAGTCAAGCATGCATCTAAAATAAATTCCTGTTTCCATATAAATGTAAAAGATGACGGTGGCTCCATTATAGCCACTGAAACACACTTTGTAGAAACCTTTCTTCCAAACTAGGATCAGTGGACTGCAGAACCTAAAGATGGGAACCAGTGGGCACCATTCCTGGACGTCTACAGGATTCAACAATGACACTGGTATCAGAGCTCATGAAGCGATTTTGCTACGGGTCCTTTTCTTCAATGCATTGATAATGCCTGCTTGGGACGTAAAGCCCATTCACGAGCCACCACACATCACTGCATCAGGAGTGATCAGCGTACGACTACTGCATTTAAGCATGAGTGTTAAATTGCTGAAGTCACAGCTGTGTGTGGATAATGGGCAGGGGTGGAGGAGGGCAAGATGTTTGGCATATCCCCTGAGAGGTTTAATTGCTGGGTGACTAAACGGTCAAGGGGGGCATGAAGGAGCATACTGTGGGGTCCCAATGACAGAACGTAATAATGTTCGTAAAATGCATTTTATTTCACTGCGTTTCTTTCATTCTTACTACTACAGCTGTAAAACACTTTGGAGCGATGGGTGGACGAGAGGCCAGTCAGTGAGGTTTGTATTGTGGAGGTGGGGGAAGACGGCTGAGGGGTGTGGAGGGTTGGCAGGGAAGAGCATAGTACCATTACTCTTTTGTACTCCATGGCCACTAATATATCACTAAGGGGCAAAGATGTAATGTTTCACAGACCCAGAAGAAGCAATGAAGTTGAAGCTTTGTGGCAGTCACCACAAAGCTCACCCTAAACGTCCAGAGGGAAGACTGGGATAAAATCTACTAATGCTTTAAGTACCGTGTTGCAGGGTGAAATGAAACGTCTGATGCTCAGGTAAGGGAAGTGAACTTCTTTACTAAGTTCCAGTGTCAAGGTATATACATCAGGTAAGTCCAAGGGTAAGTAGGAAGGTACATGGGAGACATCCAACGGCCTCCTCTCTCACAGGCTGCTTCACTTGAACTGACTATTGTGGAGCTTACAGGGGCAGTCACACCACAACATTCTACAGGCATAACATTCCATTAGGTATCCTCTCATGCAGGACCAAGGCAGGGAACACCAACACATCTCCCTCCTCAACAGAAACCAAGATAAAGATACGGAATGAAGTGTCAGGGAAAGGACACAGGGCAATGTGACCGAAGTATGAACCAACAGCACCCTGGTCACCTCCACTTCAAACTCCAAAACTCCAATCCAAGACCACTCACTCCATCAATCCAAGAACAAGGAGACATGCCTCATGCTCCCACCAACATAGTCACCAACAAAGCGGCCAATCCACTATCCAATACACTCACACTCTGAAGCAGGCCTACCACAGACACTCAGACCAAGAAAACAGCCTTAACTCTCAACACACCACCATTCCACACAATCTCAAAACAGCACCCTCATTCATCCTGCTGCCAACAACTAAGGTGCACTGAGACACAGCGCACGCTTCATCTTCTAGAATACTACCAGAACAATTAATCAAAGCTCAACATGCACAGAGCATAGGCAGGCGGAGAGGACCACCCCCTAAGGTACCGGCGTCCAACTCCCCAAAGCACGGGCAGGAAATCCCTTCAAGTGTGGTATCTAATACCCCAATATCTGTAGCACGGGTGGAAGAACACCCCTATAAAACTAGTGCCGGGTTCCAAACCCCAATACAGTGGCATGGGTGGTAGAACACCCCTATGAAACTAACGCCGGGTATCAAACCCCAGAATCTGTTGCACGGGTGGCGTACACCCCTATAAAACTTGTGCTGCTTTCCAAAGCCCAATATCTGTGACACAGACGGCAGAACACTCCTATTAAACTTGTATCGGGTTCCAAACCCCCAAAATTGTTAAAAGGCAAACACGTCCAACATTTTACCACTCACATCACCCTCAACCACACAGGGGTGATATATTGCATACCAAATACTGAAACTCTAAACATTTTGTGTAAAAGTCCATAAAGTACATGTTGGTCCTGTGGAAGAAACATTAGTGGCAGGCATATCACTGTTAAAAATTGCATTTCTGTCATGTCACACATTTCACTAGAAACAGAGGCCACGTAAATTGCATATGGTTCACATACCACATTCATTATAACACAAATTAACATAGCCACACCCACTTCAACCTATAATCATTAATCGTACTTTCCAAAAACAGGCATCACACGACAACTAAATGTGAAAATTGTTGAAAAGAACTTTAAACACCCTGTTGCTGTGGACAGCAGAGCGTCCCTCACATGCCGAGCAAGCAAACCATCACCATAGACTCCAAAACGAAATTGGCGCTGTGTTCCATGCCGCGTTGTAAACTCTATCTCTAATGTCCCAGCAAGGCGTTCACAAACTCTTGTCAAAGTAAATAAGCATTTCATCTCCAGCCCCGCTTTTATGATCCATTCTGTGTCAAAACTGGGTTCCCAACGGCCACAATGACATATTGAGCCGCTCTCCCAGCCGCAGCACTGTGTTTCAAACAGCACCACACCAAGGTTCAAACCAACACAGATACCAAAACGAAACTGAGTCTTTGCTTTCCTATGTCACTGTGTTGCAGGCACGTTCCAGGGTTAATTACTGTCTCTAACAGCATAAAGCGCTTGCAACTACTAATATCCAGCAACTGCTAACGAAACAGACACCCGGCATGGAACTCCCCGACGTCAGCACCGTCGCCATCCCCACACGGACCACCACCACATCATCATTTGACAACAAAACTCCGAGCGGCAGTGAGTTGTCGTGTTTGGATCCGACCTGGGTGTCTGCTGTGATTGCGGGTGAATGTGACTGGATGGTGCGTGAGGATGGGGATATGGGGAGTGATCACTCTGGCATTTTAGTGTCTGTGAGGGGTGAGGTAGGGGTCAGGTCCCGGATGCTTGGAAGTCGGTTGCATTTTAGGAAGGCTGATTGGGAGTTGTATAAGAAATTGTGTCAGGAATTGATTGTTTCTCGGGATAGGGATGGGGGGGTGGATGAATGGAATGAGCATTTGGTGCAGGGAATGAGAGCGGCGTCGGTAGCGGCAGTTCTGGAGGTAGAGAAGGGGAAAGGGAGGAAGGTTGAGGTTCCTTGGTGGTCAGTGGAATGTTCACGGGCTGTGGCAGCGCGTAAGAAGGCGAAGGCCAGGGCGGTGAGAACGGGAATGTTGGAGGATTTGTTGGCATATAAGAAGGCAAAGGCAGTGGTGCAGAGGGTGATTAGGGAAAGAAAGCGCGGATATTGGAGGAGCTATTGTGGGTCTCTGGGGAGTAATTCTGATGTGGGTGAGGTTTGGAAGCAGTTCAAGCGGATGTCCGGGTTAATGAAGTCGCAGGGTGGCATGTCTGTGTTGTTGAAAGGGGTGGAGGTGGTCAGTGAAGATGGGGAGAAGGCGAATTTGCTGGGGGACATTTGCGCGAGTGCACAGTTCAGAGAACTTCCCGGAGGCAGTGAAACTAAGTATGGGAGTGGTTGAGGAGGAGATGCGGGCGTTGTTGGCGAATGTTGGGCCTTGGGAAGAGCAGTATGAGGCTCTGTTTTCTATGGCGGAGTTGGATAGGGCGATTCGGAAGGGGAAGTGGTCAAGTCCAGCGGTAGATGGAGTCATGTATGTATTTTTGGAGAAGTTGTCGGTGGACTGCAAGTTGGAGGTGTTAGCATTGTTCAATGAGATCTGGAAGAGTGGAGTTTTACCAAGATTATGGAGGAGAGCGATTGTGGTAGTGATTTTGAAGAGTGGCAAGGTCCCGACGGAGTGTAAGTCATATAGGCTGATTGCGCTGACTGTCGTGATGTGTAAGGTTATGGAACGGATGATAGTTGAACCCTTGGGGTTCTATTTGGAGTCGAATGGTCGTCTGAGCGATTTTCAGAGTGGGTTCAGGAAGAATCGGTCAGTGGCAGATCCGTTAGTGAGGTTGGTGACTGGAGTGGAGGAAGCTTTGTGTGATGGGGAGATGGTGGGGGCGTTCTTTTTGGATTTGGAGAAGGCGTATGATATGGTGTGGAAGAATGGGTTGCTGGTGAGACTGTTGGAGATGGGTGTGAAGGGGAGGATGTTTCGGTGGATTAAGGCGTTTTTGGCTGACAGGACCTTTCAGGTGAGAGTGAGGGGGGTGTTGTCTGAGGTTTGGAAGATGGAGAATGCGACACCGCAGGGGAGTGTGATTAGTGCGATGCTGTTTAATGTGATGGTGGACGGGCTGATTCGAGCTTTGGAGGGCTTCGGGCGTCAGGTGGATTTCTTTGCAGATGATGGTGTGGTATGGGTAAGAGGGCGAAGTTTTTTGTTGATGCAAAATCGGTTGCAAGCTGCGATAGTGCGTATGGAGGAGTGGTGTGGGAAATGGGGCTTTTCGATGTCTGTGGATAAAAGCGTGAGTATGGTTTTCTCAAGGAGAAGAGTGCAGCAAGGGTTGGACTTGGTTTTGAAAGGTGAGAAGTTGAAAAGCGTGGAAGAGTTTCGGTATTTGGGGATGATTTTGGATAGGAAGTTGAACTGGAATTTGCAGGTGAATGGAATGGTGGATAAGAGCAAACGAAGGTTGAATTTGTTGCGGGCGGTGACTGTGAAAGATTGGGGTGCTCAACAGAAGTGTCTAAGAATGTTGTATAAGGGGTTAATTTTGAGTGTGATGGATTTTGGATGTCAAGTGTCAGTGGGTTTCACGGCAAGTTAGAAGTTGCGGTTGGACAGGGTTCAGGCAAGGGCACTGAGGTTGTGTTCGGGTGTGATGAGGTCCTTGCCAGCGAATGCGGTTCAGGTGCTTGTGGGGGAGATGCCGTTGGGGTTGAGGAGAGATGCGTTGAATATGAGATGGTGGGTGAAGTGCAGTGCGAAGAGTGTGGCTCATCCGGTGCGTGAATGTTTGAAGTATAATTGGAGGTTTGATTATTATAGAGACCGGTGGACGAGGAAAGGAGGCACTTTTGGGTTTCACATGTGGGAAAAGGGAGTGCAGTGGGGTGTGGGCGATTTGATGACTAACAGATACGGATTTGGAGAGATGGCCGAGGTGGATGATGGGGTCTGCAAAGGTGTGTTTGGAGTTAGCGAATGTGGTGTCGAAGAAAAGAGGATTGCGGAGCGAGATCAAAGCTTTGGGCCAGGCGTATGTGGCAGGAAAGGCAGGATGCAAGGTGTTTACGGATGGTTCAAAGGATCCTGTGTCTGGGAGAGTGGGTATGGCGTATTATCTGGAAAGCACTGGGGAGTATAAAGTGGGACGACTGATGTGTCAATTTGTACGGCTGAGTTGGTGGCGATTGCATTGGCGATCGATAGGGTGTGCGAGTTGGGGTTAGATAAGGTAGTGATATTTTCAGATTCATTGAGTGGGTTGCAGGCGATTATGGCGGGGGATGGTTATAGGAAGGACGTGATTATGGACATCAGGAGGAAGATTGATCTGTGCGTACATGGGGGAATGGATTTGGAGTTGGCGTAGGTCCCCAGTCACAGTGGTATTTTGGGTAATGAGTTAGTGGATCTGGCGGCGGGTGAGGGTATGAGAAGGGGAGCGGTTGATGTGAGATTACCTTTGAGTGTGGATGAGGTGAAGGCTGTGGTGGTGGTGAGATCATAGATGAGTGGCAGGAGAGGTGGGTGAGTGGGGTGAAGGGCAGGTGGATGTTTGGTGTTCGTGGGAAAGTGTCGGTGAAGGTGGATGCGGGGAGTCTGGAATGGAGGAGGGGGGAAGGAGGTGATGCTGAATCGGTTGAGGATAGGACATGCGGGACTGAATGATTGTCTGTTTCAAGTGGGGAAACGTAGATGTCCCCTTCCTTTGTCTCACTGCTTACTTTCTTCTTCAGGCACTGCTCACACTGGACAGCTGTAGGTTCCTGGCCCCTCCCTCAAGCCAGCTCGTTACTAGTGTTGCAGGGTGAAATGAAAGTGCTGATACTCAGGTAAGGGAAGTGAACTTCTTTACTTCGTTCCAGTGACAAGGTATATAAATCAGGTACGTCCAAGGGTAAGTAAGTAGGAAGGTACACAGGAGACATCCACCGGCCTCCTCTCTCACAGGCTGCTTCACTCCAACTGACATTTATGGAGTTACGGCGGCACTCACACCACAACATTCCATCAGGCATTCTCTCATGCAAGCATTCATGCAGGACCAAGGAAGGGAACACAAGACACAACATACCTCTACTCCCCGGGAGACAGGCCGTCCATGGGAAAGAGAATCGGGTTTCATACAGATCCTGGAGAAAGGATCCTATAGTGACATCCCTCAGCCGCCCTTAAAATAATCTGGTATTGTGCATGTTTTGATTGCGTCGATCTAAAGAGACTTCTATAGCTAGACAAGGTCAAAGACGGGATCCACTGTAGGATTCCCTGTGGGGTTTATTGACAAAAGGATGAAGGTGAATTTCCAGGTCCGCCATCCAGGTTAAAGCTAGAGACCATGAAGGAACAGATATTCATTTTAAAAGTGTGGTATATGTCTATTGTCAGCCAGAAGTACTTATTTGGGCTGCTGACCTAGCCCCGAAATAAAAACAAATTAAAAATGGCATTTTGCAAACACAAGCATGTTCTTCTATGGAATTACTGGCATGTATAGGTGCAGCCAGCATGGAAATGCAGGGAGACAGGCATCGTGAACATGTTTTTAGGCTGGCATATATTGGGAGGGAAGGCATGAAAATGCATTGGTAAATGCCCTTGTGCACCGTTGGTGACGTGCATCCATTCAATCTGTGTATGCGTTACCCTAGAAATATCGATTCCAAACAATTTTCACTGAAAGTGTACTGTGCACCATATTGAACCATTATTAGAAAAAGAAATCTCTGAGCGAGAACCCTATGAACCCTCACACTTGGTTTGTTTGGGAACCCTTGCTTAGCTCAGTCGCTCAAGCTTATTTGTGGAAAATATGTACACCGATCCCCAATAAAAAAAACAACAGCTGCCACTGACAGCTACCACTGTTAGTGTTGTCAAATTACAATGTTGAGAGGGTCCCAGTGATGCCCCTCCTCACCAGCATGAACCTGACAGGCCAAAGAGCCAGGAACGCTCAAAGGCACCCATCCTATTTCGGACGAACCTCAAGTGCACCCCTGCCTGACTCGTGTGCTTGAAGGTATCCCCTCAGACAGCATTCCATTCTTATCCAGTCCAGATCCAGAGAACCCAATGGAGGCTGCAGACCCGAACACCATAGTGGACTGTCTCGATTAGGTACCAAGCAACCATTGTAATGACGTCATTAGTGATACCACGACATATCAGCGTTTGTCATGAAGAATACTCATGGATAGATGGATAGCTTAAGTGCGAATCCCTCACACTTAAGCTATCCATTTCGGACTCACAAACCATCACTATATCTTATATATAGACCACCAGGCGCCATTAGCACCTTTGAGGCGGACCTTTCAATGATCCTATCTGATAACCTAAAAAACGCCTCACAAGCCTTACTTCTAGGAGATATGAACCTGGGCTTCAATGATCCTAAAGATGCACAAGCAATAGCCATTGCCAACACAATATCAGAGCTAGGTTTCTCCCAAAAAGTAACACAGCCAACCCACGAGAAGGCAGAACGCTTGACTGGGTGGCTGACTACAATTGCAATGCTACCATTACCACCATTAGCCCACAGATATGGACTGACCATTCACTTTCACTTTAGATACCAAAATTAACTCAACCTTAAATAACGTCATAGCACCACCCATGCTAACCAGAAATAAAAAGAATATAACTACCGACAGACTCCTACCGCTAATACTCCCCACACTCAACTCCTTACCAGATACACTAGAACCATGTACACATGTCAATGAATTTAATAAAGTTATGACAGAAGCTCTGGACACAATTGCCCCTCTGAAATTGAGGAATAGCAAACCAAGAGCACACCTCAATACCTGGTTTACGCCACACTAAAAACACTGAGTAAAGAAAAACACAAAGGTGAAACAATCTGGAGGCTAACACCTTCCCAGCTGAACAAAACCAACCTAATTAACATCTCCACAAAATACAAAATTGAAATACAGCGAGCAAAAAACAAAAGTTTTGATAATAGAATACTGCAAGCAAAATCAGGCACAAAGGAACTCTTTGCAATTCTGAAGGAATTGGAAAACCCAATCCCTGTACTATAATTGCTTTAAAGATAAGACATGGTGTTCCGACATCCAGAAGACACTCACTGACAAAATTGCTTCTCTTCAAAACAAAATCACCAAAAAAAGATTAAACATACCGACACCTCCCCCTCAAAATGTTAAAATACTCATCAAACCCAAACCAGCACATCGCTTTAAATTTAATAAAGTCTCCATACGGGAGGTCGAAAAAATAATACTCTCACTTAAGCCATCCAACTGCCGAGGAGATAAATGTCTGTCCAACTCATAAAAGACGCCGCAAGGGACTTATCACCCTTCATATCTAAGCTTATCAATGCGCCATTCACCTCAGGCACTATCCCAAGTAATCTTAAGGAATCTTGGGTCCTCCCTCTCCTCAAGAAACAAACCTTGGATCCCTCCATACCCACTAACGATAGGCCAATCACAACGCTGCCATTCCTCCTGAAGATACTGGATAGGATGGCTTACCTACAGATTCAGCAATTCCTGGAGCAGAATAAACTACTTGGTACCCGCCAATCAGGCTTCAGACCACAGCACGGGACTGAAACTGCGCCCATAGACCTTAAAGCCCAGGTTGATGAGTTAAGAGACCAAGGTAAATGCGCCCTACTTCTCCTGGATCTGGCAGCAGCGTTTGACCTGGTGGATCATAAGGTACTCTGCAACCCCCTAGAGCAGTGCATTTCTCACAAAAAGCCATAGATTGGACCAAATCTTTCCTAAGTGAAAGAACTATGAGAGTCTTCCCTACTTCAGCATCAGCTGATCCCATTCCAATCACCTGTGGGGTTCTTCAGGGGTCCTGCCTCTCCCCCACCCTCTATAATATATTTACCACGCCCCTCTTTGATGATCTGGACTATCTTGGTGTCACCTAGACTAACTATGCAGACGACACTCAGATTCTCATCCCACTTACAGGGGATTACAATCGGGATTTGGCCTTATTGAATAGACTATACCGCATCATTCAGGCATGGATGGCACTCCATGGTCTATGCCTGAATGATGACAAAACAGCACTCATCATTCTGGGAACCTCACCCAACATTAACAAACTTGGCCATAAATATACTTCCTTTGATAGCGATGGCAATTCGATTAAGGTTGCCAAGGAGGTAAAAACTTTAGGTTTTTGCTGTGATTCTAACCTCACTCTGTCAAAACAAGTGAATGCAATGGCATCATCTACAGCTTACACTTGTAAACTGATCAGATCAGCCAAACCCTTCCTATCAACAAGCAGTGGCACCACTCTGGCAAGAGCACTTGTGCTATCCAAGTTGGACTACTGCAACGCACTGTACCTTGGGGCCAATAAACACATCCCTAGGAAAATCCAAATACTTCAAAACAACGCCTAAGAGCAGCATTAGGAATGTCCAAAAAAGAACATATCTCGTCTGTTACAAGACAGTCCAACTGGCTCTCCACTATAGACAAAATTAGACCAAAAACTGCCTCACTTACATTCAAATGCCTTAATAATTCCCCCCTACTTGACAGAAAGGTTCAACAAAAAACTCCCGGTCTGACCAACCGGGGTGGCCTATACTAACTGTCTGGCAATCCCGGCCTTTAAACGAAAGAATCGGTGGCAATAGTTTCCCTGTCAATGCCGCCCAACTTTGGAACTCTCTCCCACCCACTACGAGGGCGGAACAAACTTACCATCATTTTAGACTAAATATCATCAATTGGCTTAAGGCTAATGATTGTTAAACCTACCCTGACCAACACCTGGGATCCTAGACTGTCACCTGCACATGTGTACCACCACTGTAATCTTATATCACCACTGTAACCTATCGTACCATTGTTTATCACCCATTTAGTATCATAACTGTAACTATGTCATTATGTGACTTTGTATTTTACCTGTAACCATGTATTTTGTATCATAACTGTAACTATGTAATTATGTAATTTTATATTTTACCTGTAACCATGTAAGCCGAAAATGTACTTGTCCTGTGCGCCCTGATACCTTTGGATCTGGAGCACATTACAAATAATAAAAACAAACACAAAAACTTGCAGCCCTGTGCAGCATTACACAAACACACAATCGCATACAAGAAGAACACGCGTACACAGTTCTGTAGATAGAGGATGGATATATATAGATATATTTTTTTCATTAGCCTAACGCAGAAACGCAAGGCAACAAGAAATCCTAAGTAAGTTTGCAGATGCTTATGGCAATTAACCCTATGGGATTAAAGTAGCATATATGTATATATGGAGCCTGGTAGGACCACATATGACTAATTTATAGGTAACATAGCAAAGTAACAGCAAGTAGTAAACACAAAAGCTCAGTAAAATTACAGAACGAAACAAGCCACAGAACACGAGGCAAGAAGAGCTGGCTCATGCGGCACGAAGCGCAGATCGAGCTCACAGCCAAGGTCAGAGATAAACAGTCATATTCCAAATGCCAGACAAGGGGACCAGCTGCAGGAAAATGGAATAAATCCTCATAAATGCAGACCCAGCAGCTCAATTTTGTGGTCCACAACCACGTGATGTGGTCAAACTAGACAATGAGTATTCCGTGGTGGGAAGACAAGCCGTTCTCAGCAGCCCAGACGAGAGGTGAAACAAGTGTTGCAACATGGAAACGCACTCTCACAGGCAAAGGTGGCCCACTACCAAATTAAATTCAGACACAGTCATTTCAAATCACCTTGAAGTAGTGCATAGTGGGCTGGCAACCGAACTGGGTCCCAGGCCTGGGGAGACCAGCTCCAGCCAATCAAGCAATTGATGTTCAGGGGTGGGTGGTAAGGGGCAAGAGCCAATGGTAAGCCCACTACTCTGCAACAACGTAACAGATCATTTTCTGGGGATGGGACAGGTTAGCACGCAATCGATTATGGGGATAGATTTTTGGGGAAGGGCGCAGGTGATGACAACATACAACATCAAAACTGGGGAGCACGCATTGTAAAGTTGAGATGTACTGGAGAATTTCGATTGTCTTGTATGACACCTGTTGGATTTTTGCAATAAACCGCAGTTCTAACTTGCCGTTGGCCGAGTCCTCTGGTCATTCTAGGGAAGGGTTGTTGGGCCCTTGGGAATCGCCCGGACCCCCAGACGACCTCAGGCATACCTGGTAACCATACCAACACAATAGTCGCCATTGGCAGACTAAATTCTGTAATCAGAACAGCATGCAGCGTTTCATGGTGCGCCCCGTAGAGCACCTACCTCTGCTTACCCCACCACCTTTGCAAGCAGTGCTTCATTTGTGGGGGTGTTTGCCAGAGCTCTGCACTGGCACTTATTTTTGAGCCCCAACACTTATTGGCTCAATCACACTTATGAAGTGGTAATAGTGCATCGATCGACCACAATGAGCAGGTGCGAGCTGTAGAGTAACCCTAAATATGTCAACACTGTGGGGAGCAGCTGTGGGTGGTGCCCACCTGCGGTGTTACAGGTGTGCTAGAAAATATTTGAGCCCTAGCACTGGTTTCAAGGTGTTTAAACATTGCATAGAACTTGATATTGCCATGAGAATTGTAAGCACGATTTGACATGGTTGTGCTGCGTAATTGGGGCATTTTATTGCTTGTGAGCCTCTGCATTTTAGATGACAATGTCCAATACACCAATAAGAAATACGGGATCTAATGAAAACCGAAGACTGCAGTTCCACTTACAGTCGAAAGGTGTCCATCGGGAGGCTAGCCTAGAGCTTCATCAACAACACTGTAAGACCTAACTTGTTATGTTAAATGTTAAAGGGTATTTGTACCGCGCACCATCACCAACGGAATTGGTCCCGAGGCGCTCAGGCGGATCTGTAAACGATAAAGGTGGGATGGGTTAGTAAGGTGAAGAAGGGAGTAGGATAGTGAGAGGAGTGGTGTTCTGTTGCCAGCTTCAACTCAGTATACACCGGGTGCTGAGCTTTGGTGCGGGTATCGGATCGGAGTCAGTCCGCGTGTGCTGTTGTTCCGGCTTATGTGTTGTTGCAGTGTTGTGAAGTGCGTGCGGCTTGTTGTGCGAGAGATGGGTGTGTGAGTTTTTTGAATGAGATAAGTATGCAGAGTTTGAGCTTATATTGGTTAGTGGGTTACCTGACCTTTACCATGCTAGCTTTCACAGTTCTGTCTGAGTGTGGCACTTGTTGGCCCTCACAGTCCCATCTAGACGCGGCGCAGGCTAATGTTTAGGACTTCATCCAGGTGTGGTCATGCCAACATTCACACTTATCTAGATGCGGCGCAGGCTAGTGTTTAGGACTCCCTCCAGGTGTGGCTCTAGATGCGGCGCAGGCTAGTGTTTAGAGACCCGTCCAGGTGTGGGCATGCTAACATTCACAACTCCATCTGAGCGCCACGCAGGCTAATGTTCACTACTCTAGCTACTTGGCATATTACTCAATGAACACAGAAAGAAAACGTACAGAAAATGCCTCGTTCGTTTTAGAAATTCCGATTTGCACAATGCTGTGTATTTGGGGGTCATTTTTGTTGGCTTTGGAACTTTCAGGTCACTTTTGTCCAACCAGCAAGGGCCGTAGTACCGGAATGGAGAATGCTTGCAGGGTCACAAGTAGGCCGACGCCTTAACGTCTCTCTTAGAGGCGAGAGATGTCCTTGCACCTTTATGTAGGACTATCATCTGGACGGCACATGCATTACTGACTTAGCATATTAAGAGAAAATCACGTCTAGTCGGCTCTAGTCTGCTTCTAGGTGCAAGGCAGCGGTGCATATGTGACCTTGCTCATTTCCCTAGGTTTAACAGATGAAGAACACATGAGTTTCACCCTGCTCAATTGATGGCCTGAATCATGAATGCGTAGGCACGCCGTTCTCCGAAAAGAGGCTTCCACGACCGGTCATTCCAACGTGGCCGCAGCGCAGCGCGCGCCTTCTTGGGGTTGTTATTCTGGTCTAGGAAAGACTGTGCTTCACTTTGGAATTCCTCTGCAATGCCAGTGAGCACCTGATAAAGAGGAACCTGCCTGGGCCTCATTCACTCCAGCCAGAGGAAAGCATAGAGACCTATGGGGGAAAGGCAACATCACGTCGTACACAATCGGCTGGCTATTTCCAACACACAGAGAGAGAGAGAGAGGCATGTCCTCTTCAAAACAACGAGCACTGGCAAATCAATTAGGTTTGCTTTCTTAGACGAACATGTTTCCTTGTCCGCAGGTGCGGGCAAGGCTTTGGAAAACAGAGATTTCCCTCTATACTTAAAGAGGAAGACCGATTGGCTTTTACAATGCTTGGTCTTATACTGGTACATGCACGTTCCATTCAATTTGTGAGGTGCTGGCCAAGTTTTTTCTTTGCCTTCTGAAACTTGCAGTCTCGGAATTTCCCACCACAAATCCATGACTACAAGGACCAAAATGCAAAGGAAAACAAGCATTTGTAATGTGAACAGTTTGGGCTTTTGAGTAGGCATGGGAAAGGCACTTGACAGGCACTGCCATAGTGCTTTGGTAGCAGGTGTAAAAAGGTGCAACTACCTGCGCATATAATTGCAGTGCCTGGCAAATGCCTAATACTAATACACAAGCGAAAACTGTTGGCTTTGTCAATGTTTTTAACAAGACTTCAGTGAAGGACACGAACAGGACTTTTAAATTGCGTGGCTGAAGGCAGACCTGGTTAAGATATTTTTATGACACCAGTGCCGCGTTTACAGCTCCAATTAAGTAACTAACTCTCAGAAGACTGCTTTGAAAAAACTCTGGCAGGCCCTTCGAGCACACAGTTTGACGGCAAGGCTAGAAAAACCAACTGAAAAAGTTACCATGACGAGTTGTTTGGGGGGCGGAATGGCCAAAGGGATTAGCATGGCCATGGGCAGACAATCAGTGGGTGAACAACAACACCTACAAGTTTTGTGTCCCTCGTCATATGCCATTTCTCCCTAGCTGTACTCTAATGCAATACCTAATAGCCAATACTAAAAAGGTTGGCACAAGCTCCACCCAAATGCAATGGGGAATATTGGTATGCATGGTCTTAATTCCAAGAAGCCCCCTCCCTTGGTGGATAACATATGGATGCCAATCAGGGCAGGAAAGGGGTAAGGGCTTGCACCCTGCTCATTTTAGGGATTAGACTATTCAGGTAGGCATGGTAGCGACATTTGATCTAAGGAGAGGTTTCATTTCCGAGCCCCCTGAACACAAGCCATGTCCCCCACCCTACAGATACCCGACAATCCAGGCAAATACTTTTCAAAAAAATAAAAAAATAAACTTGGCCACGCCAACAGTTTTGACTTATGTAGGCACAAGCAAGGTATTTTGCAGGCTATGCCATAACTGTTCCACATAGCCATAAAATGGCAACAGCTAGCAAATGGTGTTAGTACCTTGGAATATTATGGCAGTGCATATACAAGAGCTTCAACTTGTTTGGCGTTGCCAGTGTCTGATTTTAACAGGAATTCGATGCAAAGACACAAATATTGCTTTTAAATGGAGTGGGTGAAGGCACACTTTGTTAATACATGTTTTAAGCCATTTCCTTTCAGAAGACAGATTAGAAAGATCTTTGGCATCCCCTTAAAAGCAGAGTGATAGCTTAAAGAGGTCCAAACGGGGGGTGTTGTGGGCAGGGAGGGGCAGCTAGTGAGTGGGAATAGCCATAGGGGCTAGCATGGCCATGGGTGGTGCAAAACTCAAATACCTACTGACTGCGTCTACCCCCTCTCAATCCCATCTCCACCTCAAGCCTGGCTTCACTTCCCATGCCAACGGTGCTCACTGCACCACCAAATATTCAAACCTTAAAAGTGGGAGTAAAAATACTCAAAACAATTATGTTGGGAAGTAGGGGCGAAAGTCCCAGGCCCCACGGCGATTCAGGACAAGGCGATTGTAGAAGGAAACGATGCAGGAGAGTTATAAGATAGACGGGGGAGGGAGACCCGCTTATAGAAGTTAGATTATAATGGAAACATAGAAAATGGTAACCTTAGAATTACGCGTGCACCAAAACTCATTTTGGAAAGTAGACGCCATTTTGAAATGGAGATATAGTGCCATGGCTATGCTAGTGTGCTCACAGTCGGTTTAGAGGGTTAGAAGGGTGTGTGTGCGTTCTTCACTCGCAGCCCTGGCAGCTTCATAGAAAAAAGAGGGCTGGAATGGACCTTCGAAGAAGCTACTCCAAGCCAAGATACAAGCATTCAAGTACACTGACCAATCCAAGACCCCTGGCCATAAAGCTGTACAGTGACCAATCGATCAGGAAGATCAGAGAACAGGGGCTAGCTGCCCCCACCATCAGTTCATGTCATTTGTGTTGCGAGGTGCCAGGGGAGAAGGTAACAAATGTATGCCTCGGATGGGAAAGTTGGGGAGGCAGCGGCATGTATGGCAAAGGCGCACCGGTTTGTATAGTTTAGAGGAGTTATCGCGACCTCTAAAGTAGCCGCTTCACTCATGTCCTTAGGACCCGGTGCACTGTAGAACTGTGAAATAATGAGTTCTTTGTTTAACCCAATTTGCCAATTAATGTTTTATATTTCACTGACTAAAGAAGAAGATCCCCACGTGGAAGAAGACGGACAGAAGATGCTGGGACCAATCACCTGGCATTCTGTATAGATCAGGCTCTGTGTGTATAGGGTCACACCAACCAGCTACCTAGATTTCCTCTATGATCAACCCTCACAGGTCCAACTTGGGTCCTTCCTCTCCTCTATCTCTACCTGTGGTGTTCCCCAGGGGTCTAACCTCTCTCTACGGCTGTTCAACCAATACCTGGCACTTCTTTCCTACTGCATTGCTGCTCTCTGCCCCAACTTTCAGTGCTATGTGGATGATACTCAACTCATTTTCAGGCTACCTTCAGCCACCTCTTCTCCTTCTCTCATCTCGGACTGTCTGTCTGCTATACACAAGTGTTGTGCCGCCAATGATCTCTGCCTTAATGCCAGTAAGGCGGAGATTCTCCTCATCGGCACACCCGCTCCCTCGTCTTCTGTCACTCTCTAACCGGCCTCTCTTGGCCTTCTTCCTGCTCCCACCTGCGAGGCTAAAAACATTGGAGTCATCTTCGACTCCACACTTTCCTTCTCTCCTCACATCTCTGATGTTTCTAAGCAGTCACACTACGAACTGCACCTCCTCAGAGGTATTCTTCCTTTCCTCTCCTTCCCACAGAAGCTCACTGTTTCCAGAGCTCTGGTTCTCTCTAGGCTGGACTACTGCAACAACCTCTTTCTAAATCTGCCTGCTTCTACTCTCCGCCGTTTGCAACTCATCCAAAACAGGACTGTGAGACTTGTCCTTGGCCTCAAGACCAGGGATCGTATCTCTCTAGGACTGAAATCTCTGCACTGGCTACCAGTGGCTGCGAGGATTAAGTTCAAAACCCTCTGCATTGTCCACAGGGCCTTCTGGGGCCTGGGGCCTCAATACCTTCAATTCTCTCTTCCTAAATAGCTTCCTTCTCGAGCTCTTCGCTCATCCGTCTCCAACTCTCTGAGGGTCAGTCGCTTCACCAAGCAACGAGTTGGTGGTAGATGTCTTTCTTCGGCTGAGGCCTCCCTCTGGAACAGACTCCCTGCCTCCCTGAAACTTGAGGAGAACCATCTCCAGTTCCGAAAGCACCTCAAAACCTTCCTCTTTGCTTCTGCTTTCTCTCCTCCTCTGCCCTGCTGAACTCCTGGCTGAAACTGAAACTGCACTGGTCACCTGGCCACCCTCTGATCTCGGGCCCAGGTCCCCTCCCCCGCCATTTACACACCCGCACTGCCTCCCTGGCAACCCCCGACTTGGGGACTGTTTTCTGTATCCCTACAGTCCCCTACCAGCATATGACACCAGATGTCTGGACTTACCCTTGCACTTGCCATCAGCTGGCCGCACTTTTTACTTATTACTTTTATTTATTCTATTGAATTTTTACTGTCAATCCCATGTACTGCACTGTTCCCTCCCCCTTCCCACCCACACTTTTCCACTTCCCCTGCACTTGCGTGATCTCAATGACACCTGACCTAGTAATATCGTTGTCACCTTGAAACACTTGTGTATAGGCACATTATCATTGCCATATCATATCATTTGTAACCTACGTGATGTATCTCATTTGTGACACTATGTATCCTTAAAAGCTACTACTTATGCTGTGTTTGTCAGAGTGCTCCGTGGTAGCTGAGTTCTTTGTTGGTACGTTATGTATTTTTGCAAGATTAAACCTGGTTTTCCTTGCAAGAGGTGTGCTGGACTTTTTTCCATAGTGGGTTGTATTTTTTCTGGTGTGAGTGTTAAGGGGTTTCTCTAGAATAGATAGAATGAACGGAGACAAAAAGCCTGCCACTCTGCTCCTAACCACACAGCTTCACGGATATGTTCAATAAGTGGTGCCAGCAGGGCAGTGCCACGGGAAGGAACTGTAATATTATTTCTGCCTAATCTGAAGAGGGGAAACATGCATCTTTGACTGTGCATGGCAGAGGCGTAGCTAGGGTAGGGCCAGAGCGGGCAAGACCCAATGTAATCTGTAAATGGCCACTCAGCACCACTGTGCAGGCATTAACAGATTTTAATGTCACTGCGCAGGGGGAGGGGGGGAGGCTCCCACTACATTAGCTTCAGGCCCCACTTGTTCTTCTTTGATACGCCTCTGGTGCGTGGATTACGCGGTGCAAAGAAGTATGGATTATACATTGCAAAAGAAAACCGTATTTTGAGTTTATGTATATTTTTGCTCACATAAAAATACCCCCACCATTTGGAAGGGGATTTGCTTTTTTGTTCTCTGGAATCTTATTGGAGGGCAGAAACGAGTGCTGTTCTGGGACCTAACGGCACATGGCTTGGTGGGTGTAATCTCACGGCGCTGCTCCCTGCCCTGTTACTCCTGCACGGGCCTTGGTGGGCTCTCAGTGGGTGAATCTACCGGATCCTTTCTATGTCGGTTCTACTTGGCTCGCTAGCCCAATCAGGTAACCCAAATCAAAAACTGTTTGCTGGTCAGTACTTTGCCTTTTTTTTTTATATGTGTCGTTTGTGTAATTCACAGTATATGTTGGCATGCCAACTGACGTGTTTCCCTTCCTTCTCCTTTTAGGCACCCAGGCCTTGGATGGAAGCTGTGATGGCAGAAAGCAACCATCACTCTGCCGCATTCGTCACATAACACCCCTGCTGAGCAGAGCAGGCATACCCAAGTAGCTGAATTGTAGAAAAAAAGTACTGGATATATTTCCCAATTCTGAATATCCTCCAGAAAAAATATTATTGGGGGCATAATTTTTGTCTCGCACTATTAAGCACTTTCCTTGGGGGGTGGGGGTGAGGGAATATAAAAAAAAACATTCAGGCTAATACCTGGCAACCCACATCTCCGTCATTCAACCCCCAAAAGACCACAAGTGATATAAAAAATGTGTTTTAAAACTTGACTATCTAAGACTGATCCTATCAAGGAAATTCATCGTAACAAGACCTGCTTGTAGTCATCGTTCCCCGCAGAATGCAGCGTCATGCACGCATGCACGTGTTTTAATCACCCGGTAATCGCACCTCTTGAAGGACCCGCTAAAGCCCCCATTAACCACGCACCGCTGGGCCTGCAGCAACCCAATGTGCTGAGAAGTCACGTGGCACTTGTGGTCACGATGCATGCAGTGCTGTGTGGCGGCTCGGGAATGGGCTCGTGTGCCTCGAGCACGGGACAGCAAGAAAAGACATTACCATGTGACCACTGTCCAGGAACCGTCCTTTGGATGAAACATGTAAGACAACGATGGTTTAATTTGTGTAAGAATAGAGGAACGTTGTGCCCTGTAGTTCCCGCCTATTTTCGACCACTGCACCGCATTATTTTCTTTAAACCAGGGCTCATTGGTGCTTCTGGGGTCTGAGCTCTGTGGTGTCCCCTAGACGGGGGCACATGCGTGTCTTCCGATGCCTGGGCTCGCAGGTCTAAGCCTCAGCCATTGCCTCGGTTTCATCCCACAGGTGCTGCCTGAATAGGAGAACACTAGTCTCCTCTATGGTGTCAGTTTGCAAGTTCCCGCAGGGCTTTGAACTCAAAGGTCTCAGCCTCCATCGAAGCTCAAAGATCCCTCCTTGTGAACTCACAGGTCCCTTTTCCCTGGATCTGGGTTCACGAGTTCCATTCCGTGGGTGTCACAGGTCCCCTTTCCCTGGTTCAGAGCTCCCAGGTCCCTTTTCCCTGAGTCGGAGCTCCCGGGTCCCTTTTCCTTGGGTCAGAACTTCTGGGTCCCTTTTCACTGGGTCAGAGCTCCCGGGGCCCTTTTCCCTGGGTCAGAGCTCCCGGGTCCCTTTTCCCTGGGTCAGAGCTCCCGGGTCCCTTTTCCCTGGGGCAGAGCTTCCGGGTCCCTTTTACCTGGGGCAGAGCTTCCGGGTCCCTTTTCATTGGGGCAGAGCTCCCAGGTCCCTTTTCCTTGGGTCAGAACTTCCGGGTCCCTTTTCACTGGGCCAGAGCTCCCGGGGCCCTTTTCCCTGGATCAGAGCTCCCAGGTCCCTTTTCCTTGGGTCAGAGCTCCCGGGTCCCTTTTCCCTGGGTCAGAGCTCCCGGGTCCCTTTTCCCTGGGTCAGAGCTCCCAGGTCCCTTTTCCCTGGGTCAGAGCTCCCAGGTCCCTTTTCCCGGGGCAGAGCTTCGAGGTCCCTTTTCCTGGGGCAGAGCTTCGAGGTCCCTTTTCCCGGGGCAGAGCTTCGAGGTCCCTTTTCCTTGGGTCAGAGCTTCCGGGTCCCTTTTCCCGGGGCAGAGCTTCCAGGTCCCTTTTCCCTGGGGCAGAGCTTCCAGGTCCCTTTTCCCTGAGTCTGAGTGCTCAGCGGTCCCTTTTCCTTGGGTCTGAGTGCTCAGCGGTCCCTTTTCCCTGGGTCTGAGTGCTCAGCGGTCCCTTTTCCCTGGGTCAGAGCTTCCAGGTCCCTTTTCCCTGGGTCTGAGTGCTCAGCGGTGCCTTTTCCTTGGGTCTGAGTGCTCAGCGGTCCCTTTTCCCTGGGTCTGAGTGCTCAGCGGTCCCTTTTCCCTGGGTCTGAGTGCTCAGCGGTCCCTTTTCCCTGGGTCAGAGCTTCCAGGTCCCTTTTCCCTGGGTCTGAGTGCTCAGAGGTCCCTTTTCCCTGGGTCAGAGCTTCCAGGTCCTTTTTCCCTGGGTCTGAGTGCTCACAGACCCCTTTTCCCTGGGTCAGAGCTCCTGGGTCCCTTTTCCCTGTGTCTGAGTGCTCAGCGGTCCCTTTTCCCTGGGTCTGAGTGCTCAGAGGTCCCTTTTCCCTGGGTCAGAGCTTCCAGGTCCCTTTTCCCTGGGTCTGAGTGCTCAGCGGTCCCTTTTCCCTGGGTCTGAGTGCTCAGCGGTCCCTTTTCCCTGGGTCTGAGTGCTCAGAGGTCCTTTTTCCCTGGGTCTGAGTGCTCAGAGGTCCCCTTTCCCTGGGTCAGAGCTCGCAGACCCCTTTTTCCCTCGGTCTAGTCACATGCGTCCCATCGCTGGCATAGTCTTAAGTGTTATTGGGGCCACAGTTGATGTTTTTAAGGACACAAAGCCTTGTCTTGACCCTATGCTGATGGCGCACTACGTCGCCGCCCAAGGGAGCAGAGTACACGGGACAGTTGACCTACTCCATGGACCACATGGGCGGGCGTGTCATTTTGGCCCCCCTGGATATTCTGCCAAGTATTTGTATGGGGGTAGACAAAAAATAAACAGGAAAAAAGATTGAGCCCTGTGCGCTTTTAAATCTTGCTTAGTGAGACAATGCTTCTGGTTCCTCTCCTGCTGGGCTGAGGCTCAGTGAAATGTTAACATCCATCTTGCAAAATTAACAAGTGCTGCTCACTTCAAAGTGAGAAGGCATCAAAGGACCTCTTGAACCTTAATTGCGGGGTGGAGGGAGGGTAGGAGAGGTGGACAGGCCAAAGCTTATTTGGGCCCAGAAGTAGTATGGGGAAGGTGGAGATCCAAAAGCAGAAATCAGAGGAAAGACAGTTCAGCAGGTAAGTCGACGGTTGCTGAAATCTTATATTTTTAGACCACATGTCTGTAAATCCTATGGATTTTCTCTAGATTCTGGCTGCAAAATCTGCTCTAAAATGGGTCGTTTAGACATGAGGAATGGGCACGGCCCCCTCGTTCCACTCAGTATGGGAATGTCTGCCCTTGGGGCGAACATCAAAGGTTGGCACCAATGCCGCCGCTTATACACTTTGTAGACCCTACACTGCTCCCTAGGTCTGACCTCACAGGACCCCTCTCCAGCACCACTGGACCCACCCCAGCACCACTCTCATTCCCACTTTTGGCGGGTGAGACGCCCATTGGAATGGATGGGCGTGCAGGAGGCTTGGCGGGCGATTCAGCCCCTTTACAAGGCGGGTGACACCCGCCAAAAGCGTGTGAGTTGAGAGCTATGCACCAGGCTCCAAGCTCTGGAGCCCTCTCTCCAAGTTTCTTTGTGTAGAGCCGCCCTGCTCCCTAGGTCTGATCTCACTGGGTTCTGCCTATATAAATCCGACATCACAGGCCACCGCCCGGCTCTAGGCTCCAGGCCCTCCAGGTTTACCACAGGACTCTCCCTGGGTGTGAGCTCATAGTTCCCACTGAAGATCTGAGCTCACATGCCCCTCCCTAGGCCTGACGGGACACCGAGGTCTCTCCCACAGCCTCGGCACAGATTCTGGCTGCTCGAGTAGGTCACGTGAATTCCCGGCCCTAAGCGATGTATTTACATTCCCAAATAACACCCCAGCTGGGCTTGACGTGACGCACCAGAAATAGAAGTTGTATTATTTCCTTGGCAGCCTCCCCGGGGCGGACACACGAGGGCTTGTGCGTAGATGTCACAATTACCAAGAAACAATGGAGCTGAACAGAGAGAACCGGGCTCGGGACCAGGAAGCGGCCGGGAGAGGCTTCCAGGAACTGCACGGATCGCCTCACAGCCCAGCTCAAGGCCCAGCCGTCCTTATGAACACAAGGGTCGGAGGTTCCCTTTAGTTACAGTAAAGAGCGCAGGAGTAGCCCCGCCTGAACCGACGATTAGGACGGGGAAGCAGAAAGTGTTTATTGTCCAGGGCCACACGCACAGCAGGACCTGTGGGGGGCAGGGGAGGAGAAAAAGGTGCTACTGCACAGCACACACGTGAGGACGTTTGAGGTTTGTTTTGTTTTATTCGTATTTATATAGCGCACAACAGCCAGAGGACATCGTGGCACTTGTTACAGTACAAAGCTTAGTTACTTAGTTACATGGTCATTAGCAATATATATACAGGTTGCAATATAGTTACATAGTCATTAGCAGTATATATACAGGTTATACTATAGTTATATTATATTTGTGCTATATTACAATATTCATGGCAGAAGTGGAGGAGGCAGTCCTCCACTTGCTAGTTGAGGAGAGTGGCCTTGAGGTTGTTGCGGAAGACAGAGATGGAAGTTTCAGCTCTAAGGGTGGCAGGGAGTGAGTTCCAGAGTTTCGGTGCAATATAGGAGAAGCCTAGACCTCCCGCTGTGGCTCTCTTTATGCGTGGTATGTGTAGCTGGAGCTGGTTGGTGTACTGAGCTCTGGTGGGGCGAGTGGATGTGGTCCTTGATATTGCTTCAGATAGGTATGCTGGAGCGGTTTTGTTGATGCATCTTTGAGAGATGATGAGGATTTTCAGAGTAATACGGTCTTTGACCTGAAGCCACCGGGCTTCACGTCTGGAGTGGGATATATGGTCTCTTCTAGGGATGCTCATGGCGGCTCTGAGGGCATTGTTTTGTGTGGTTTGCAGTCTGTGAATGTTTTTGGCGGAGGTGCCAGAAAGGAGGGTGTTGCGATAATCGAGTTTGGCTCCTATAGTTGCTCTAGCTATGGCCAAGCGGTTGGGGGTGGATAAGTAGGGTTTAATGGCATTGATGAGTTTGGTGCTGGACGCCGATGCAGAGGCTATGGCGCTGACTTGTTTGTTCATCGATAGGTTTGCATCAATGTGAACACCTAGAGTCTTGACAGAGGATGATAGGGAGATGGTTGAGTTGTCTATGTTGAAGTTGTTGTATTGGGGGCTTAGTTTCGATAATGTGTTTGTCTGGCCCAGGATGAGAATTTCAGTCTTCTCCCCGTTAAGGCAGAGGCCATTGATTGCCATCCAAGCTTGGCTAGTGGCATAGATGTTGTGAAGGGCCGTGGCGTCTTGGTGATAGAGTCCAGATAGGGGTAAAATTACTTGAGTGTTGTCTGCATAGTTTGTATATGCAACACCCATGGAGTCAAGTAGGTCGAAGAGGGGTTTTGTGAAGAGGTTATCGAGGGTGGGGGCTGTACAAGATCCTTGGGGGACACCGCAGTTTATAGTGGTAGGATCTGCGTTAGCTGTGTCGGAGTAGACCTTCATGGCTCTTCCTTCAAGGATGGAAGTGATCTAGGATGCTGCTTGATTAGAGAAATGGGCTGCATGGGTGAGGTGGGTGGTGAGTGTTTGGTGATCTACCAGGTCAAAAGCAGCTGATAGATCGAGGAGGAGGAGCAAGGCAGGTTTGCCTTTGTCCATGATCTGTGAGATTTGATTTTTTAGGTCTAAGGCAGATTCTGTTCCATGCCCGACACAGAAGCCAGATTGTCTTTTGCCTAGTATGGAGTTATCTTCTATGTATGATTGGATCTGGATGTGAGCTGCTTTGTCCAGGATTTTTAGGAGGAACGGGACTGTCATTATCGGTCTGTAGTTGTTGGGTTGCGCTGGGTCAAGTGTGGCCTTTTTAGAAGTGGCCGCACCCAGGCTTCCTTGAGATTGTTTGAATTCCATAAGAGAATTCTCGCATACACTGTATGGGGTGAGTGCTTACTAAAGTGGCAGACCTAGAGTTTTAAGCTTGGCGCTAAACGATGGAGGCAGGCGAGAGAAATGGTGGGGAGGACGAAGAGGCAGTTATTTGTTGTGCGAATTAGTGCATTTTGACGTGTGTAATAGCGCCCTCAGTCTATAACACTTTTAAAGTATACATTCACCATCAGTACTTGGATTATGAAATATTTTTGAAAAAGTACAAGCAACATGTTATGAAAAAGCTGTAGTTTCCATCACCATATTAGGGCAGAGGTGGGGAAGCGGGGCTGGGGGGGGATCAGGGGAGCAAGTGGCCAACTTAAGCTCGACTTACAATGCAATGCCCCTGAAGTCCCTGGTTTCCCGGACTTGGTTCGTGCAAAGGTGTACTCTTCCCTTCCAGGGAGTAGGGACATTTCCCATGGATACCACCATCCCCGCCCCCAGCCCGCTAGGGCGTGGTGCTGCATCTAATACATAAAATAGTTAAAAATAGGAGATGAGCTACACCCAGAGTTCTTTGATGACTAATGGACACAGACACCAGAGTGAACTTTTATAGAGATCCCCATGGGGACACCTCTTTATTAAACCCACCCTAATTATTTAAACCTTAACCCTAGGATTCCCCTGGAGTGAGCTCCATCTAAGCAGGACCGGCTACGTCAGCTACCCTTCCCTGGAGGGGGTCTCAGAGACCCTAAGGATGACCTTGCTGCAACCAATCCCCTTCCTAAACTCAGTTACCACCCACCTTACTTAGCATTTCTCCAATACCCCAACTATCAACTTCCCTCTACTTAACATTTACCCTACATAGCATTAATTTCATATACATATAACTACTCATACAAATATACATAGACTCACAACATATATGCAACATAAAATGATATCTCACAATGGGGTGACTGCTGCGGTCAGTCACCCCTTCCCTGTACTTTGCAGGTCTGTCCTTGTGGCGCTGGCTTGGGTGAAGGGCTGTGAAGTGCTGGTTGCAGGCTGGGGGCCTGTTCCCTGATGACGCTGGGTGGGTAGATGGTGCTTGGCTCCTCTGTTGACATATAAAGGGGCCCTGGCCCCTTGTCCTCCTTCAGGGTGACCACATGGGGCCACACCACCGCCTGCACTCTGTAAACTGACCTGGGCGGCCCCCTATACACATGGGGACCGCCCACACTCACCGCCGCACCTCAAGTAATACCAATGTTCAGGTTGGGCCCCGTTTGTTGGGGGACCCACCCGATGTCACTGCTGCGATCTGCGTTATATATATTATTTTAAGGTGGGTCCCATTGAATGGGAGCCCACCAGATATCAGCGCCATGCACTGCAGCATTTTTTAAGTTCCATGGGTGGGACCCGTTGGCTAGGTGGCCCACCCAACATCTCTATTGTGCCCGGGCACAATTTTTTATTTTCGGCGGTGTCCCAGTTGCTATGGACCACCGTGCTCATCATCAAGCTCTGCAGTCTCTTCAGTGACCCGCCCCCTCAGCAATGCCTGCTAGAAACGCAGGGGGCAGGCTGCGTCTTCACCCAGACTGCTCAGCTGGGCAGCCCAGGACTTTCTTCACCTGGGCCGCCCAACGGAGCGATCCAGGTCTCCACCACCGCCTCTGGGGTGTCTGAGGCCCATGTGGTCTGTTACCCGGGTGGGCCGGCAGGAACCACAGCCGAAGGGCAGCCAAGTTGTCCCTGGCATAGCGGCTTGGCCCCCCTGCTCATAGTCTCTGGGGGGCTCCCCCATGCACCGCCCGGCGCTATTCAAAGGATTAAGGCCCCAGAGGGCCGCTCGAGACAGCAACCCTGCCAGGTAAGTCTCTCTCTTTCTCTTCTCTTAACTGTCTCCCTCAACTGTTCTTGTCTTTAAATCCCTCTGGATTCTCTTCTCTCCCCTGCCCATTCTTGGGCATTGGAGTTATTTTCTTTTGTTCCTTCTTTTTTTCTTGTTTCTGAACATTCCATCCAGCCCCATGGTGGGCTGGGTGGTTTCTCCCAAACACAAACATAAATAAACATACACTACACATTTTAAATAAACCTTTAATACCCTGGTATCTGCGTCTTTCTTTCTGAGTGTTCCCTCAGAGGGCCAGCAAGAGCGCCACTAGCCGGGCCCCGTGGGGCCATGGGCTACATCACCCTTCTCCCCAACCCTGCACGAATCACGCCGGCACAATCCCTATTGTGTTATGTCGCTAACATTATAAAGGCAAAAGAGGGCTGCTTTTCAGACCCTTTACCCACCCTCTACAATCATTTTTAGTCCTCATCTCCCACCCCAGCCTGTAACCACACAAACAAATCATGGGTTAGCTTTGCAGCCCTCTCCCATTCTTTGTGAGAAGATCTGATCGCTCCACTCCACCCTCTACAATCATTTTTAGTCCTCATCTCCCACCCCAGCCTGTAACCACACAAACAAATCATGGGTTAGCTTTGCAGCACTCTCCCATTCTTTGTGAGAAGATCTGATCGCTCCACTCAACCCTATTGTCCTCCCTTGCCCATTCCATTTACCTCTGCAACCCCACATGCAAACTTTAATGCCTGGGTGTGTCCCCCATGTTCAGGGCTCAGCTGCTTCCCGATTAGGTTTGCGCTTTATAAATCTTGTGCTTAGATGCATTTAAGGGTGCACATACGCACACACCCATCCACCCATCCATCCATCCACCCATCCACAAACATGCTTCGATTGTAAATCACACATTACCTGTGAATTCACACTTACAAGAGCCAATGCAAACAGGTTGCCTTCTGCACGTAAATGGCTTAACACAGTTCTATGTAAGCCGGTCATCTATACATTCTTTATTAAAGTAATTTCTCTCTGGTGCCATACTTGTCTTGATGTCGGAGAAAATCAAATGCTTTAACCCAATTTCTAAGATGTAAAGTGCTCCATTAAAAAGAATAAATGTTCATAGAGAAACCCAGGTTTAGTACAATGTCAGTATGTTTAGCTTTTATCAGAATATAGCATATTTATATGGAGATTGTTGCGATCGAATGTGGATGCCTTTGTGTGTTTATAATACTGAGATTCATATAGGCAGGTCAAATTTCAATTTAGATGTAGATTATTGTTGTAGTTATAGATAGACCATATTATAGCAAGTAACAGGTTACGTGGGTAAAAGGGTTCAGGGACTTCAGAGAAGGCTCCCTGCATTCGTTACAGCGTTAGGCCTCAGCGAATACGTATGGGTGAACTCTCAACCACACAAATTACCACCCTGGCCACACAGGAGCGACGGAATGACTCTAGGTAAGTTTTACCTCGAGTTCCACAGTACCTTGGGAGTGATGAAGTAGATGAAGCCTTCATGATGCTTCTCCGATATGGACTATTGGATGATGACCCACCACCTCATCCTTAACCCTGGGGAAACAGAAATCTGAGACTGCGGGAAAACAGCGCTCTTCCCCAACCTATTTCCTGACCTCACTCCCTAGGCCCTGCCCCAGCAACCTCCACCTTGGTGAAAAACCTTGGATGCACACTGAACACAGATCTATCCCTCTCCCAACACATTGTCTCTGTATCCAGAACCGATTTCTTCCACCTACGTTATGTTATGTTATTTCAACTTATAAAGCGCATGGCCGCCCAAAGGCATCATGGCGCTGGAGAGGAAGACTGCTAGGTAGGGGAGAAGCTAGTGAAGGAGCCAAGGACTAGAATAGATTAGTTTTCAAAGCTCTTCTAAAGCTCAAATGGTTAGAAGTGGCTTTAATCAGCGGAGGGAGATTGTTCCAAAGTTGGGCCACAGCAATGGAGAAGGCTCTGCCACCAACCCTTTCCCGGTTGAATCTTGGAACGATGAGTAGATTGGTGATGGCAGAGCGGAGATCCCGAACCGGCGTGTATCGGGAAAACAGACTGTAGAATTTCAGCTCCTTGGCCGTGGATTGCCCGATGGACGATACACAAAGACTTAAAGTGATTTCGCTGAGCCACCGGAAGACAGTGAAGTTGGCGAAGTACTGGCGAAATGTGGGCACCATAGGGAGAGCCAGTGGCTAACCTAGCTACGAGGTTCTGTATGCGCTGGAGTCGGTGTATAAGACCGATCGGTTGTGACAAATACAGAGAGTTACAATAGTCCAACAGTGGGAGGACTAGCGCAGCCACCACAGGAGGGCGGGTGGCTTCCGGGATCATAGGCAGGAACCTCTTAAGGACCCTGATCTGATGATGAGCAGATTGGCAGACGGCCGTCACCTGGTTAGACATAGATAAGGAGGCAGAAAGAATAACCCCAAGGTTCTTCACCTTGCTAACTGGATCAGAGTAATGGGCTGAGGGAGGAGGGCCAGAAGGCGGGGGTCCACAGTAAGGCGTTGGGGGGGCAACCCACCAACAGTACCTCAGTCTTATCACCATTGAGCTTTAGCCAATTCTGGTCCATCCAGATCCCGACTGCCTCTAGGCAGTCATGGAGGCATGCTGAAACCTCAGTTTGATCCTGATCCAAACGGATCAGGATTTGCGTATCATCCGCATATCACATCCTCAGGTGTATCTTCCCATACCTCACCTATCCTCATCGTTTCTCTGTAATCATCTCCATCATCCTCTCCCGCTTAGACTATGGAAACTGCTTTTATTTATGCGCACCAGCGTTCCAGCTAAGGAAACTGCAAAGAATCCAAAATACTGCGGCCCACCTGCTCATTGGCCTCCTTCCTAGAGAAAACAGCAGCCCTACACTAAGAGTCCTCCACTGGCTCCCTATTGGTTGACAAACTACCTTTAAAGCCATGTGCATCACTCATCGCACCATCCACAACAACGGCCCGGAATTCCTCCAAGACAAACTCTCTTGCTACCATCCCTCCAGCACAGCATTTCTCCTAGTTGTCCCCAGTAAAACTGCACCAGACTGGGCAGATCCTCCTTCTCTGTCCAAGCTCTGATCATCTGGAACGTTGTGCCGCTCCACATCTGCAACACTGAAAACATTGACTCTAGGGTGTGAGACATGCACAGAAACACTGGCCCAAACACGACAACACAATATCCCCAAACCTCCACGGATGCAGGCGGCATTCGCAGCGGAATACCGTGATAAACGTGGCCTCCCACCCCCATCACCACTCACAGACAATCGTACATCACTCCTCTGTCCCTCTGTGAATCCCCTCCCACTGCTCAGGCTCCCAATCCAGGTAGTCCTCAGCTGGTGGGACCAGCCAATCGCATTGGACCTAGGAAAGCAACATCGAAGATGAACAACTTCTGAGTTTAAGCTATGTATAAATTACACCACGTCTGTGGACACATGCCGCAGGCACGACTATCCGTCCATGCACTATAGAATGCAGATATGGCTATGCAAATCCGGTCTAGCATCTTGCCGAGCCGTCCACACAAACTGCTGGTGTGCCTCAACACCTCTGCCATTAGTATACAGTGACAACCTACGAAAAGGTTTGGTCAAGCTGGGCACACATCGAGTCTACGGCACTAGTGCTCTATCCTAAACCACCAACAGCAGCCGTTCACATGCCTGGCCTCTGGGCTGCTTACTGGAGCCTAGCCAGCCCACTTAAGTCCTAACCGGGCAAAATTCACACATGCATCGTAAAGATAACTTAGAATCTCCCATACATGGACTTTGGTATCCAAGGGCGTTCGAACCACAAAGCGTATTGAGGCCATATGAATGGGGAAAGTGCACTATATAAATGACAAATACAATACAATATTGTACTGGTCTCCAGGGTAAAACTGGAGACACAGTTGTCTAAAATGGATGTAATTCTTTTTAATAAATTAGATTTTTGAATGCCTCACTCTCTGTTCCCTGCTCTGAATTGTGGAGTGGGATTGTATAAACGAGGGGGCATTAAATTGGCATATTGCATCTATATGAATCTGCCAAAAACTCATAAAATACACTTACAGTAGTGACTAAACCACATACTAAGCCCTCACACTTCTACACACCAGTGGTAATACCAATCATAAGGGTAAAATAAACACTTAAGAGATATACCTCCTTCGCCTTTTGTGATGACGAGGATAGACTATACTCTGAAGAGGTGTATATGATTAAGTAGCAACCCAAACAGTAAAATATAATAGTCCAAAATAAATGGAATGCCCAATCAAGGTTCTATAAATAATATACATATATACTTTAAACACACCATCTGCAAGAAACCTAAATGGAAAAAAACTGTACAAACCACAGCCCTTATGGAAAGAACAGAGAATAGAAGGTGCAGCACTCTGGGTAATGAAGCTGGGGTAGAAAATGGAATAATTAACCACAATGATTGTAAAAAGGATATGTACTAAAGCAAAAAGTGATGAATGGTGATCTAGCCATACTTTAGGGTCCAAAAATGGACAAAGTGGGCAGTTACCAGTCTATACTACCTTATGTTCGTCTGGGCAGTTTCACAACGGTGAACCAGGCTTCTAGATTCTGTTTGAACAGTTTGAAGCAGCTTAAATGCAGTAGTACCGTTCTTCTAGACAGGGAGCAGTGTCGAGCAGGGGGGTCGAACTGGAGCTTGTTGTGGTTAAAATTGATGCTTTAACAGAAAATATGCTGGTAACTGGATGAGCAGTTAGAGTAGTGTGGTTTGATGCAGTGTCCGATGGTTGAGGTTTGATGGGCCACCAGGGTCAGTTCGACTGACGTAGATCAGCATCGAGGATGGAGGTGGGTCAAACGGCAGATGCAATGTGGAGAATCGAGTCAGAGCCAATGCAAGGATATGCACAGCTAGAGCCGCGCAGCAGCGAACAGCTTTGAACATGCAGTTGAATGGTTCGAAGATCGGGTAAGCGCCAAAGGGAGCTCCAGAGAGTCCCGATGTTTTGATGCAGTCGAATGGGCTTGAATCAAGGCTCGCAAAGCTTTGTTGGCGTGCAATGCAGGAATTACGGCTGTCATGGCTCTCAGGTGCTGCAAGTCCCTCTCAGGTGTGTCATGGACAAGTGTAGTCCTTGTTCTCGGGCTCCCAATGCAAGGGAGGCTGGTGTACACTTCCATAGGTCCTTCTCCACAATGAGGTCCTGGGCGGCAGTGTAACTGGTAGAGATGGAGGTCTTGTTTCAGGAGCAGATTACCCCCAATGTGCCCTGGGGGTGGGTAGGGAACCGAGCTTACCTCTGCTTTGGACAGTCAGTCTTTACCTCACTGGTAGAGAGCTTTGGAAAGTCAACTCTCCCACACAATTCTTCCTTAGGTGTTTGTTTCAAAGTGAATTCAAAAACGAGGGGGGGGCTTCTTTTAAAGGAAAAAGTCGGATGTAATGGTCCAATCGCTGTTCTCGTGGACTTTACCTTCTACCTCACACCCAAAGTACTTTGTGTTAAATTAAATGGAGGGGCCAGCAAGGAAGAGATAAAAAGAGAAAACAACATGGTGGAACCTTCCCACAGCTACACTAACCCCTCCCCCTTCCCTTGTCAATAGCATCAAATGCATTTTTGGTATGCAGCACCCTGGTGTGAGGCTAGGCCTTTTGTGATGGGTGTGCCATTTGACTCCTGTTCCTAGGACAGCTACCTGTGGAATGGTTGTCTCACTGGAGAGGGTGTTATCTGCCCTCACAAAGAATCAAAGATGGACAACCCCACAGGGCTATAGTCTTGTTGGGAGCAGCAGAGACCGCATGGCTGGTGGGAATACACATATCCCTTCCACAGGTGAGCTGGGTTCACAGGGCTGCCACAGGTGTGATATCAAATTGATGTTGCTTGGTGTGAGGAATCCTAGAATCCCAGCCTAATGTCTCCTCACATGTGGCCTGGGAAAGGCAGATGCTACCTGATCCTAACCCTGGGGTTATCTGGGGGTGGGGGGGAGTCACATGGGAGAAGAAGGCTGTCAATGGAATGTGGTGACTCCATCATGAAAGATGCAGTATTCATCCTCTTGTGAGGCTGAGGTTTTGCTAATACCTGAATATTTAATGGCATGTTATCACCGTAGGGCCTCCCCTCTCAGACCTACCCAAGGTACCAAGTATAAGAACCTTCTTTGTAAACATGGAAACAATGTATATAAGAATCAGAGAGTTAATGCTACTACTTTTAGTAGTAATGATTCACCATGGTGTTCAGGTTTTGAATGCAAGAGAAAAGCCATATTTCCTTTAAAATCTTTCCCTAAATATACAACATGTAAATCCTCTACACAAAGGTTAAATGTTTTTAAAACAACTAAGAACATTGTGGACTCCAAGTGCTCTTAGTACTGAGTGAAGGAAGAAAGTGCGGTCTAGTTGTTATCATGACCCACACCTGAGCGGGACTAACATTTAAAGGTCTTTCAGGTGTGAGCCATAGAGAAGAAGCAGGAGAAGAAGGTGGAGGTTGGAACTGGACACATTCCCAGTAGCGGGACGCCGTGTAAATAATGTGGCAGAGGTCGGGGGTCCAGCCAGAGGCAAAGGACGGACAGCCGGAAGCAGTGGAGGCTAGCTATCCCAAAGGAGAGAGAAGCTCTCCGTGTCCTGCATCTGGCTCCGGTGTGAAGTCTACACCGGAGCGTGTGTGTAGCAGCAGGTGCTCCACTGACAGACAGCGCAGGCAGAAGAAAGATGACCGGAGCTGTCAAACGTCAGGAGACCCTGATGTGTGAAGCAGAAGCAGCGAGTCCAACGGAGACGCCAGGACATACTGGTGAGTTGGCCTAATAGAGGTGACCCCCGGGACACTGAAATAGACCACTGTGCAAAGTGCACCATTTGAATATTGAACCTTTAAACTAA
Source organism: Ambystoma mexicanum (assembly GCF_040938575.1). Classification (NCBI taxonomy): domain Eukaryota; kingdom Metazoa; phylum Chordata; class Amphibia; order Caudata; family Ambystomatidae; genus Ambystoma; species Ambystoma mexicanum. The sequence goes on from NC_090926.1 coordinate 1,051,698,836, forward strand.
AGCTAACCGGGGGCATAGCTCAGATTGTGAGATGTCGAGCAGGAGAACATTGTAACCCACATTGCCAAAGCCAAGATGAGACAATAATTAGAGAGATGTTGGACAGGAGAATATTGAAACCCACATTGCCGAAGCAAAAAGGTGCCAATAATCAAACCAAGCTAATACAGTTTTCCAAAAGGGGGATATCTGACCAAGGCACATTATAATCTGCATTGTCCAAGACAAAGAAAGCTGAGAGTGACATCAATGCCTTTTGAATGAAGTAGTCCCAGATACCCTATGGAAGAAAGTTGTAAACCACATTGCCAAAAGCCAATAGGTTGTGTAGCAAGAGCTCATAGACAGCAGGGGGAAAGCCCTCAGTGTAGACAGGATCAAGGGGGAAACAACTATAACCTGCATTGTCTAAGGCAAACAAATCAATGTGAGAATCATTGTCTTTTTGAACAGAATAACTGCTAAAGAGGCAGTTTCTGGTTCAACTTTCCCCATTTAAGAGTTAAGTGTAGAAAGTTTGGAGCAAACCTCACCGCAGAGTACAAGTTGTAGTAGTAGGAGCTTCATCCTGTATTGCATGTATATTTATAGAGTGCAAACAAAGACCAAAATGGAACGAGAAAAAGAGGGCCACTTTGGACAACCAGGGCTAGAACAGATGAGTTTTCAATGTCTTTTGAAAAAGAAGATATTCAGAAATGTTGCGAAGCTCAGGCGGCAGAGGGTTCCAGAGCATGGGGGCAAGCACTGTAAAGGATCTTCGTTCCGCTCTGGCACGACGAAATCTAGGAATACATAACACAAATTGGTTAGCCAAGCGAAGTAGCCTTCTAAGATTATAGGGCACAAGTCTAGATCGTACAAATTCTGACCCAACTTCGCAAGTGGCACGATGAACGAGACAGAGAATTTTAAACTTGGCTTGGCTCCTAATGGAGAGCCAATGTAATTGACGAAGTAAGTCCTGAGAGTGTGTTAGTCTTGGAGCTCCCAGAGCGAGGCGAGCAGCTGCATTCTGAGAGTCTGTGGCGTTGTAATAGAGCCTCAGGTTGGCCAAGATAAATGCTGTTACAGTAGTCTAGGGAACCCGTGATAGACCCGGTCAAATTTTTGGTTCTAGACTTAGGCGGCAGGAACGGTAAGACATTTTCCAGTGCTTTCAGTTTGGTATAACCTAGTTGGCAAACTGCAGAGATCTGGGCTTCTCTAGAGCCCATTGCCATTAATTTGATCCTTAGGCTCTTCACTGTCGGAGTGGGTTCTGGACATGGGCCCAGGGAGGTTGACCAATAATCACAGGTCCAAGGCTGTCCTATGTTGTGTGAACCTACCCACGGGACCTCTGTTCTATCTCCATTAAGTTTAAGCCAGTTATTGGCCATCCATTCCTCGACAGCAGAGACAGTCTTTCAACTTGTGGGGGTGTCAGATGATGCCACATTCAGGCAAAAATGAATCTGCGCGTCATCAGCATATGATTAAAAAGGTACCCCGTGGCTAGCAATCAAACTGGCCAGAGCCTCCATGTATAGGTTAAACAGAAAGAGGAGATAAAGCGGACCCCTGGGATACCCCACAGTTCAAGGCTATGGGAAAAGGGGGAAGGGAGACCATTTGAACCTGGTTAGACAGAAAGGAGGAAAAACAACCTCAGCGGTATGCCTGAAATTCCTGCCTTCTGATGACATTGAAGCAGGCTCTGATGATCAACAGTATCAAAGGCCGCAGAGAAGTCAAGGAGAATCAAAGCTCCCACGTCCTTGCAGTCCTGAAACAGGGCAATGGCATCCATGAGAGCAACCATCACAGATTCCGTTCACATAAGAGGATGGAAGATCGACTAAAAAGGGTGCAGAAGGTAGTTCAATTCCAAGAAGGCAGAGAGCGGAGGGGTCACAATGGACTCCATCAATTTCATAAGAACTGGAAGCAGTGATCCACTGTTGCTGGGTCACGATGTGCCTTTTTTAATAGAGGAGAGAACACTGCATGTTTGTGAGGCTCGGGGAATGCGCCCTGTCACAAAGGAATGTGGAAGCGCAGCAGTAAACGGAGAGATAGATTTGTTAGAAGCTGCTTGGAGAATGCGGAGAGGAATTGGATCAGTAGGAGAAGCAGATCTAAGTTTGAACAGTGCAGATGAGACCATATTGTCCGTCACTGTGCTGAATTGAAAGGCACTGGATTGCGTCTCTTCAGCATTAAAAATTACAACAAGGGGATCTACAGGGACTGACCTTCCTATATTTATCAGATCCCAAATGTTACAGATTTTGTCCTTAAAGAAAGAGGCAATATGGTGGAAGTGTGCTTGTGTTTGCAAGGTCTTTAAAGGAGGTCCTACTGGAGTGGTCAGCTCCTCGGCAACTTGAAACAGTTCTCTGGCGGAGCAAGATGCTGTTAAGATGCACTCAGCAAAATGTCAAGATTTGGCTTTTTTGATAGTGGTCTGATATATTGTACGTGCCTGTATGTAGGCTAGTATAGCGGAGGGTTTGAAATATCTATGCCATCTCCATTCAACTTGCCGACATTGTTGTTTCAGCAGCCTAAGTGCTGCTGAAAACCATGGAGCAGAGGACTTAGCACGACCCGCTGAGAGATGGGAGGGGGCTAGGATGTCCCCTGTATAGCATCGATCAGATCACTACATGGATTTTGTTCACTTGCTATACCTCTGAGTCAGGACTGTGATCGAGTCGGAGATAGAATCGGGGGAGACATTAGACCAGTGTCGCAGAACTTTAAGACCTTAGATCTTTGTTTGGACATGGAAGAAGTGAGAGAAAAAGGCAACAGATAGTGGTCCAACCATAGCAATTGCCGGGGCGGAAAGGTGTGAAGTCCATTACATTCAGAGAAAATTAGATCCAACTGATTCCCTTCCGTGTGGATGGGACTATGGTTTCTCAGAGTAAAAGTGCAGTCAGCCAAAGAGGAAACAAGTCTCTTGCCTTGCTGATCATTAGGTTAGTTAGGGTGCATGTTAAAATCACCAAGATTGGCAAATTTAGAGTGTGTCAGAGAGAGGTCTGTGACTAGCTGTGCAAAGTTATCCAAAAAATGTATTAGTTGCATGCCCAGGTGGGGAGGGGGAGATAAACTATTAAAAAGTGAGTTGAACTCTCAGGGAAAGCCTGAATCCTAACTAACAATAGTTCACACTGTAGTTTGTGGACCAGGGCGATGGTAGAGCAACTTAGCAAAGTCTTAAATTCTGGCAGGCTGTCGGGTCCCTGGGCTCTGAGATTTCTAAACTGCTGATTTAGGTGGAGTTGGGATTTAGTTCATAATTTTTTCCTTGACTTAATGCTAGTCACCTGCAGTTATCCCAGTCCAAGATGGTCAAGTTCCTGGTCTGCAATGATTGGCTACAGACAACTGTGATGCAACAGCGATGCAGTTTGGAACCTCAGGAGATGTTCTAAACTGCCTTTCATTCAGAATCCCATGATAAGTGATCACAGCGTTCAAGAGCTCCAGAGGAAGACTAGAAATTTGGGAAAAGAAACCACAGGAACCACATATTGATGAAGACATTCCCAGGAAAAGCCAAAGACTCACTCTTAGATACGTTTTTGAGAAAAAGACTTGCTTAATACTTAATCTCAAATTCAAAATTTCAAAAAGAATGAATGTACAGCTTTATTTCAAGACAGTGAAGAAAAGTTTGCAAGTTGTATTTATTAGTAGTTATTTTTTACTGAAGTTCTTCAACTAAATTAGATTTCTGCCTTATTTGTTGATTCCTAACTGGATTAAATTGCGCGTGCCAGCCTTCTGTTTATTAATGTAAAGAAATGGGTGACAGCTCATGCGCGTGCCTTTTGTTTTTCTTAAGCATTGCAATGTTTATCTAATGCGTCGTGTTAATCCAGCTGCATAATAGTAGCGCACCTAGCGATGCACGTAACGTAACGTGACGTGAGTAAGGAAGCGAGAGCCTGCTACGACGAGTCGGGTAGTCTCCGAAGCTGTTCAGCGCATTGCCGATTCCCATGGAGCCGTTATGGGAACGTTTTAGGGTGCGTTTCCCTTCAAGGCCGTTAGCTGACGAGTCATTTCGTTTTGATTGTGCGGCGCGAAGGAACACTTATCTTTTACTAAATCTGGCGCAGAAAGTTGGCACTTACTCGCGATGGTTCAACACATGAACACAGTAAGTGGCAGCGTATTATTGGGACTGCAATGTAAATGGGAGATCTGGTCAGTGCACAGCTGAGAACAAATTCCTAATTTTAATCTTGAAAGCCAGTATCACTGAAAAAGGTTCTCAATCTTTGAAGCAATGAATTGAGGAAGTTCTAAAAGGTTGAGCTAGCGCATGAACTGTACTTGAAGACTTGCTAGCATAGGAGTTGTACAATAAAAGGAACTCAAGTTAGTTGAAGTATTTTATCATTGAGAGTTCACACAGAAGAACTATGCACAGTAGAAAAAAGTGAAAGTCTTGATAAGGAAGCAACATTGAGTAACTTGGAGAAAGAGTTTCTAAGGTTAAGCTGTGAAGGCAGAAGCAAAGTTAAAAACATACAAATCCATTTAAATTGCCTCTAAGCAATTGGCAGAGGCTGTCAGGTAACAAAGAGAGTTGGGAGGAAACATTTATTTCCAATACTGATGTAATGTGATTTGATGCTTAACCCATGCTGTATTATTGCAGGACCTCCAGTGTTCCAGGGCATCAGAGAGAGAGAAGGGAACCAGAGAAGTCCTGACCGTTAGTTATTTTCTCCAATCCCCTTTCCCCCCCAGCCTGGTCAACTCAATAGTTGTACAACTAACTGTTGGGTGTACCGGATAGGGGGATATGGTGGGCTATTCGTCTGCTTTTGCAGGATTTTGACGCTGGGACCGGATACAGGCGAGTAGACCAGGAAAGGGACAAATAGTGGTTAGTCCTGGCAGGCGAGTAGACCAGGAGGAATATCATTGGAAACACTGTGACTGTGGTAGAGGTTTTGGATGGTTGTGGTGGAAAAGAGGAGGCAATTCTACTACTGTGTTTTGATGAACTATTGTATAACCCATCCTGACTAAAGCATTGCTTATGAAGAAGAAATAACTGTTGTATAATCCATCCTGACTAAGGTATTGCTTATGAAGAAGAAATGCAATGTGGTAGAAGGTGATTAGTCTTTTTGAGAAAATAACTTTTTGCATTCACATTTCGATCTGTTGTATGAAGAAAGAGTCCCTTTTGATTAATCAAAAAGAGGTTGTGAAAACATTTACAATTGTCTTAAAAGTGAGAAACCTTTTTGAAACTGAGATAGTCACTTTGCCAAGTGAAGGACATACTGGATGAAAAAAAGAGTGTATTCTACTTGGAGTGGAATTTGGACTGTGAAAAGAACTTTCCTACAATTAAACTTTGGTTTGAAACATCCTAAATTAATCCAGGGGAAGGGAATCCAACCCTGGTCACAAAGATTTCTGTTTTCTTTATGTTTGAATGTATATGTTATTTTTGCAAAGTTGAAACAGCCAAATGATCCCTGTAGGATGTTTGGTGTATGTATTAGTGGGAGGGGTAGACATTTTCTGGACACTAGGTCATTTTCCTTTAGTCTTGATTGTTAGGGAAAGTTAGGCGTTTGTTTCACCCTTTATTATTTAACAAACGGAGACTTCTGAGAAAACTCCACCTATGTGTCCATCTCCCATGCCTGACACCTCACATTGGATAATTATGGGATAGTAGCCACCGTACCTCAAACTCAGGTATGGCTTATATTTACAATTTAACGTGGCAGCAGGATAACAACTCTTGTAGTTATGTGATTTTGGCAATAGGGATACATATCTTAAAAACAGCTCCTGTGCTGGAATTACTTGGCCGTCACTGCAGCTGTCAGATTGGCACCTATGACCCCCCTGAACCTACTCTGTGCCACTGGAGAGTAGGCACTGCAGATCAGGATATTGATTCCACAGGGCCTAGGTGTAATCTATGCTTTTGGCATGGGGCCTATGAAAGGGACATCTGATTAGCAAAGCTCCCCTTCTGAGATGGAATTACCTATAATATTTTTTTTTATGTAATAAACATTAAAAAAAACATCAAAAATGCCAGGGCTTCTACACCCTCGGCAGATGGCAATCTGTCACAACCCAGGACACCGGCAATGCATCACTACACTGACCATTTGCCTAGACAAAAGCTCATTATACATGGAAGTTAAGGGTGATTGGTTGGTGATAGAATTACAATGGGCTCTTTAGGGGGCATTTACTTGGAAAAGCATTGCACATCCCCCAGGTCGATACCAAACTCTGTGCCTTATCTCAATACAGTCACCCAACCAGAGCCCCATTTTAAACTCTCTTCTTCATTTCAACAATCCCAGCAAGTTTGAAACACACCAAAAAATGTTTTTCATGGAATGTCACATTTACTTGACGTCATGCATGATATCAATAATCAGGCCTGTGTCAAACACGGATTATGGGCAATTGACAGTCACACAGCTTCATTTCAAACCCATCAACTCACCTGCACTCCGTTCACACTCTTGGCAATCCCCATACCCCTCCATAGACGTCAGTGGGCTCTCATGAGCCAAAAGACAAGAGAGGTGGGGAGGCAGGAATGTTTTTTTTCTGTTCTGGGAGTTGGGGAGGCAGGATGAGAGGTCTGGGTCTTGTGTTTACCCAGAACAAGAAAATGCCAACCCTAGAGCCAGAAAAGCCAGAAGGCACGGGATTGGCTACCGTGCATGTGAAGTCACTGCAATCTAAGGAACCTTGGAGGCCTAGTAAAGCTTGTGACACAGGCAAGCTCCGGCCCACTTTTCTGACCATTTCAAAACTAATGCATCAAAGAGCTTTCATGCTGCCCCTTGCCAGTCCCAGATGCTCTGCGAGTCTAAGTTCTGATCCTTCTGCGCAGATCATTTCTCATTCGTTCTCAGTTCTTTGTAGTTTTATTTCACACCAGAAGCAACAGTGATGGCGCCATTCGAGGTCTGCAAGGTCTCCTTTGGTTTATAGATCTAGACTTCCAGGGCGCAGTCCAAATGAACCCTTCTGATAAAGAGCTCTTCTTACTCGCCATTGACACCTGCATGCACCTTGATGGTGTGATTGCAAAGTAGGAGCCCATAAAATAATGACACAGAAGACATGGAGGACACGGCACAACCGCTTTAAGAAAAGGCTTTACTTGCAGTGGTTATTCAGCTTAGTTGTCGTTTTTTTCGGAAAAGCCAACGGTTTGACAGAAAAACTGGACCTCAGCAGCTTAAAAGAGCCCATTTCACATGCGGTTACCAAACCATTCTGCATTCACAGCTGCGTGTCCGTGCCTCATTACTGACACAGCCAGTGCCAGGCCGGCCCCTACTCTCATTCCAATGCTCTGCAATGCCACCCCCAGGGCACAGCTGCAATCTATGCTACTAACAGGGATGAAGCCAAGAAGCCAGTTTTGCCGGCATGGCCTCACAGACTGATGGGGTTAGATGAGAAGGGGGCGGGGGGATTCAGCAGGATCTCTAAATCTGCCACCGCTTACTGTACAGGACCACGTGGGCAATAGTGCAAAAGGTAGAAAATTGCACACTGTAGGCTGTGACTTAGAATAACCTAAGGAAGAGGAGCCAACAAAAGGCCTCCTATATTTGGGGACCTTCCATGTTGGCTAGTCACCTGAGAACACAAAAAACGGTGATCAACCGTCCTACTCTCCCTAACACCGACAGATGCAACCTTCTCTGCCTAAATGGCGCACACCTGCCACAAATTTGCACACGACTCATCAGCCACGGGAGATGAGACCTACCAAAGGAGTCCAAAGGAGAGGGACATGCAACTGCAATTCATGGCAGCCCAGGGGAGCGGTTCCTGGGGAGCCGCTGCGTCTGTGTTGATGTTTCTGGGACCATGCACACTGTCTGCATGCTTGGGGCTTTGAAATGTGAATTCATGGCGGCCTAGGGGAGCGGTTCCTGGGGAGCCGCTGCGTCTGTGTTGATGTTTCTGGGACCATGCACACTGTCTGCATGCTTGGGGCTTTGAAATGTGAATTCATGGCAGCCCAGGGGAGCGGTTCAGGGGGAGCCACTGCATCTGCGTTGATGTTTGAGCCCCAACATGCACACTGTCTGCACGCTTGGGGCTTTGAAATGTGAATTCATGGCAGCCCAGGGGAGCGGTTCCTGGGGAGCCGCTGCATCTGTGTTGATGTTTCTGGGACCCATGCACAGTGTCTGCACGCTTGGGGCTTTGAAATGTGAATTCATGGCAGCCCAGGGGAGCGGTTCCTGGGGAGCCGCTGCGTCTGTGTTGATGTTTCTGGAACCCATGCACACTGTCTGCACGCTTGGGGCTTTGAAATGTGAATTCATGGCAGCCCAGGGGAGCGGTTCCTGGGGAGCCACTGCATCTGTGTTGATGTTTCTGGGACCCATGCACACTGTCTGCACGCTTGGGGCTTTGAAATGTGAATTCATGGCAGCCCAGGGGAGCGGTTCCTGGGGAGCCGCTGCGTCTGTGTTGATGTTTCTGGGACCCATGCACACTGTCTGTACGCTTGGGGCTTTGAAATGTGAATTCATGGCAGCCCAGTGGAGCGGTTCCTGGGGAGCCGCTGCGTCTATTTTGATGTTTCTCGGACCCATGCACACTGTCTGCACGCTTGGGGCTTTGAAATGTGAATTCATGGTAGCCGAGGGGAGCGGTTCCTGGGGGGCCGCTGCGTCTGTGTTGATGTTTCTGGGACCCATGCACAGTGTCTGCACGCTCGGGGCTTTGAAATGTGAATTCAAGGCAGCCCAGGGGAGCGGTTCCGGGGGAGCCACTGCATCTGCGTTGATGTTTCTGGGACCCATGCACACTGTCTGCACGCTTGGGGCTTTGAAATGTGAATTCATGGCAGCCCAGGGGAGCGGTTCCTGGGGAGCCGCTGCGTCTGTGTTAATGTTTCTGAACCCCAACATGCACACTGTCTGCACGCTTGGGGCTTTGAAATGTGAATTCATGGCAGCCCAGGGGAGCGGTTCCTGGGGAGCCGCTGCGTCTGTGTTGATGTTTCTGGGACCCATGCACACTGTCTGCACGCTTGGGGCTTTGAAATGTGAATTCATGGCAGCCCAGGGGAGCGGTTCCTGGGGAGCCGCTGCGTCTGTGTTGATGTTTCTGGGACCCATGCACACTGTCTGCACGCTTGGGGCTTCGAAATGTGAATTCATGGCAGCCCAGGGGAGCGGTTCCTGGGGAGCGGCTGCGTCTGTGTTGATGTTTCTGGGACCCATGCACACTGTATGCACGCTTGGGGCTTTGAAATGTGAATTCATGGCAGCCCAGGGGAACGGTTCCTGGGGAGACGCTGCATCTGTGTTGATGTTTCTGGGACCATGCACACTGTCTGCATGCTCAGGGCTTTGAAATGTGAATTCATGGCAGCCGAGGGGAGCGGTTCCGGGGGAGCCGATGCGTCTGTGTTGATGTTTCTGGGACCATGCACACTGTCTGCATGCTCAGGGCTTTGAAATGTGAATTCATGGCAGCCGAGGGGAGCGGTTCCTGGGGAGCCACTGCATCTGTGTTGATGTTTCTGGGACCCATGCACACTGTCTGCACGCTTGGGGCTTTGAAATGTGAATTCATGGCAGCCCAGGGGAGCGGTTCCTGGGGAGCCGCTGCGTCTGTGTTGATGTTTCTGAGCCCCAACATGCATACTGTCTGCACGCTTGGGGCTTTGAAATGTGAATTCATGGCAGCCGAGGGGAGCGGTTCCGGGGGAGCCGCTGCGTCAGTGTTGATGTTTCTGGGACCATGCACACTCTCTGCATGCTCAGGGCTTTGAAATGTGAATTCATGGCAGCCCAGGGGAGCGGTTCCTGGGGAGCCACTGCATCTGTGTTGATGTTTCTGGGACCCATGCACACTGTCTGCACGCTTGGGGCTTTGAAATGTGAATTCATGGCAGCCCAGGGGAGCGGTTCCTGGGGAGCCGCTGCGTCTCTGTTGATGTTTCTGAGCCCCAACATGCACACTGTCTGCACGCTTGGGGCTTTGAAATGTGAATTCATGGCAGCCCAGGGGAGCGGTTCCTGGGGAGCCGCTGCATCTGTGTAGATGTTTCTGGGACCCATGCACACTGCACGCTTGGGGCTTTGAAATGTAAATTCATAGCAGCCCAGGGGAGCGGTTCCTGGGGAGCCGCTGCATCTGTGTTGAAGTTTCTGGGACCCATGCACACTGTCTGCACGCTTGGGGCTTTGAAATGTGAATTCATGGCTGTTCCTGTGCGATGGGGTGGATCCTTGCTAGAGGTGAGCAGAAAAGGGACTGGGTCAAATGTGAGACAAGGTTACAAAAAAACAAATGTATGAGCCTGTGGGTGAGAGGTGCGGGTATCTGGGGGTATGCACATGTATGCTTGTGTGTGCCAGTGTGCCCTTGCGTGTGCATGATTATATATGGAGAGACCAGCATCATAAGCGTGATTTAAAGTGGCAATGAAGACCTACTGTAGGCACCATGGTCATGAGAGCATTTTACTGTGGCAATGCCACACTTTAATGATGATGATCGTGGTATCCACCAACCTTAGGAGGGACTTTTACAGTGGCATTGATGCCATAAAGTGGACAAAGAGCATCATGAAAGTATTCTACAATTGCAACAATGACATATATTGGTAGGACCAGTATCATGAACGTGATTTAAAGTGGCAGTGATGACGTATTCTGTGCACACTTTTCATGAAAACCTTTTACAGTGCATTGATGACAGTGTGTACAAATGCACCATCAACGTTTTCTACAGTGGCAATGACGACATATTGGTGGCACCAGCAACACAAATATGGTTTAAAGGGGTAATGATGATATATTGATGGTATCAATGTCATCAAGGTAATTTACAGTAGCAATGATGGCATAGAGAGTGGCCATCAGCATCCTTAAAGATTTTTACAGTGGCGTCGACGCTAGTGGGATCCTCCAGTAAATATTTCAGTTTCCAGCACTGCTGTCTGCGTCTGCGATAAATCCATGGATGACTTGTTTCCTTGGAAGGGGCGAGGAAGAGCAATTTGACCGCCTCGCTGCAGGAACAGTAAACAGCAATCTCACCTAGAGGTCCTCCAGTGACTTCACAGCTGCAGAGGTCCGTGTCTTTGATTAGTGATATTCCCAGAAGTCCTTCCTGTGCTCCCATGCTTTTCCGCCATCCTCTGCTGCCTCAGACCTGCATTTTTAGAATTCCAGGCAGTTCAGTTTGGCGCCCTGTGGTTAACCCACCCTCCGTGTCCAGGGAAGCAGGAAACCACCAGTGACGGCACTGGCCGAGAGCGTGCCAGTGTGTGCACGTAAGAAGGGCATGGGTTAGTATGCACGTCCCCTGCTCTAAACTGCGATCTGCTGGCACCCGTGTCCGTGGGCAATGTGCCACTGTAGGAATACTTAGACCTAATAAGGACATGCTCAGAGTGATTTTAAAGGAAAGTTGCATCGTTTAAATGGATCGTGATGGCAGCAGGTCTTATAGCCGCGGTGATGAAATGCCAAGTGGCATAATGCCGAGTGTCATCAGAGAAAGACTGAGGGCAACACACTTGTTGGTTTTGGCGCATTTTGGTGGTAGGGATGAGACAGACGGTGGTGGGAAGCTCAGATGCAGAATATCTCATTGTCAAGGCAACTGACAACAGCTCAGGAATGGAAATGCCACAGTACTATTGGATACTTTTCTGTGTGCTGCGGCCATGTGAACCAATAAGGGTTTGTGAATGTCTGGGTCCAATCAGGAGTCAGATATATGGATGTTGCTCAGCTCCAGACCTGCTGTTTCCCACAGCCCCACCTCTCCCCTGGGAGAGTCCGCAACAATTATAAAGTAAGTATACATTAAGCTACACACGCCATGGCAGGCTGGGCTCGAACCCCCAACATTATAGTTACCAGGCACACGCATTAACTGATTGTGCCACAGAGACCAGCTGCCAAAATAATGAACAGCAACGCTTGTAACATGTATCAAAGCAAAAGCTCTTTTTTTATTATTAATGAGCTTATATCCACAGTCAAAAGTGCACAATTTAGAGGAGCAGTGTTGGGGCAGTTTGATGGGGGTGGGGAGAAGGTGCAGGGGTGGATGGGTTGTGAGGGGGTAGTGCTTTTATGTTGTCATCAAAAACACGTGTTCCCGGCATGTTTTTCGACTGCTCTTCAAACCCTGCTATGCCCAATCATGTATGGGCTTTATTTAAGGTGTTAACTAAAGCATATGTGCGCCCCATATCTTTAAGAACACACTCCCGTATTTCCTAGTACACCTCAGGTCACGTGGGCCAGGTGCCCACATTAGTAGCGAGACCTTTAGCTACGCCCTGTTTTCCTAACTGCTAATACTTTCCATTCTGTTGCTTACCGGTTTTAATACCCATTATGCATGGATGATGGGGCAGAGTCTAGATTAGGGTTCTCAGAGGCTGGGCTGCGAGGGCCAGAATCCTATCGGGTTTTCAGGATATCACTCCTACTAGTCATGAGATTAATTTGCATAGAAGGATTCTAAATGTATGTAAATCGCTCCTCATGAGTATAAGGGATATCCTGATGGGGTTTCAGGATATTCCACATGAATATTCATGAGATAAAATATGCATACATTTAGAATAATTGTATGCAAATTTATCTCATGAACATTAATGGTTTCCCGAAAATCCCACGTTTCCGGCCCTCGAGGCCTGGGGTTGAACAACCCTGAATGAACATAGATGTGAGCTTAGTGCCAGGAGTAGTTGAACATATACAGCTTGACATGCTCCATTCCTGATTTTCCCAGTGTGGTTCACGCATGCCGCAAGCAGCACAGGACGTCGATTGCGTAAGCAAAGATGGCTGAGCGTTTGGTGTGCGCGGAGCACATTTTTTTCAGTGTTTTTGTTTACGAACTCGGCTTGTTGTGCTTCCGGCCATAACCCCATGTTCCTCGGCCTCATGGACCTGAATGACTTCTCTATGGACTCAACACCAAGCATCATTACAAATAATAACCGCAGCCAGAAACTGCTTTACAGGCACCGACACTTTAAGAGTAGCGGAGTGGTGAGGGATACATACTGTCTGTGCATCTGACAAGTTTAATGTAGGGGTGGTTGGTCGCCACTCCCCTCCACATGGTCAAATAAACAAACATGTTCTGAGCTGTGTCTGGTGGACGCTAGCCCCGCAAAAAGGAACCCACGCACACGCATTAACTGATTTTCACAATATTAGAAACATAAATATTTTAATGTCACAAAATGCAAGGACCCTCTCCTTGCACACTATGGTACATTGTAGAGACTGCAGGCCTCATTTATGCTACAGCTCTGCTTCCATTCTGAACGGCTTTCATGAGCTCAGGCAGCGCGCGGGCGTTTCAGGTCGCCTCAATAGCCAACTCACACAGACGGGGTTCCCTCGCTCTGCCTTCAGGGACGTCCTTTGGCGGGCGCCAGAGGTCGCACCTGCGACCTTCGATGTTTCCCTTGCTACCCCCGTGGTCTCTCTTACTACCCCAAAATTAAAAAGAATCTTAAAAAAAATGTTTTATTGAAGCTCCTGGGCTGTGGCCAGTGCCACGTGGCTCTTTGTAGCTCTTTGTTTCCCGATTTGCTGGCTTTCTTGTTCAGGCCTCTTAAAAAAACAGGGGGTTCCACAACACTTGAGCAGTGACCCTAAATAAGAAAGAAGAGGAATAACAAATAATTTTTCTTTCTGGAATTCTGTACAATAATTGCTAGACTCATTGAAGGTTTATTTCAGGCACACTTCGGGGGTGAATCACTGATTGTGTCTGTTCTTAAACACCTCAAATTCACAATGCAGACAGAAACCTCCAAAAAGCATTTAGAGTAGAATAAGCATCCATTTCCGACTATGTATTTTACTTTTCACAAGTTTCAGTTATAGTATGATTTTTTCTTCCGTTGTCTCTGTTGCTTGTGCATAGTGTAGAAATGTTTGACCATAGCACATTAAGCGGCCCTTGGTTTAATTGTGCCACAAATAATGCTTTGTTGTAATGTGTCCATCTTTCCTATCTCCCTGGCATGCTCCTCAGGGTGTTTGTTTGCATGTATGAATGTATGAAGTAACGAGTGCCTAGAGTACGGGATGGCGTGTGAGTGCACTGCGTTCCGTGCGCTACTCAAATTTCTTTAATACACCGTTATTCACCCTCCCAATGGTATGCATTTTGCCAACCTCTGAAGCCTGAAAAGTAGATCCACGCTGGCTTAACATGTGGCCAACTTTGCACCAAACCTGCAGATGAACTGGCCAGCTGTTCAATCTCAGTTACCAGTTTCTTGGTATCCACTGCAGAGTGTAATTTTCTTTCTGACTTTCTAGAACATTCAGACATGTAATTGCTCATCTTACTATAGCCGGTAAAATATCTCAGTGGGTTGAGCGCTCGCTGCTGCAATGTGTGTATGATCTGAAGGTTGCAGGTCGAATCCCGGCAAGGCCAACTCAGCCTTTCATCCTTCTGAGGTTGATAAATTAGTACCAATAGAGGTTGGGTGATATTGTATGTATATTTGTTCTATATAAAATCGCTTAAGCGTAAGTCCTATATAATAAAACATCATCATCATCATCATTTGTCGTTGGCTGTCTGCTTGCATTCACAGTAATTTGATAATATGGGCCTATACACACTGATATTAACAATACATATGGCGATCCATTCTTGTATGACATGTACATCACATTACAGTGGTATCGTTACCATATTTGTCGTAGTGTACTTAGGAACTATGCTATGTGATGCCACTATCTGTTTTGTCAAGGGCTGAAAGGCTGTTTTCCATGGCTTCCCGTGATATACCTTTGGGCTGAGGTCAAATGACATCACTTCCAGTGACGTCAGAGGTCAAGGCTCGTGTGTTGTCACTTCCGCAACCCCTGACATTTTGATGAAATGACGTGCCTGTCAGCCTTCTATCTCGTGACATTCACTGAGCGGCATTCTGTTTTAGTCACTTAAGGGTAGGAAATGGTAAGAGACCAAAACCCTGCATTGCCCGTCCTCCATTCTCTCCACAGCAGCACAAGGAACTATGACAAGCATTCCAGCCCAAGTCCTGTCGTTTTCAAGCAAATTAGACTCCAGAAATCAGGATGAACAGCATAGCACAGAATATTTTGTAAAGGGTGAAACACACTACACACTTACATCAGTAAAAAACAACATTTAAAAAGACCAATTTAGAAAGACCACTCTGTGACTGCACTGAGAGTTCTTTCTAAATCTAACTGTCATGCCCCTGTCGCACACGAGTGCGTGCAGTGGCTGACGGGCGCGGCCGAGATGAGTACAGGAAGACGGAAGTTGAACACCAGGTAAGTGTGTGTCTGTTTGCATGTCTGTGACTATGTTGTGGGGTGGTGTGTGGAGTGTGGAGGGAGGGGGCTGCAGAGAAGGGGTGTGTGTATTTGTGTTAGTGGAGGGGCTTGGGGACGGTTATGGGGGAGATGGTGCAGGATTAATGAGGGTGGGTGGTAAAACCCCCCTCTTTCAGAGGTGAGGGGGGATAAGGGAAAGATTGATATTGATATTTTATTCATATCGCTCTCGTACACAAGTGTTTCAGAAGGTGAAAAGGTTGAAAGTGATATTTGGCGCATATTAAAGGCTGCACCAAATCGCCCGAAAAAATCCATCTTTTTTGTGTGCGGCCGATATCACATAGAACCCTTATATCTGCACCGTATTAGTATTTATTTTATTTGGAGCCCGCGCCAGGCCCAGTGGCATCCGGGCACGAAGAACTTGGTAAGCATAATTACATTGATTACACAAAATAAAGCACAGAACATAAATTTACAGTATAATACAAAGGTAATCACAGTGAGCAATAATCATAGGAGCATACTTTAGGCTAAGCAAAGTTTAGAGGAGGCAAAAACTCGGGTGATTACTACAGGCAGACGGCTACATTAGATTTGAGCAGCAATTTGCATCTTAGAATGAATGAATGAAGAACCCCTTTGCCAGGTGTTTTATGTAGAGACTAGTGCAATAGACATTGAATAGCAAGACATGGGAGAAGATGGGACAGTTCATGGGGTGGGACGTCATTTCATGTTTGGTGGGTGGGTGCAGTAAGGGCAATGCGAGAGCACAGGCTCGCATCCTGTGCACCAATGGTTAAAGGTCAGGTCACAGTAAAACTTTGTCCTATATTGGCTGGCAGGATAGTTCAGGGGCAATGTGCTCGTCTTGGAAGCAAGACCATGCCGAGCAATACAGGTTTGAAACCGGTGGTTTCCAGAATGAAGCATGATATTAGAACCCAACTGAATTTTAAAAAAAAACATTTAATACACAATGGGACCACTCCACCTTCTCAATGCCCCTCCCTGACCATTACCTCACCAACCCTTTACATGGCTCCATACCTCTCCAAACTACGCTATGCCTGCCTGCCCACTCACCATCTCCCACCTGCTTATCCACCCAATCCCATTTGTGCTTGTGCCCATCAACACCCCCTACTCCAGGCCTGCCTGCCTGCCCACACACACAGCATCTCGTCACTTCTCCCCACATGGGAGCTTTTCCCTATGAGGCTAGGATGGCGAGACCTCTACCCAATAGTCCCTTTAGGGGTGGTAAAAAGCGGGAGGACCGCATAGGGACAGACTTGCCACAGGAGTTGTCCCGTGAAATACTTCCTTAAACCCTTGTACCCAGAAGCCATGGCACCATTGACTCCTTCTCCCTCCCGACCTGAAACTACTATTGTATGTTATTGTGAAGTCTCTACTATCTCACCTGTAAGAACTGTTTTCATAGAAATGTTCGAAAAAAAAGCAGAATGGGGAAGAAAAATGCATAATTCGGCACAGAAAAAAAAGAAAAATGAAAATGTGGAATCAGGGGAGCAGGGTTTACAGGGGTGACCCCCACCTCCTTTCTTCGGCTTTATGGGATTTCGGAGGTGGTGGGGGTGTCCCCTGCTTTCCATCCATTATATGGAAAGCAGGGGGACAAAGAAAAATAAAAAGAGAAAGGGTCCCTGCAGCGTCAGCTCCCACCCATAATTGGGAGCTGGAATTGACATTGCAGGCAGAAGTCCGACACGGAGAGGCAAAGGCAGGTAAGTGGGGATATTTAGGGCTAATTATAAGGGGGTAAAGGGGTGGTGGATAGAGGGTATACGGGCATATGAAATCTTTGTAATTCGAACATTTCAGCCTCCGTTATTTCCCCTGCGGTAAAATCGGACCCGATGAGGAAGAACCAAAGAAACCTACAGAACAGTAGAAGGGATTACCAAGGTACTGTGACGAGGGGACCACCAGGAGGCATGAAGATAAACTCTGACACTACGCTGGGGAGGTCCCAGCAAATATAAAGTAAAGACAAAGAAGGACTAGAGGTGTTTGGGAGCAGCAACAGCAGCAAGGGAAGCCGGTGTCTGTCCTGCAGAGCCCGGGAAATTCAAACCCACGCTGCCCGAAGTGTTGCGAGATAGTCGCTTTCAGAAGAAGCCGAAAAGAACCATGCGAGCCAGAGAGATAGTCGCTTTCAGAAAAAGCCGATAAGAATCATGCGTGCCAGAGTAAACTAGACTAGCTGCAGAAGCAGGAAGAATCCAGAGGTGGCGTGGCCTCTCTGAGGTGGACTGGAACACAGTGTCTGAGCCAGGTAAGAAGACAAGGAGCAGGAACCAGACTGACCCAGGTAAGTTACAAACAGGAAACAATGCTTTATTCTTCTTGGTTACAGATTAGCAGGTTAGAAGTGGGAGAGAAGGTAGCATGCATCCACTCTTGTCCCCGTCTTCACTCCTAGACCCCTAACTGGCTTTCCTAGAACCCCCATATGTCCCAGGTTCCACATACATCACAGCATTCTACAAGGCATCTCACTGCAAACACTCAAGACGCATACACTCTAGGCACAACAGCATGCAGAACCAACAGCGACACCGAGACCCCAGGAAGAACCGGTAGCTTTCCCCAATGAAGATACAGGTAATAGGAGTTGCGGGAAAGCCCGGTGGAGTCCAGGCAGCTCAAAGAGTCAAATATTCCTCAGGAGTGATCTCCCTCATTCTAGTGGTGATATTCAAGGAAACGAGAGTCCCGAAAGTCAAAAGGTTTAGTCTCCTGAATTACAGGAGTAGTCTGCAAAGTAAAAAGTGTGTCAGGAGTGAGCTCCCTCGTAACGGTGGCGGTACAAAATACCATAAATCTCAAGAGTGCCTCAGGCGTCAATTTCCTTGCCACAGTGGGAAACCTAACACATGTGAAAGGTCAGGGAGCAATCTTTCCAAAAGTAAAGTCATCAGTGGCACAGATCTCAGAAGAGGGCCTGAGATGGTTTATGTCTTTTCTGTCTGATCGCACTCAACAGGTGAAAATGGGAGATTTTCTCTCAGAGACTGTACCTGTTGAGTGCGGGGCAGCACGGGGCCCTCGCGCGCCTCTGCTATTTAATATTTACCACCAAACACTGCTGAATATTTTTTCCGAATTTGGGTCATCATACCACTCATATGCAGATGACACCCACATTTATGTGTGACTTAATCAGCGTTTAGAAGCAGTGAACCTGGTTCTTTCTTGTGCCAGCAAGATTAAGAGATGGATGCTGGAGAATGAACTCCAGCTCAATCCCTCATAAATAGAGGTTATCGTGCTGGGCCCAAAGAGATTGGTACGAAAGATAGTTCAAGATACCCCGTGCCCCACTCTATTTGGTGTTCCCACTAGATACTCAGATGCAGTGAAGAACTTCGGCTGTATCTGGCAGTCAAGTATGGATGCGATTCACAGGTCAGCCAAATGGTTAAGTCAGTCTATTACCAAATGAGACTCCTAAAACCAGTCATGTCTCTTATTGCAGAGAAGGATCGGCCAACAGTGGTCGGAATACTGACCAATGCTAGGCTCGACTACTGCAATGCCCTGCTTATGGGGGTTCAAACATTTCAAATAAAGCGACTACAGGTAGCTCAAAACTCTGCTATCAGACAGATCTTTTCATTAAGAAGAAGAACTGAAATCTCTCAATATCGATGGAAACTTCATTGGCTTCCGGTTTTCCAGAGAATCCTGTTCAAGGTGCTTTGTCTGGTCTTTAAGTGTATCCATGGGATGGCACCATCTTACTTAAATGCAAAGATCCAGCTGCATCACCCCCAGCGATATTTGCGCACTATAGATCCATCTGCAGGCCTCATTGGTTAGACCGACCACCTGGGGTTAGAGACGGTTCTCTGCCTTTTGCCCCGAGCATGGAATGCTCTTCCTTTGGAGCTTCGATGTCTTGACTCCCTGTTGATTTTTAGGAAACAACTTAAAACCCATCTGTTTGCCTAGATTCTGGTCTTTTCCAACATTAGCCTGTGCTATTGTTATACAGCTACAAATTGATTAAAATCATATCTGCGCCTAGATGCATTTTTGCTTGTTCCCTTCTGGAGTATGCGCGTTATAAGTCATCAAATCAAAAAGTCCGGACAAAGTTCCAGCACTAAAAAGACGAATTGATAAAGCCTTCACTCTGTTGTTTGCAAATCCTTGGGAAGAAGTAAATAGACTTCTAAAAAGTTGTACAAAGGACTATCCTGGAACAGTCTTCAAAACTTTCAAGTCAGACTGTGAGAAGGGAGTCATTCTCCTGGCTTAAGAGTATTTGGTCAATATGACCCTGTTGCAAGAGACTGCTGTTAAGTCAGCCTAAGGCCGGATTGTTTCACCAGGAGAAGGAAGCCATTCTCCTGGTGGCTTTGATAAGAAGTTCATTTAACCCTTTTTGGTTTATTTCTTAGTGGTATGGATAGAGTAGTTGGTTTGGACAGAGGACGGTATATTGGTTTTTGACTTGTATCTTGATGAGCAACAGAGTTCTTCGGTGTTGAGGTAGGAACGATACCTCTATAAATAGGGAAAGGCAGGTTCTTTTCTTTATTTATTTGAATAAATGTCTATAGCCAAAATGGTGCCATGTCGTCAGCCTCCCTACTCCATCTCGCCACAGTGCCCCCCACCCTAAGTCATGCCCGCCTACCTACCCCGTCCCAGCACCATGACTGCCTACCCATCAACCCATGCCGGTCTACATGCCTGCCTAAAACCCCTCCCCTCCATCCACTGTATCCCACACAGTACCACCAATCTCTGCCCAACTACCCAATCTATGACCTACCTTCTACACTGCAAGCCGCCCACTAGATGCCAACGCCTGCCTGTCCAACTACACACCCACCCTACCCAATGCCTACTTACCCAACCAACCTATCCCACATCTGCTCATCTACCCTACACCATTCTATCTACTTACCCAATGTACCCGTGTCTACCTCACACCCATCCTACCAATGTTTGTCTCCATAATACCCCCATCATAACTCAAGCCCACCTACATACCCATGTGATGAATCTGATAACGTTAACACTCCTTTTCCTGAGGAAGCTTCTTATCATGTGGCCAGGGGAAAGCAGCTGCTACCTGACCGTGACCGTGGGTGGCGGCAATATGAGGGAGGCCTACATGGGGACAGGCTACCCTCAGAGGGATAACATGGTCACATACCCCCAATTCCCTTTTATGGATGTTCCCTCTCTACGGCCTATACAATAGGTTATTAACAACTGAGATGAGGAAGAAGCAGGGAGCCGTGAAGTTACCAATGAAGTTCAATGCCACCTTTCTCAACATCATATCAGAAACAATACAACAACTGAGATGAGAAGGAGGCAAGGAGTGATGATAATCACTCCTCACAAGAACCATGAGCAGCTGTCTAGTTGCTGGGAAAAGACCATTGGCCCGACATGGTTTAAAACTATGCCGTGAGGAGGAGCATGCAGTTCTCCAGCTCACGGCAGAGCAAGTTACCGGCGGCAGTGCAAGAGTCCAGACAGCTACGAGGTGCGAGAGGGCAGTCCGGCGAGCAATGCGCTTTGGAGAGGCTTGCAGGACGCAGAACGGAGTGCGAGGACGCAAGTCGTGCTTCCTGATGGCTGCAGAGGTTGGGATGACATCCAGAGTGCAGGCGCTTACCGAAGACATTGACAGCAACAGGGAGAGCCACGTGAGCAAGAGAAACACCTGACTTGGAGTCGGGATCGCAGAGAAGCCATAAACAGAAAGCTAGTGAGCCCAGGGAAAGGGTTGGGGTGATTAAGAATTGTCGGACAGTGCCACCAAGGCCCTAGATAGTGGACTAGGGTCTGGGACCCTCAACACAAACTTGGGGAAGACCAAGGAGGGAAACCAGAGAGCGAGAGATAGACATTGTATGTTGAAACATGATGAAAAGGTCTAATGAATATTTGTAGAACAAGCTGAATGAACAGATGAAAAGTACCAAACAGACATTAATGATAATATGAGCAGATGAGAAGTGCAGATATGCAGTATTGAAAATAAATAAGCGTTTGAGAGGAAATGCACACAAGTCCTGGCAGCAGAGTAAACCAGGCAAAAGCTAACTATATGAAAATCAGTGACAGAGACTATATCCAAGACCTGACATGGTGAAGTTCAACTCTGGGACCCACACTCAATTTGTGAAACAGTTAAAGGAGAATTCTAATCAGGACTCATACCATTAGGATTGTAACCTGCTTTGACTGTGAAGAGAAACCTGGGGAGGGGAGCCATTTCTCCCGGAAGTGGATTGCAGTATCCAAAGGAGAGAGTTAAACATTTGAACTTTAAGAAACCTGGTTATTCTTAGTTTGAACTTTTGATATTGGTAAAAGGAACCTGGTGAAGGGAGCCAGCCCATGGAACTGTGAACATTGCCCATTTTGACCTTTTTGGTTTGGATTTATACCTTTTGCGTTGTATTCGAACATTTGCACACTTTTGAAAACAAGAAACAATGTCCTTTGCACCTTAGAATTTGTTTTGGAGTTTGAGGGCCAGAATAGGATTTCGGACACAGGACGTATTCTTACTTTGGGATCTCTTGACAAAGGGCAGACACGTTTGTTTTGGTTGAGGTAGGGAAACACCTCCTAGATTAGGGATAGTGAGGCATTTTCCAAACCTCTTCATTTAATACAAGTTTGTAACCAAAGCAACGAGTCCATTGGGTCTGCATCTCATTCCTGGCTCCTCAATCCCCCAACTACCTAATCACAGGCCTGTGTAACCACACACACAACCATCCCCAGACCCGCATAGACCCATTCACCCAACCCCCGACTACCCCCAACCAGCCATCAAACCCCACACCGGGCCTGCCTACCTCGTCCCACTCCTCCATACCTTTGCAAGGCCACCCACCCTGTACCCACCCATCCAACACCGATCACACTACCCAATCCAACCCAACCCCATGCCAGGCTACCCCAGCCACTATACCACAACCCATACATACCTTCCCCCACCTTACCCAACCCAACCCAACATCTGCCTTCCCCCATACTAGCCTACCCCAGCCACTACCCTACCATTGTTCCACCAGCTGTATCTTCCCCCACCCAACTCACCCCTAAAATCACCCTGATCACGTAAAAAGGACCTACATGTGCATTAATTGATTTTAACCGATTGTCAATCAGGATGCAAGGAACGCCGGCTTGAACTGCACATGGAAGACTTTTTTCAAATCAACCTCAGTCTGTGCCCTGTGTCTGCCATGTTGTTTCTCCCTCTTGGCCCTTCACCTCCCCTGGACCTCCATTTGGCACACTCTTCTCCCTGCTCCATGCCCCTGCCTCCCACCTGGCCACCCACATACCTTCCCTCCTGAATCCTGCATCCACGCAGCACCTGCCTCTTTGGAGTGGAAAAGAACAATGTCCCTTTTGTGCTTCGCTGACGGCCCTCTTCATTTGGCTGTTTTTTTGGGGTAATCGGGCATACGCAAGCAGAGTGTCACCCCCCTAACCTCCCAAATAACAAAAAAATGGTGCCCCATGAGGAATACCAGAGGGTGGTAATAGTGTGCATGCTCCTATCTGGCTCAGGCTGTTGGCCATCAATGGCCATTTACGCCCACCAATGGGGCCATTAATGAGAGAGCAAAGATTCAAACGTGCCTATGTTTATTCATTTTTACATGTATAAAGCGCACTAAAACCCTCAGGCATCAAGGCGCTGAGACATATGCAGACATATAACATTAGTGATAGTAGTGAACTGGACTTTTTTGTTATCTCTACAACTAATCTTATGGGTCTGCAAGAAAACACTAACTCGCAGACATGTTTTGGTTGGAATTAATGGATAGTTATGACTCAAGCATTCACTGCAGTTTTGCCTAAAAATGTAAAATGCAATGATCAACAGCAAATGCCAAACTATTAGCTTTGCCAATGCTCGTTTTTGTGATGACTCTGCTTTTCACCAAAATGAAGTGACGGATGGAAGAGTTTAAATCAACCAAAATTACGAACATTGCTCTGGCCAGCTTTCCAAATGTAGGGCCGGGAGGATAGCTCAGGGGCAACGAGTGTGTCTTGAATGCAAAACAACGTAGAGAAATAGGTTCTATGTGGTAATGTTGCAGTCGAAAAGCCAAGTCACCGGGTAGGCGACTTCCCCCCCCCCAACCCTCAAATTCTTTCCCAAAATATTCAAGGAAGGGTATCATTATATATTATTATCTGCAATCGTAGAATATTTGGGTAAAGGGTTCGATTGTCTAGAGGGCGTACTTTTAGGGAAAGGCCCCCACCTGACGCCCATTTCCCGGCAACATTATCACTGAATACCAATCAATACAGGTTTGAACCCAGGTCCCACGCTTTCCACTGGTTTCCGGTATTAAGTGCACAATAAAATGGTTCTGCCACCGACGGGATCAGTCCAGTCAAACATGCTAGGCATGTTCCTTCTGCCAGGGAACCCAAAGCCCGGCCTTGTCCTTGTTGGACCTACATAGTGAGGCTCAGTTTAGTTCCCTACTAGTAAGCAAGGCGCCCATGTCTGGGCAAACAATCTTCCTCTTAGGAAGTCAAACCTTTCTAAACCCAAAAAAGGCTTGAATTAATGGTAACCACTGCCATTGCTTTTGGCAGCCTTCAACGGCACTGAATGCAAATCAGTTTTCCTCTTGCCACAATGTGCACCTTCCGGCCCAACTACTAGAACACGAGGATGTAACATGGCTGGGGACGTGGCCTAGCAATTCCCAGGGGACTATTCGTATTTGGGGCAGGACAAAGACTGATGTACATAATGGATGACCACCTTCTGAAATGCTACATTATGCTAAACAATGCTAGCATTGGAGGCTGCCAAGAGCAAGTATGGTGCTGAACTGCACACTGCGCCTGCATCACTTTGTTTCATCTCCGCTTTCCCCTCCAGTATCACACATCCCGTGAAGCAACCCTTATTTTTTCACCTATCCCCAAGAAGGTAAAGACATACAGTAGATCATCATAATGTGTAAGGCACCTCAGCTGGTTGGTGCACCTGCTGCAGACGTCCGAGTGTAAGCTGCAGGCCGCATCCTGAAGGTTGGTCCCTGGATGAGTCGGTAAAGGATCCTCTTGAGGCCGATGAAATGGGTACCCCACTCGGCAAACAGCGCCGCTCGCAGTCGCAAGCCCTAGGAGAGCTTCCCACGGTTCCCCAGCAGCAGGGCCGGATTGGCCCTTCGGCCTTTCGGCCAGTGGCCAGGCCGAAATCGTCCTTGGGGAGTGGGGGCCGGTTTCTGGCCATGCATGTGCCGATTTGAAGGAAAATAAAATTTAAAAAAATATTTTTTTTTTCTAATTTTTCTTTTTTTCAAAAATCCTTTCATCCTTCTTAGGTCAATAAATGAGTACCAACACACGCTGGGTGATAGTGTGTGCATATTTATTCTATAAAAAAGAGCTTAAGCGTAAGTGCTATACAATAACATTATCATTTGCCCTTGGACGTCGGCTTTGATTCACAGTAATTTAGTGTACTTCGGGACAATGCTATTTGATGCCACTTCCTGTTTTGTCAAGGAGTGAAAGGTCATGTTTCATCGCTTCCCGGGATGTCACTTTGGGGTGGCGTCAAATGACATCACTTCTGGTGATGTCATCAGAGGTCAAGGGTCGTGAGGCGAGGGGAGGGCCACTTTTTTTGGGGTGACCGGAGTCACCGGACCTATTTTGTGTCCCAGTCCGGCCCTGCCCAGCAGACGCAAGTGGGAGCCGCAAGCAGCTCCAGATATCCTGGCTACGGAGCGAGGGGGAAGAAGCACGAAATCCCTGTGTGGCGGGTGGCGAGCATCCCCCCTGCCCAAGATCAATGTGCCCACCCTTACCACGCTACGAGGCAATAGGTGGAGGCCACATGTCCACAGCTCCTAGGCTGGGAGCAGGGAGGTGAATGGGGTACAGACAACACCCCTGGCACGCCCACTGCACAAACATTCTAGGCCGTCATTTCACTTTCCAGTCCACGGACAAACCATGCTTGCAAAGGGCGGCAGCGTGAGGAAGGCAAGGGCCAATGCAGTGCGTGGTGTATCAATTATCACTAGTAATAGAAAAGTATACATAATCATACATTTAAGAACTTGTATGAACTTAAAGATTAAATTGATCAGTGTCCATTTTATGAAATCATACTGTGTTGCAGGTTTTATTAGAGTTTGTATTGATCAATTGTTGTAGATTTTATACTTTGGATACTATTGCCTTAGATTCTGTATTTTAATAATGTTTATATGCTATAACAATATGTGTTTGTGAAAAGTTTGTCTAAACTATAACACAATAATAATAAAATATATACATAGCTAGATTTTTTCTGTGGTGCACACTTAATAGATTTACCTCTAGGGTATGTCAGTTTTGGAAAACAAGACACGTGCAGGAATGCAAGTAGAGTGATTTGCCTGGAATCACAAAGGGGTCCATTGGGGAAGCCCGCCGTGAGGCCAGATTTTCTGGTTGCACAGTCTGCCAAATGTGTAACTTTCACAGTGCTCCGCACAGGAATAAAAGTATCAGAGTGTAATGTGAAGGCGGCCTAAAAGCCAGGGCTGAATATCTCACACAAGATGAGCGCTGATTTGGAATGTCCAATCTCTTTGCTGGGTTATACACGCACGATACCAGACCATGGTATAGGTTATTAGGTGGCATTGAAAGCGCTACCTTTAAACCGAAACGTCATTAAAATAAGAGCTTCAAACATTGGCTTTGAATGAGGGCCTATAATGCTTTTCCAATGGAGATGACATTTGAGGAGGGAAACAACGTTGTTCGGGTACTGAATCCCTCCCATTACCTGCTCCTAGCCATGCTAATCCCACCCGTTCATGCCCATCTTGGAACTCTTGGAGCCCTTTCAGCTCTTCCATGGAGGCAGCCATCTTGGATGACTTTTTCTAAGGAAGCTCTCTGGAAACAAGCCAAAACTAGTGGCCATCTTTGAATAGGAAAGATACCATGCATCTTCCAAATGCTACATTGAATCATGCAAGTATAATCTTTTTTAAAATAGCTAAACTAATTCACAATACTTTCGACAGCAGGCATTATTTTTGTCATTTCTGAGTTTCATTTCCTTGTTTTTTTTTAATAATATAACAAGGGCTGTTGCTTGTACTTTTTAAATCAGTTTGTATATGCATCAATGACTTACAACACAAAATCAGCACTGTTGTGATACAGGTCATGTAGTGCTCAAACCCTTACTGGCCCAATGATTGCCTCTGTTAGCTCTTTAGCCCCGAGATCCTCTCCGACGCAAGCACTTGTCTCTTATGTGTTCACAGGATTTTTCTTGCATTCAAGATTTATAGCTCCCGGCTGACGGCATGCGCCGCTTTGCCGACAGCAGGGAGCTAGAAATCCGTTGTGTGAGCAAAATCACACAAACAAACAGAGGACAGTGCTCACATGAGCAATGTCCTCTGTGTTCAAGGAGGTTTGCTCACACTTCGGATTTCTAGCTCCCCACTGCCAATAACGTGGCGCATGCCGGCAGCGGTGAGCTAGAAATACTGAAGTGCAAGCAATATCCCACGAACCCACATAGGACAGTGCTCAGGGATTTTGAGCACTGTCCTCTGTGTGCTCACAGGATTTCTTTTACACAAATCACATTGTAAAGTGATATGACAAATATATAAATACTTATTTGAACCAAAAATAGCATGACAGTTACTTTGTGTTCCTTACTTAGAACGGAAGAATACAAGTATACGAATGCAAAATGATGTCAGCCTAAAGAAATCTCAAAGTGTTATTGAACTTTTCAGTCAAGTCAAACACACACAAAAAGAAAACTGTTGCATTGCTATCTGTTAGTAAACCTTATGGGCCAGATTTGAAAAACAGTTTTTCAGTGGGAAAATCTGTGTCAATGCTTCCAGAATAAATCAACTGTGTGTAGAAGTGCCTTCTTTCCGCTTGGGAACTGACATTTAAACATTCCACCTTCTTGAGAAATGGTAAGCAAGCATTTCTGTTGGTTTTGGGCAATTTTGACCTTGCTGGGTGGCTCCACTTTTCTCAGCACGCGAGTCGGTCGGCTAGGGCGGCTTTTCACCTATTCTGAAGCACAAAGACCACATAACAGAGATGCAAGGTGAGTTTTTCAGGTAGGGCAGGGCAGCCCCCGCGTCATGTTTGCCAGTTACGCTCGATTGTTTGCATCACTGATTAGCCACCTCGTTGATTGAAATATAATAGAGCTTAAATGTTCATCTTCCCCCTCGCTCACCCCATGAGCAAGGTGTGCCCCCCCCCAGTGACCCGACGAAGACATGAGGTTGCACTCTTTTTGTGTCTTCACCTTAAGACACAGGAGACTTGAACTCTCCTCCAATACCCTCCACGGGACATTAGAACAGAATGCCAGTAAGTGTGCAGGTTCAGCTCCTGGAAAGTATTTCTGGGTCAACCAAGGACAGTTACTTCGTCATTTTGTGATTAAGCTAGGCTTTATGCCAGTTACCAGCAGTAACAGACCACAGTGAGACCTGCACGTCTGAGACTTGCACATCTCCCAATGCCCCATCCCCCAATCCTATTGTTTTGCTTGGGGAGCAGTGGTCTCTGGTGTAGTGCTTTCCTGGAAGGGACACTCCTAAAGCAGGCTCTCCTTGGCAGGAGAACACTCAGGATTGCTTTTGTTCCAGTCAGCAGTAATCCCTGGTCAATCTGAAGGCTTGCCAGCATTTTAGGCTCATGTCCAACCCATGTAACACCAACACACGAATGTCCCACACTATCTCTGCACTCCGATAAATGGACATACATAGATTAAGGACAGCCAAAATTGGACATTTTTAAGTGCAGGTAGGCAGTACGGCCAGCTGCGCTTAGGATGTGACTGTAATGGTGAAGTGCTACAGTGGAGGCAGAGGAAGCGAGGGACAGACACAGGTTAGAGGCGAGGGAAAAATATTAGCTTTGCTAGCTAGGATAGATGGCTGGGTTGAGCGAATGCTGCTGACTGAGCACAGAATGCAATCTATAGGTCACATATTTGAATCCCATTGAGATGGAATCAGGATTTCATCCATCTGTGATTGACCAGAATGAGAACAATCACATTTTGGGATTTCTTTTTACATTTTAGTAGTGCAGAGCTGAAACCTATGTTTTCTTTGCAGGCGCAGCAGCAAGGAACAAGTTACTTACCTGTAACTGTTGTTCTCCAGCATGGGTCTGGCATGGATTCACATGCTCATGAATATTCCCCGTCGACAGGCTGGGAATCCTCGGTAAAGAAAAAATCAGTATCAGTTTAGTTTCTGATCTGTCTTTCGTAGTAGTAACTAATCACTGATCTCTGCGTCATACTGACCACAGCCAATGACTGCCCTCTACCTAAGCCCCGCCTCTGGCAGCCATCTTCAGATTTGGTAGCACGTGAAGTGGCAGTATGACCAAGTGAAGAGCCGCAGAGGGGTAGGCGGGAGGGTTCGCATGTGAATCCATGCCAGACCCATGCTGGAGAACAACAGTTACAGGTAAGTAACTTGTTCCTTCTCCAGCATGGGGTCTGGCATGGATTCACATGCTCATGAATAAAGAATACATAGCAGTACACACATGCACAACCACGGGAGGTGGCAAAGGCTCAACATTAAGCATTACATCAAACTCAACATTAAGCAATTCTTACCTCCTCACCAGGCTCACCTTAGGCGAACAGATTGCGCAGCACTGCTTGGCCGACCCTGGACTCCTCCCTGGAATCCCGATCGACGCAGTAGAATTTCGTGAAGGTGTGCGTCGACCTCCACGTAGCAGCCATGCAGATGTCCAGCAAGGGCACACCAGATAGGAACGCCGTGGTAGCTGCGATCGCTCATGCCGTGGTAGCTGCGATCGCTCTGGTGGAATGGGCTCTCGGACTGCCAGGCAGCGGTCGGTTTGCCAACCGATGACAGTACATGATACAGCCGGAGAGCCATCTGGAAATGGAGGCCTTTGAGAGAGCCTTCCCCTGATTGACAGGTCCAAAGTTCACAAAAAGTTGTGACGTCTTCCGAAAACACTTCGTGCAGTCCACGTAAAACTTCAGCGCTCTAGCCACATCCAGCGAGTGCAAAGTCCTTTCGGCCGGCGACGAAGGCGACGGGAAGAAAACAGGCAACACCAAGGGTTCGTTGAGGTGGAAGTCCGACGGCACCTTGGGCATGAAGGAGGGGTGCGTCCTGAGCACTACCCTCATGTTGTGAAAAGTCAAGTACGGGGGTTTGCAGGAAAGGGCCTGGATCTCTCCCACTCTTCGTGCGGAGGTGATGGCCACAAGAAACGCTGTTTTCCACGACAAGAACTTCAACGGAGCCGAGTGCAGAGGCTCGAACGGAGGTCCCATGAGCTTGGTCAGCACCACGTTGAGCTCCCACACCGGGGCCGGAGCCTTCACCGGCGGGAACGATCTGAACAGTCCCTTCATGAATTCTTTCACCAGACGATGAGACCACAAAGATGTCCGCCCCGTGGTTCTGGTGTATCGGGAGATCGCAGCAAGATGAATCTTGATGGACGCGTGCGCCAGCCCAGCCTTGGCCAGCGTCAGAAGGTACGGCAGTACCTGGGGAGCCGTAATCCATAGAGGGTTAATCTTCTGTGCGTGGCACCAGACAGAGAACCTCTTCCATTTGTGTCCATAGCATTTAAGAGTTGAGGACGCCCTGGCCTTTGCAAGAACCTCTCTGCAGTCGGCCGGTATGTCATATCCTCCAAACTCTAATGCTGCAGGAGCCAGGCCTGCAAGTTCAGCGACTTCGGGTCGTGATGGAGGATGGCGCCTCCTTCCCTGGAGAGAAGATCCGCGTCCGCTGGCAGTTTGATTGACGGGGACGCTGACAAGTCCAGAAGGTCCGGGAACCATATCTGCCTCGGCCACGCAGGTGCGACGAGGATCATCCTGCACCGTGACCTCTTGAGCTGGTTGATGAGCCGGATCAGCAATGGCAATGGAGGGAACGCGTATAGAAACAGGCCCTCCCAGGGGAATGAGAAAGCATCGCCCATGCTCCTCGGCTGGGGAAACCTGCTGGCGAACCTCCGGCACTTGGAGTTCGTCGCCGTCGCGAACAGATCGATCTGGGGAGTGCCCCACCGTCGGAAGAGGCGGTCCACTAGATCCTGTCGTAGTTCCCACTCGTGGCACGAGCGCAGCTCTCTGCTGAGCGAGTCGGCGATGGTGTTTTTTATCCCTGCCAGATGAAACGGCACCAGAAACATCCCTTGGGCGACGGCCCAATGCCACAGATCCTGCGCCTCCTGGACAGGGCTGGGGATCTGGTACCGCCTTGCTTCCTGATGTAGAACATGGTGGTGGTGTTGTCGGTGAAGATCCTCACCACCTTGCCCTTGAGGGACGGAAGAAAGGACCTGAGGGCCCAAAACACTGCACGGAGCTCCAGGACGTTGATATGGAGGGACTTCTCCATCGGAAGCCAAAGGCCTCTCGCGTGCAGATTTTCGGTGTGCGCTCCCCACCCTTCCAGGGAGGCATCCGTGGTCACTGTCTCCTGGTGGCTGGGGGTCTGGAAGTCCATGCCCACCGTCAGATGCGCGCGGGTGCCCCACCACCGGATCGCTCGTCGGAAACTCTCGTCGAGTGTGATCCTCTCCTCGAAGCTGCCCGTCGTCTGGATCCAGCGCGCGTCCAGGAATTCCTGCAACGGGCGCATCCGGAGCCTGCACAGGCGGATGAGATAAATGCAAGAAGACATCATTCCGAGGAGGGACTTGATGGACCTCACCCTGGCCGCGTCCGCAACCAGCATCTGCTGCACCTTGCCCAAGATGGCCCTCGTCCTTTCCTCTGACGGAGCGGCCAGAAGCGACACTGTCGAGCTTCGCTCCCAGAAACAGAGCGTCTTGCGCGGGCACCAGGTGGGACTTGGCGTAGTTTATGGAGAATCCCAGGTCCGTGAGTAGTTGGACGGTCCTTGCCGTGTGCTCCACGGCGAGCTCCTTCGTCTTTGCTCGGATGAGCCCGTCGTTCAGGTAGGGGTAGACGTGGATCCCCCCTCGGCACAGCTGCGCCGCCACTGGTGCGAGGCACTTGGTGAACACCCTGGGTGCCGACCTCAATCCGAAGGGAAGGGCTCTGAACTGGTAGCGACGCCCTTGGACCACGAACCTGAGAAACTTTCGGTGTCCCTTTAGGATGGGAATATGGAAGTAGGCATCCTCCAAATCCAACGACGACAGGAAATCGCCCTCCTCCAGTTGACCCAGGACGTGTTGGAGGGTGACCATCCGGAACTTCTGTGCCTTGATGTATTTGTTCAGTCGTCGTAGGTCCAGGATGGGACGCCATCCTCCCGTCTTCTTCTTCACGAGGAAGTATCTTGAGTAAACTCCGGAGCCCCGAAGCCTCTTTGGGACAAGCTCGATGGCGCCCTTCTTGAGCATCGCCTTTACCTCCAAGAGAAGTTGAGGGACGTGATGTTCTTTCCTGGCCACAGGGGGGGGGGCTTCGACGAGGCTTTGCTGCCTTGTCCTCCTTGGCGACGACGGCGGGGTCCGCCTGACTTGCCTCGTCCCCTGTAAGCTTCCTGTGACGACGAACGGGCCGCTTGACGGTAGGTGGAAAATCCGCCGCTGGAACATTTGGAGGCACCCTGTTTGCCTCCGCCGCTCCGAAAGGGCAGCCGCCGTTGCTGGAGAACCCCAAGAGCACGGGCCGCCTCCGTGTCCGTCTTGATGGCTTGAAGGGAATTGTCCACTGTTTTCCCAAACATGTTGTTTCCGTCGAACGGCATGTCCAAGACTCTGGTCTGCACGTCCTGACGGAAGTCAGTAGCCTTGAGCCATCCACGCCGCCTAAGGCACACGCCGTTGCCCAACTGGCGAAATCCAGTGTCAGCGATGTCCGTCGCAATCGTAATGGCATGGTCCGACGCCACCTCTCCTTCCTGCAAGACCTCTAGGGCTTTTGCCCTCTTGTCGTCTGGTAGGAAGTCCAGCAGGGGGGCCAGTTTGTACCACAACTCCCTGTCGTAGCGGGCTACGATAGCCAAGGCGTTGGCCGCCTTAATCGTCGTCGCTGCCGACGAGATGACTCTGCGTCCCATCGTGTCTAATTTCTTTCCCTCGCCGTCCGGCGGGGAGGTTGATGTAGAGGCCGTGCCCCCCCCCCCCGCTTTCTTCCTGGCCGCCGCGGAGACGACCGAGTCCGGGGTCGACTGTGCCCGAAGGCACAAGGGGGCCGCGTCCGGGACCCGGTACTTCTTCTCGTACCGATCCCTTCTAGCCGGCGTCGTGGATGGGTTCTTGAGGAGGGCGAGGCCCTCATCCCAAATATCGTTTAGTAGAGGTACAGCGAGGACCGTCTTCCTCTTGGTCTCGCGCCGTTGATAAAGGAAACCTTCCTTCTTCTTCTCTTCCGGGCAGAGCTGGAAAAGCTCGGATGCCCTGGTGATCATGGAGTGAAACGATCCAATCTCGTCGGGCGGGGAAGCCCGGGTGGGAGGTGACGACGGGAGATCCTCGTCGTAAACCTCGTCGTCTGTACCCGTCGCGGCCGTGTCAGTCCCTGTATCATCCCCACGTGTCGTGGACGGGGAGGAGGGCTGAACAGGGCGCGATGGCTGAAAAGGAGGTGAAGGGTGAATCCTTCTCCTCTTAGGGGGAGGGCTCCCAGAAGGGCCTGGCTCTGGGTCCCCCGTCGGGAGCGGTTCCTCCGTTGGTGGTAACGGCAGTCTCGTCCTTATCTCCGAGCATAAGGACTGTATAGCCAACAAAATGGCCGCCGAGTTGTCTTGCGGCACTGGTTGAGGGAGATCCGACGGGCGATCAGGAGCCCCGCCGGCATCCTCGACACCCTCGTCGTCTTCCACGTCGGGGTCCCTCCCGACAGGATGGCCTTCTTCCACGCCAGAGCCGTGGCCTAAGACTTCGATCAGCTCCTCCTCAGAAGCTGAGGCCGAGTCCACGACAACCTCCTGCCCCCCCTTTTTCTTCTCCGTCTGAGGTTTCACGGGGGTCCTGTCGATGGGCACGAAAGAGGACTCCCCCGGATTCTGGGCCCCGGGGTCGCCACCACTGGTGTAGCCTCCACAGGCTGAGCCAGGGCCGCCGCGACTGTCTCGATAGAGGCCTTGGCCGGATGGATCAAGGCTTTCACCGCCTTTGGGGGGAGGGTCACTACCTCTCTCCCCCTCCGATGGGGCCTTAGGGCATGACCGGGGTCTCTCCAGGAGTTTCGCCGGGTGCTGGGCCTTCCTCTTACCCGAGCCAGAGCGTTGGCTCGTGGTTGATGGCGCCGGGGAGGATGCGCCCTGCCTGGCGCCTGTAGAGCCCGACCGTTCAGCGCTCCCGGTGCCAGCGGACTCGTGGTGCTTGGCCTTCTGTTGGACCCCCGTCGCCGGGGCGCCCTCAAAGGTTTTAGAAGACCGCTCGGACTTCTTCTTCTTCTTCTTCTCGCCTGACGGGCTCTTTCCTTCCAGCCAGTTGGCGAGACGTTGATGGCGGTCCTTCATGGTCCGCTCCGACATATTGCCGCAAAACGCACAGTCCTTCTCCACGTGCATCTTGTCCTCATGTAGGCAGTAAAGGCAAAGGGAGTGTTCGTCCTCCTTAAAGACATTCTGAAGCTGGCATCCAGGGCAGACCCTGAACAGCTTTCCGGGCGTCGAGCTTCCCTTCTCCTGGGCCATGTTCCGAGATGGGCCTGAGAAACTTCTGGAGTCCTCCAAAAGCGTGGCTCGACGAAATCTTCACCCTTGAGGGGCGTAGACGAATCCGACACGGGTCCCCGTTGATCGGATGAAGAAACGGTGGAGCTTGAAGCTCTTTTGACCGAAAAAAGAGAAAGTTTTCTGAGAAAAAATGTGAAAAAATAGCACTAACGCTCGAGAGCAATAGCACGAGGATCCCAACACTTGAACGTGCCGTAAAAATCTGAAGATGGCTGCCAGAGGCGGGGCTTAGGTAGAGGGCAGTCATTGGCTGTGGTCAGTATGACGCAGAGATCAGTGATTGGTTACTACTACGAAAGGCAGATCAGAAACGAAACTGATACTGATTTTTTCTTTACCGAGGATTCCCAGCCTGACAATGGGGAATATTCATGAGCATGTGAATCCATGCCAGACCCCATGCTGGAGAAACACCCTTTTGGTTGCCAGCTTATCTTGCATCCAAGCAGAACCCAGAACCGATTACTTGAAGTTGCGGGCGCTTCTGTTTTGGTGCATTTCGTTGCATCTCTTTGGATTGTGCGAGTACCGTATGTTGGAGACGACACAAAGAAAGTATGTGTTTGGTTATTTGCCCACTCATTGATTGACCATGTGTATAACGTATTAGACATTTTGCAGGCACTGCTATTAGATGCCCACAAAAGGCGAAACTGTTGGCATTGCCAGTGCTTGTTATACATGATGCTAACACCAGTAGCATTCCCACAAAAAAGGCCTATAGCAGATTTACAGGTTGTATTCAGCTTAGGGAAATGTTTTTCATTGTACTAAGTCTGCCTGAAATGCCAATCTGGCAAAGCAGGAAGTTGCAGGGATGATGCCGTGTACACGCGTGCAAGCAATAGCGAGCCCAACAGCAGGGAACGTCATTTAAGGTGTAAACGGCCCCCATCCCACTGCCTACGTTTCAGGCATTCATTGCTCTTGAGACAAAATACACCACTGGGCAGAGCAAACTCAGAATCAACGACAAACATGTGTCAGCAGGTACATATAGCGCAGGACCTGCCATGCGATTGCCGTAGACTGAGTGGGCCCTGACCCCATGGAAGTTCTCCGGGAGTTGGGGAACCCCCAAACCCCACTAGCAGGGTCTACTGAAGGTGACCAAAGACACAGGGCTGGGGGCCGGTTTTGATCAAAGCATGGCGCTGCAATAGCCATATACACATTTAGGACATCCCATTTGCATCCATCTATTTCAATGCAGCAGAAGGCAGACATCCATAACGGTGTCCCCCTGCGCAAAGAGGCACCCCACCCTGCTACAAGGCCATCCCAATAGCAGATGAGCACTCCGTACATGCCATGTAAGGTGTACAATTAGCACATGTGTAATTCAGGTCATATAAAATACCTGTCAGACAGTTGTCCTATCGGGGGAAACGCAATGCACACTTTGACCCATTGTGTGATCCACCATCTCGAGTGACCTCTGCGCGATTCATTTTTTCCTGTCGCTGATCTTCCTAAAGAGAAAGTAACTGATCCTCTCTACACTCTGCATGGTCTGGTGCTTGACGGAAACTGTGCTGCCTATGCGCAAGGCTTTGCCTGAGCGAGTGGGTGGCGACTTATGGGGGCCATTTATTGGGGGTATATGGGAGTGCTAAGGCGCACCTGTGCTTATGGAGGCTTCAATCACACAGCATTGGATTGGCAAATAGATACAGCATGGCTCTACAAAGGAGCAACAGTTTGCATAATTAAATAAGCAGACTGGTTTTATTGCCAATACATTATGCAACCAATTGCCAGATAACCTTTACTAACAGATCCTCCAGGACGGAGTGTTTTTCATTTTAGATTTTCAAAAACAGCGTAATCGCATACAGCGACAAAATCACCAAGGTGTCCTCCAGCTCTCATGAACTATTTACCATCCTTAGAGAGCTGGAAACCCCCTCACTCCCTCCCATCATCATCATCATCAAAGACGATTCTTGGTGTAACACTGGTCCAGCTATCCTCACCAACAAAAGTGCACTGTTGCAAACGAGGATAGCTGCCAAACGATCCCGTGCTTTGGCAGCCCTGCCCCTCAGCCCACAGTCTGAAGTACCCAGAAACATTGTGTTTCAACCTACCTGTGTCTCCACTCTTGGCACCATTACGAAAAGCCTTAAACCTTCTCGCTTTAAAGGCGAACCCTGCCCAGCCACCACTGTGAAAGTTTGTGCTGAACCACATTTCCCTCATCACCGCCATAATCAACTACTCTTTCGCTTCCTGTTTTGTCACACCTGTACTTAAGGAGGTCTTGCCTCAGCTAAAAAAAATCGTCCCACTCCAACCTCTTGTGCATACCGCAAGGTTCATGCATCTCCCCACCTTATACACTATATACACTAAACCACTATCCGACCACCTTGACTCGTTCAGCATCTCATACACCAACGGCACACAAATTCTCATCCCCCTTTCCGGCTACCAAACTTAAGACTCCCTCGGGGTAAATACCATTTACGAAACTATACAAACCTGGATGGCCCCACACAGCCTCTGCTTCAACCATGAAAAGACAGAGTTCCTCCCCGTTCCACCTAGCCAAACTTCACCATGCTTATAAAGCTTTCACCATCGATGGTCACAGCATCACTGTTGCCACCTCAGTGAAAACCCTTGGCGTGTATCTGGATTCCTCGCTAAACATGACCCCCCAGGTCAATCACATTGCCTTCACATCTGGATATGCCACGAAGCTCATCAACACCAGCAGGCCCTTCCAGTCTGCAAAAAACCAGCTGGAGTAGCACACACTCTATATTTGCTCAAATCGTGACTATTCACCATCATGCCTCACAAATAAACTCAAAAAACACTCCTCTACAAGACCTTTAAGATCTGCCTACAAACATTGCCTCGTCACCCCGAGATTCAACTGCAAAAGATCAGTGGAGGTCCAGCTTCCCAGTCCATGTTGCTACTCCCCGATGAACCGTCCTACATATTCAGGAAAAAGCTCAAAACTCACCTCTTCAACTGACACTCCTCCATTGTCATTTTTCCCATGTTTCCCTCCCCTGCCTAACTGTAACCAGCGCCCAGATGTCCACAGGTTTGGTGTGCTTCATAAATGCCTAAATAAACAAAATCCGGTTTATAGCAGGTAAATGCAACACCGTGTAGATTGAAAAATGTGCCCATCGCACATGAACAGAGCCATGGAGCAGAGACTGACAGGCGCTGAGGGCTGGAGGAGAACGGCATGCCGATACGCTGGCACGGTGGCTGCAGCATGGCGAGGGAGCCGTAGCACCAAGGAGCCGAAGGGAAGCTGCCTGCAACCTGCTGGTGGCGTCCAGGAAAATGCTTGTTCCCTTGGGACCTGTGCCGGCCACAAGGGTATCTAGGGGGCAGGTGGTGAGACCCTGACTTCAACCCTTTGTATCCTGAAGGGACCGCCGGTCAACGCACCGCTGACCGGTGAGTTTTCGTGAAAGCAGTGAGAAAGAAACTCGGGAGCGTGCATGTGACTGAAGGGGAGCGGGAGAAAGGCACTGAATATAAAGCGGCACAGAGTGAAAAGCAAGCGACAGAAGGTAAAAAGGATTTGAAGCTGAAAGCGATTGGAAAAGAGTGTGAAAGACACAAAAGTGAAAAGAGGAAAGTATATAAAGAAGTGCTGAGAGAGCAGAAAGAAAAGGAAAGGTGCAAATGAGCACCGGGAGGACAGAAAAGTGTGGGGAAAGGGTGCAAGTAACCCGCAACAAAAAGGAGGGTGCAAGTGAGCACCGAAAGGACCAGAGAACCATGCAAGAGACACAGGAAGGAAAAGAAAAGTGCCAAGGGCGCGGACAAGGTGAAAGCCAACGAGAGGCAGTGCAAGTGTGCAAAAGAAAGCACACTTTCCTCTCTCACTCGTCCACCCCCATGGTTGGGATCCAGAAGCGATGGCTCTCCCCAAGCCACCTGAATAGAGTGCTCTCTGGGTCCTAATGGGAGAATACCCTTAGGTTTTTCACACTGCATGGTCTCTCAGTGGACCTCTGTATCTCCTGAACACACCACTGCTTCCAGTTTATCCTGTCACTTTCCAACCTCTAACCTCCCCACCCCTCCATTGGCTCCAGCGCGGACCTGAATCTAGTGGCCACTCTGTGCCTGTCTTTTCCCCAGGGGTTGGGCTACACAGTTGAAAATCTTTCAGAAATCTCTACGCCCCTCCCTCTTTTCCAGGACAATTCTGTTGGCAGTCTTTGATGGTTTCTATGTGGTTTCGCTAGTGGGCCTTGGGTATGGAAATCTGTTTTCTCGGTTGTTGTGGCGAGTATTTTCCTTTTCTGAGGTGCCGGATGCTATTGGGCTGTGGCAAAGGATCATTTCTGTATTAGATGCAGTGTTTCCTTTCCACTTAGTTTGAGTCTGGCATTTATTTCGACAGAGGCTGGCACCATTAACAGGTGCGACACCAGTCATGGCACATGAGGGGGTTTCTAAAATTACTCGTAGTGCAAATTTCAATCCACTGCATTCCTATACACCTCTTAATATTACAATGATGTCATAGGCATTACCGTGCACTGTGGTGTCTGTAAATAGATCATCATAATGTGTAAGGCACCTCAGCTGGCTGGTGCACCTGCTGCAGAGGTCTGAGTGTAAGCTGCAGGCCGCATCCTGAAGGTTGGTCCCTGGATGAGTCGGTAAAGCATCCTCTTGAGGCCGATGAAATGGGTACCCCACTCGGCAAACAGCGCCGCTAGCAGTCGCAAGCCCTAGGAGAGCTTCCCACGGTTCCCCAGCAGCAGGGCCGGATTGGCCCTTCGGCCTTTCGGCCAGTGGCCAGGCCGAAATCGTCCTTGGGGAGTGGGGGCCGGTTTCTGGCCATGCATGGGCCGATTTGAAAGAAAATAAAATTTAAAAAAATAACGTTTTTTTTCTAATTTTTCTTTTTTTCAAAAATCCTTTCATCCTTCTTAGGTCAATAAATGAGTACCAACACACGCTGGGTGATAGTGTGTGCATATTTATTCTATAAAAAAAAGAGCTTAAGCGTAAGTGCTATACAATAACATTATCATTTGCCCTTGGACGTCGGCTTTGATTCACAGTAATTTAGTGTACTTCGGGACAATGCTATTTGATGCCACTTCCTGTTTTGTCAAGGAGTGAAAGGTCATGTTTCATCGCTTCCCGGGATGCCACTTTGGGGTGGCATCAAATGACATCACTTCCGGTGATGTCATCAGAGGTCAAGGGTCGTGAGGCGAGGGGAGGGCCACTTTTTTTGGGGTCACCGGACCTATTTTGTGTCCCAGTCCGGCCCTGCCCAGCAGACGCAAGTGGGAGCCGCAAGCAGCACCAGATATCCTGGCTGCGGAGCGAGGGGGAAGAAGCACGAAATCCGTGTGTGGCGGGTGGCGAGCATCCCCCCTGCCCAAGATCAATGTGCCCACCCTTACCACGCTACGAGGCAATAGGTGGAGGCCACATGTCCACAGCTCCTAGGCTGGGAGCAGGGAGGTGAATGGGGTACAGACAACGCCCCTGGCACGCCCACTGCACAAACATTCTAGGACGTCATTTCACTTTCCAGTCCACGGACAAACCATGCTTGCAAAGGGCGGCAGCGTGAGGAAGGCAAGGGCCAATGCAGAGCGTGGTGTGTGTGTACTATATAAATGATGACTATTACTACTAGAATAAGCCAAAGAGCAAACATCCATTAAACCCTGCCAGAGCGAGATTTTTTGTGGCACACTCTTAACAGAATTACTTCTAGGGTATGTAGGTAGAGTGGTTTACCTAGAATCCCAAACTGGTCCAGTGCAGTGTGAGCTCAGGGTTTCTGGTTGCACAGTCTGCACATATAAGGTTCCTAGCACTCGGCACAGGACTACATGCTTCAGGACTGGCTGACACCAGGTGAGGGCCAATTTGGAATGTCTAATCTCTTTCCTAGATTATACACATGAGAATTAACAGTGCTAACTTCTTCCCCTTCGATTCAAACTGCCACTTTAAAAGCTGTTCTAATGTTGCCCAAGTAGCCTTCCCCTCTGCAAGCAGTTCACACCGAACAGCAGCTATGTCCCATCTGAAAAGGTGCAAAGTGCAAACACAGAGGCAGTATTGAGCACTCTGCAGGAGGTTGACATTGCCACTAAAACCCACAATGTAAAAAGGTACTGCAAGAATGCTAACCCATTACAACAAGACAGCCCAAACTGAAGCAAACATTTCAATAAAGATGTCACATTAAAGAGACCCCATGGCATTTAATATTTTACTCAAAATCCAAATAGGATTTTGGTTGATCAGTGGAGGGATTATTTCCAGGAGTCTCGTCAGGGATGATCTCCAGTCACAAGTCAGTGCACAGAACCCCTCGGCCAACCAAGCTGGGATGGTAAATGCTGCTCCAAGTTTACCCAAGCATACATATTGTACTGTAAGCTTTGGCTAGCATTTGTATTTTGTACTTTTGTTGCTCCATGCGTTTTAATTGAAGATAGCAAAACAAAAGCACCAAAATACAAAACAAGTCGAAGAAAAATGTGCTGGCCTCCTATGATATATTAGTCTTGCAGGAAACGTGGATAACGTGTCAGCCACTATGGGCGGACAATCAAGTTGCCTGGGTCCCAGCAACCAAGAGAACTAAAGGCCGTCCTTCAGTCGGTCTCTTGACTGCCATAAAACTAGGATCTGGGATTTGCCTTGAATCTTGGGCCTCGCCATATCCAGGCCTGCAGCTAAATAAATGAACTACCGAGATTATTTCCCATCCACTTTTTCCACAAGCGGCCTTATTAAATATATACTGGAATCCACTCGCAATAGATGATGATACATGTTTCCAGCATATAGAGGAGCTTCTTGATCAAATTGTATTGGATGCACGCTCTTTAGTAACTTTTATAGCCTGAAATCTAAACATTAAATGCATGACCAAGCCGCTACAGTGAAAGCAACACAGCCAGTGAGTTGGGGAGACTGATACCAGACCGGTCTGTGTTGAATCCAAGGTTTCAAGCAGCAACATTGTATGGTGAGCACTGGAACGAACAATTTTAAAAAAGCGTATAATAAGAGACGCAAATAAAGTGAACTGCTGATGAGTGAGTGAACTTTAAAGCAAACTACCAATACCTTTGACAGAGTGGTGCGGTACCGCATGGGTGCTCAATCAAAGGTCTCTGTAAGGTATCCAACTAAGCAGTGATGAAAGCAGATACATTTGATCCAAGCCCAGTGGAGGGAGATCATTAGAAAGTGAATGAATAAATGTGTATCAAAGCGGTCCTGTGAAGGGTCAACCAAAATCCTGCGCACAGTTGAAAGTCTTCGATTTTGATGAAATAGAGAAAGTTTGGTGAATTTGGTTTGAGCCCGGCTGAGGGAGACCAATTGAAGATTTTGTGATAAAGTGGGGTCTGAGCCCGGCAGAGGGGGGCCCGAAGTGAACATTAAATCACATGGGAAGTTGTACATGACAATCCTGAGGAGAAAGGATCTTTTGAATGTTTGTCGCATCAGGCCCTCTGAAGTAAGAGACTTTGATGACATTTCAGACCCTGATACTGAGATTTGAACTGCACCCTCATGCTAAAGAAGCCAGAGACTGTACTAAACTCGAGCATGCCGCCTTGTCCCATTCTGAAAATGATGGGAAGGGAGACAGGAATATCCTGACATATCATTTCTTGAACACTTTTCTTTTGCTCAACATTGTTTCTCACACTATTAGTATTTAGACGTGAGGATTGGCAATAGGTTTATTAGTATAGGCTCTTTTATTTTGACAAGACACCACTAGAACTGCGTTATCATTATTTGGTGGTTGTAACTGCTCCCATCTTTAGATTTAGGATTAGATAGGCGTTTTTCAAACCCAATTGAAGTTCAATAAACACCCTTGAACTGTGATCACTTGTATCTGTCTTACTGTTTGATACCATGCCTTCCTTACAGTGGGGATTCATGGATACAACTGCGCAAGCAGGATAGGGCCTGGATCAGGGCCCCTCACTCTCTGGCACTATGGCGTGTCTGTATGCAGCACCATCACACACGGTATCAGGCCAGGTGAGAGAGGCAGCCTAGGTTGGGCCTCCCCTGTAAGATGTTGTCCTAATTGTGGCAGCAGAAGAGAGCCCTTCCATTGTCCCTGAAGTTCCTGGTGTTTCCATATTGAATCCCATTTACGTTCCCTTTCCTACCAGCAGCTAATGGAAAGCTGCCGAGAGGCAGAGGGAAAGGCCCTCAGCAGCCCCTTGTTGAATGCTAGAGGATGGGGTGTAAAACAAACACATGGTGGGTAGCGCAGAAAGTAAACATTATTAGCAGAAATAGTCTGGTTTGTTTTCTGTTCTTAGCGTTGTCCCTGTAACCTGTGCCCAAGGCATTCAAGGGTTTTGCTGTAGAGCATTGACTGACTGCGAACATGGGTTATTTGTTAACGTTTCGAAAGATATCAGGAAACAATCAAATGATTTGTGATATCTTTCCAAACTTCAATGTACTACACAAATAAAGAAAGCAGACTGTCCATTTCTGACAATGAACCAAGTATATCCTACAGACCTCTTACACCAGGGCACGACAAGCAAATAAAGCACAAGCCATATTTCACAGCGCAGGGACCGCTACTCTCTCTGATCCTCACAATAGTTCCTACGAGAATGCCAGAGCTACCAGCTGGTACTCATGCTAAACCCCCCAAATATCACCTTATCATACCATTGCTCATGTCTGCCACTGACAGTTTGATGCTGCTAAGTGGTCCGGTG
This sequence comes from Ambystoma mexicanum, assembly GCF_040938575.1. Lineage (NCBI taxonomy): Eukaryota > Metazoa > Chordata > Amphibia > Caudata > Ambystomatidae > Ambystoma > Ambystoma mexicanum. The sequence goes on from NC_090926.1 coordinate 1,051,741,661, forward strand.
CAATATTCAGCTTCACCATGGCATCTGGATCCCCAGATTACTCAATGGCAAAGCTGAAGCCAACTTTGGCACCAATACTCTTGCTGAGACTTCTGTCTCCAGCTTTCAGCTAACTGTGTCCTTCATGTCAAGAGTACATCTGCTGCTCCTGGAGCACATGTTTGCACATGTTTGTAGACACTCTTAGGTTACGGTTTACAGTCCTGAAACCTTATTGGTGGCAGACCATTTTCATCTTCTATTTTCAGAGGTTTGAGTAACTGGATGTCATGCGAACGAGGACATCCAAACCTATCTCCCACTTTCTTTGATTATCTGTCAACATATTTCCTCTCCCTCTACAACATCCTCCCCAACCAGCCAACTAGCATCATGCATAAGTGGTGTTTCCTAATAAGGTGTGGGGTGTTATATTGTTGGATGCTTCTGGTCCAGAGAGCAAAGGAATATTTGAGGTAAAATATGTTTTTAAAGGTAAATGTAGGGTGCAACAATGTGGGGGTTGACATTGAGGGAGGTGCTGAGAAACCTGAAAGTACATTAACCGGAGAAAAATTCTGAATTGTAAAATGCTTAGACACTAAGAAAGCAATTAGAAACTGCCAACCTCAAGAAACTCAAGAAAGGTGTAAAGAGGTAGTCGATCTGGCTTGGAGACAAACTAATCTCGATAGAAGGAGACACCCATAACAATGTGTGAAAAACCTGAACTTACAAGTTAATCAAGAACGCCACTTTGAGACAAAGTAACCATGTCATTGTTTCATTCATTTTTCCACAAGTGCATGTAGACTACAAGACCGGTTGCAATATTTTCAAAAAGGGAGAGATCCTCAGAGAGGAGGTTTTAGGACCACAACTGATCCATGTTAGTCTTGGCTCCTGAACAAACTACGGCGAAGGAACTGGTCGCACCCCGAATGCTCAAAAACAAGAATATTTATTAGCACCACGGGTGGGGGAGTCAACCAATCAGGTTGCTTGTATCACAGGCTGAATCTCACTATCTCAGCCTGTGTTCCAAGCAACCTGATGACTGCTTGCCCACCCCGCAATATTCTCCCCACCCTTCCCTCGGGTCACTGGGCCCTCCCCCTAACCGCACTTACTCTATTCCCACAGGCAGCGTCCCTGCCGTGGCTACCTCGCTGTCTCCCCACCAGGAAATGGAATAGGGGCTGTGTATGGAGCCACATCTTCCAGCTCCACAGCGACAATCTCAGCGTCCCGTTCATTCAAACAAAATACATTCTTGTTAGCACCCCGAGTTTCTGAATTGAAAACCAGGATTGCTAAAAGCAATAACACCAGATCCAGCATGCCGGATATGGTGGTAACGGCACTGGGGCCCATCGTTAAGGCTGCTGTGCTCGCACCTATAACTTGGGGCCAAGGCCATTACTACCCAATCCGGCCCACCGGATCGGATGTTATTTCTATGGTAGGGTTCTTGGGTAACTATAGTGGTGTTCTAATACAGGAGATATGAGCTTTAACTTTGATAATTGCCAAATTGTTTTTAGCAGACCAAGGGAGCAAACGCTATCCTTTAAACAACACCAGCGGGCATCTTGTGTATTTTTATAGATCACAACCTACTACTGAAAGTGACTAGAGTCAACTAATTTTATATTAGTTTCATTAAAAACCGTTGGCAACCGGGCTGGGTGCTAGCCAATAAGGTAGCTCAAAATTCAAGCTGTATTGTCTGGTATAGGCCTGCATTCCGAGTTCTCCCATTGCTGCGTGCCCCTCGCCGTGTGCCTCCCTTGCTCCACCTTCCTCCTACATGCCTTCTTTAGCGCACATGAGCAACCCACATGGGTGCTAAAGGCTAAGGAATAATGTTAAAAAAAGGAAAAATGTACCTTTTTTCTGTCCTGCGATGCCATGTCTGGTACAGGAGACCGCTTTCAATGTTGATTACGTCACACTAATCTACACTGAAAACAGAGGGATATCGCCTCAGTAATAATACACACTACTGAACTATTTCCAATTAATGTAGATTTGCCCACTTCTATAACTTCAGCTCATCAGAGACATATGGAAAAAAACAGGATTGTTTTATTTCCGGTCCCCTTATTGCATCCTAATGCCCAATAGTTCTTAAAGGAAGATGGTCAAACTACAGCCCCCTCCACCCCACTTGAATGGGAAATTGACAACGATGTACATGCTGCTGATCTAGGTTTTGGGATGGGAAAGCCAGATAGTCAACGCAGTGCGTCTAATAAACAGGGATCTTATTATTGGAAACTATGTACCGGAATCTGTTATGGTGTGTCAAGCTAAGAACTAAGGGTACTATCCCTGCTAACTTCACTAAGCACGCTACTTTTTTTCGTAGTTTCATCTTAGATTTTTTCTCGTTGACATCAAATTTTACTGAATTAAGAGACTATCACAATAGAAACTGATACCTCGCCAGTAGGGCCAATACATTCTCTGGATATACTTTTGCATCCTTGCAAATTGTTGGCCCATGAGAATGTATTACAAATAAACAGAGTTTGAGTCAAATAAGATGGGATGATAAAGGTCTAAACATTTTAGAACAATTGCTCATGAGTTAGGGTATTGAAAGCATCAATATACATGTATTAATGTCAAACAGCTGAACCAACCTTGAGTTATTTATGTAGCTTTCACGCCGCGGCTGTGGAGCGGACATGGCGTTAAGTGGCCCGCCAGCCCAAGCTTTGGCAGCCCGAGCAAAGCAAGGGCCTCAGCTCGGGCTGTTAAACACCATGTCCGCCACCAGCCCGAGCTCAAAACTATTCGCATCCCAGGATTTACCGGGTTGCGGATAGTTTTTTTTTCTTTTTCAATTCCATGGGAGATGTGCTCAGCGCGAGCACATCTCATGTTGGAATAAAAGGCAAAAAAAAAGGCCACGGACAACAGGTTCCAAAATGGCCACTGTCATCCGAAAAGGGACCTTGTTTCTTTTCTATTTTATTGGTGACAGCTATTTTCATTGACATTTTCTTTTTTCACCGCAGGCAGTGAATGGAAATCAGGAAAGGCGGATAATGATTGGTCAATGTGCCTTTCCCGGGTGCGAATACACTATAAATCCTCAGTCAACTGGATAGTGATTAGTAAAAGGAGGAATGTTGGCAATGGAGCCAGCTGGCCTGACAAGACTTTCAAATTCAGAAAGGTTCACCTGGGTAGAATTAGGAGTGCACATTCTAAATTGAAAATTGTAGATTGACATGGAACAAGTAACTTACCTGTAACTGTTGTTCTCCAGCATGAGTCTGGCATGGATTCACATGCTCATGAATATTCCCCGTTGTCCGGCCGGGAATCCTCGGTAAAAGAAAAAAACAGTTTCACTTTCTCTTATAAACTGTCTTTCTCCTATAAACCAATTACTGAGCTCTGGTTCATGCTGTCCCCAGCTAATGACTGGCCTCTCACTAAGCTCCTCCTCTGGCAGCCATCTTCAGATTTGGTAAGCACGTAAAGTGGCAGTATGATCAAGAAGAGCCGCAGAGGGGCAGAAGGGAGGGTTTGCATGTGAATCCATGCCAGACCCATACTAGAGCAGAACAGTCACATGTAAGTAACTTGTTCCTTCTCCAGCATAGGGTCTGGCATGGATTCACATGCTCATGAATAAAGAATACATAGCAGTGCACACATACACAAACACGGGAGGTGGCAAGGCTCAACAGAAGCAATTACTCTTACCTCCTCACCAAGCTCACTTTCAAGTGAACAGGTTGCGTAGCACTGCTTGGCCTGCTTGTCCGACTCTGGACTCCTCTCTGGAATCCCTGTCGATGGAGTAGAATTTCGTGCAGGTCTGCGTAGACCTCCAAATAGCAGCCCTGCAGATATCAAGCAGGGGCACTCCAAACAGGAACGCCGTTGTTGCAGCAATCGCTCAGGTGGAATGGTCTCTCGGACGGCCAGGCTGCGGTCAGTTTGCCAACCGGTGACAATGAGTGATTCAGCCAGAGAGGAACCTGGAGATGGAAGCCTTGGACAAGGCCTTCCCATCGTTCACAGGAACAAAGTTCACAAAAAGCTGAGAAGTCTTCTGGAAACTCTTTGTGCGGGCCACATAAAACTTCAGCGCTCGAGCCACATCCAGCGAGAGCAAAGTCCTTTGACCGGCGACGAAGGCGTCAGAAAAAACACAGGCAACAGCAAGGGTTCGTTAAGATGAAATTCCGAGGGTACCTTGGGCACGAAGGAGGGGTGCGTCTCGTGGAAAGTCAAATAGGGCCGCTTGCAGGACAGGGCCTGGATCTCACCCACTGTCATGGCAGAGGTGATGGCCACAAGAAAAGCTGTCTTCAAAGAAAGGAACTTGAGATGAGCTTGATGCATAGACTCGAAAAGGACCCGCATGAGCCTAGTCAGTACCACGTTGAGTTCCCATGCCGGGGCAGGCGGCTTCACCAGTGGGAACGATCGAAGCAGTACTTTGATTAACTCCTTGACTAGACGGTCTGACCAAAGAGAGGACCATCCCAGAGACCTAGTGTAGCAGGAGATAGTCGCCAAATGCACTTAAATGGATGCATACGCCAGCCCCAACTAGCCAATGACAACAAGTACGGAAGGACTTGGGGGCTGTGACCCTCAGAGGGTTAATCTTCTGCGACTGGCACCAAGCCGCGAAACACTTCCATTTGTGCCTGTAGCATTAAAGAGTCGACGACGCCCTGTCAAGGACCTCCCTGCAGTCTGCAGGCAGCTCATAACCACCGAATTATAATGCTGCAGGAGCCAGGCCTTCAGTTTCATGGATCCTGGTTCGTGGTGCTGGATTGTGCCCCCTTCCCTGGCCAGCAGATCCACAACCACCGGCAGCTTGACTAGAGGGGACGCTGACATGCTGAGAAGGTCCGGGTACCAGATCTGCCTCGGCCACGCTGGTGCGACGAGGATCATCCTGCACTGACACCATCTGAGTTGACTTAAGACTCGTAGTAGTAGAGGCAACTGAGGGAACTTGTACAGCAACAGGCCCTCCCAAGGGAAGGCAAATGCGTCCTCCATGCTCCCCGGCTGGGGAAACCTGCTGGCGACCTTCTGGCACTTGGTGTTCGTCGCCATCGCAAATAGATCGATCTGTCCACTTTGTCAAGAGCGCAGCTCCCTGCTGAGAGAGACTTTAACAGTGTTTTTGACTCCCGTCAGGTGAAATGGAAGGAGAAATATCCCCTGGGCGACGGCCCAGTGACAACTCCTGCACCTCTCTTGAGAGCGCCAGGGATCTGGTGTCCCCCTGCTTCCAGATGTAAAACATTGTGGTGGTATTGTCTCTGAAGACCTTCACCACTTTGCCCTTGAGGGACGGAAAAAATGACTTGAGGGCCCAAACACTGCCCGTAGTTCTAGGACGTTGATGTTAAGTGTCTTCTCCTCCGGCAGCCACAGGCCTCTGGCATGGAGGCGTCCGTGTGGGCTCCCCAGCCCTCCAGGGAAGGGTCCGTTGTGACAGTCTCCTGTTATGGGGGGGCTCTGGAAGTCTGTGCCCCCAGTGATGTTGGAGCACATGCCTCACCACCTTATCGCTCCAAGGAACTCTTCGTCGAGCTCAATCCTGTCCTTGAAGCTTCCAGACACCTGGATCCACCGGGCATCCAGGAATTCCTGGAGCGGTCGCATCTGCAACTGCAGAGCTGGATCAGGTAGATACATGATGACATCATGCCGAGCAGGGACTTGATGGTCCTCACTGTGGGGATCTTCAGTGCTAACAGCCGTTGCACCTTGCCACAAATGGCTGCAATTCTGTCCTCTGAGGGGGCCGCCAGGCAGACCACCGTGTTGAGCCTGACCCCCAGGAAAAGCGCATCCTACGATGGAGTCAAGCAGGACTTTGCATATTTGATTGAGAACCCCAGACCCATCAGAAGCCAGACTGTCCTCTCTGTGTAATCGACGGCGAGGTCCCTTGCCCTAGCCCGGATGAGCCAGTCGTCGAGTTATGGGTACACATGTATCCCCTGTAGGCGCAGATGAGTCACCACCAGAGCCAGCCACTTCGTTAAGACTCTGGGCGCCGACTTCAGCCCGAAGGGGAGAGCCTTGAACTGGTAGTGCTTCCCTTGTACGACGAAGCGCAGGAACTTGCAATGTTTTTCGTTAAACGTGGAAGTACAGGTCCTCTAGATTCAATGACGACAGAAAGTCTCTCTCCTCCAGTTGGCCGAGCACGTGCTGCAATATGACCATCCTGAACTTTTAGGGACTTGATGTACTTGTTGAGTCATTGTAGATCGAGAATGGGCCTCCAGCCCCGGTCTTCTTTCTTACTAGAAAGTATCTTGAGTAAACTCTGGAGCCCCGCAGTTGCTTCGGAACCATCGCTATCGCCCCTTTTTTGAACATGGCACGAACCTCCAGCAGCAGCTGAGGGATGTGTTGCTCCTGCCGAGCCACCAGTGGTATCCGCAGACACTTTTGCTGAAACTCCAAAGTGTGTCTGTGGGTGAGAGCGTCCAGCACCCATCGATCGGTGGAGAGGTTTTCCCACATGCTGACGAAGTTCGCCAGCCGGCCTCCCACCGTGGTGCAGGGGCAGGGGCCCCGACGTCTTGGCTGGTTCAGTCCTGCTTGGAGGACGACACACTGCCTTGGGAGCCTTGACAACGACAGCGGTCATGTCTGAAGGCCTTGGAGCGACCGCTGTAGGCTTCCTCAGTCGTTTGAAGAGGAGGGCTGGCGGTATGAGGCGATCCGCCGCCAAAACCCTTTCGAAGATTTGCCTGACTTCCCTCCTGAGTAACAAAAGGATGAACATTGCTGTTGCAGCGTGCCCAGTGCACAGGCCGTTTCTGTGTCAGTCTTGATGGCCTAAAGAGATTCATCAACGGCCTTTCCGAAGAGATTGTCTCCGTTCAACGGCATGTCCAGGACCCTTGTCTGGACCTCCTGCCTAAAGTTGGTGGCCTTCAGCCAGCCACAATGACGAAGGCAAACCCTGTTGCCCATCTGGCGGAATCCCGTGTCAGCAATGTCCAGGGCCATGGTAATGGCGTGGTCCGACGCCAACTCGCCTTCCTGAAGGATCTCCATCACCTCTATCTGCTTGTCCTCAGGGAGGAAATACAGAATCAGAGCCAACGCGTACCAAAGCTCCCAGTCGTACCTGGCCAGGATAGCCAAAGCATTGGCCGCCTTGACCGTCGTCCCCGCCGAGTAGATGATTTTTCTACCCACTGCGTCCTCTTCCCCTCGCTGTCCGGGGGAATGGAGGCTGAAGACGACGGGTTGGACAACTTCTTCCTCGCAGTAGCAGAGACACTGAGTCAGATGAAAATAGTGACCGGAAACACTTGGATGCAGACTCCGGGACCCAGTATCTCTTTTCAAGCCTTTCCCTTTCACCAGAGCAGAGGTGGGGTTCTTCAGCATTGCCAGCCCCTCATCCCAGCCGTCATCCAGGAGGGGCACTGCCAAAATGGTCTTCCTTTTCGCCTCCCGGCTTTGATACAGGAAGCCCTCCTTCTTCGTCTCCTCCGGTGTGAGTTGGAAGAGCTCCGAAGCGCGGGCAATCATCGAGTTGAAGGAACCCACTTCGTCCGGTGGAGAAGCCCTTGGTAGCGGAGAGATGCCGCCGTAGTCATCGGTGTCAGTCGTTGCTGTGTCCGTCCTTGATCCCCGGGGGGTGGGGGTGATATCAGTGGTTGGAGCAGAGGCGTAGGGTGCCTCTTCCTTTTCTAACGTGGTGGTGGCCCCGGTGTCAAAGGGGTCGCCGCTGGTGGAGCGGGTGGCGGCACTGCCGGCATCCTCTTCTGAATCTCTGACACCAGTGTGTGGAGGGTCGAGGAAATATGAGACATCTCTGGGAGGTGCCTGGGGAGTAGGGTAGCTGGGCGCAGCGCCTAGGTCATCGTCGCCGCCTCAGACGGGTACCTCTTCGACGTTCCCGTTGTCGTCATTGTCCCCAGCGTCTTCTGGGATGGTGTGGACGGAAACCTCGTCCTCCACGTCGGAAGAAGAAATATCTGTGCCTAGGAGGGGGGGGGGGTCGGCTTTGGGCTAAGGGAGGGCATCCTTATTTTCGGGGTCTTTTCCACTAGCTTGGCCGAAGCCTCCCGCCTGAGAGGAAGAGCCACCCTGGCCACCACAGGGGTACTCTGGACTGGGTCAGCCCCTTTCGCCTTTTGAAAGGGCGGCCGCCAACAGCTCGATAGATCCGGAGGATTTCACCTGTATCACCTGGGCCTTCACGGGCAGGTCGGCCACCTTTTCCTGTTGCTTGGCCTTCTCCGATTTCTCCCGTAGCTTCCCTGGGGTAGCTTCCCTGGGGTAGCTGACTTTCTCTTCGACAAACAGTTGGAGCGATAGCTGGAGATTGAGACCGCTGGAGATGAAGAACCTGCCCTGGCCGTTGCAGGTCCTGCTTGCACAGCGACCCCGGCGGAAGTGGACTTGCAGTGCTAGGCCTTGTCTTGGACCCCAACAGATGGAGCGCCCTCAAAGGACTGAGAAGCCCGCTGAATCCGGCTGGAAGGCTGGATCCGGGGGAGGCATGCCCCTGTGAACCACATGGGGCAGGTGCCTTGTATTTGAGCCACAGAGCCAGCCTGCTGGGCCAATCCTTCATCGTGCGCTTGGTAAAGCCGCGGCGGATCTCGCAATCTTCCTCCTTGTGCGTCGGGCGAAGACAATACAGGCACTGGGAATGCTTGTACTCCATTAAAACATTCTGCAAACCGCAGCTGTTGCAGAGCTTGAAGAGGGAACCCCTGTCCTTTTCCTCCGACATGATCCTGCTTGCGGTGTAGGCCCGATGGCCTTCTGGAAAATTTCAGAGACGAAGCACTCAACGATTTCGCCCTTGAGGGGCGATGAAAGATGCAGAAAACTGGATTCCCTTCAGTCGGATGATGAAACTATAAAGCACACAGGCTTGATCGAACAAAAATATGATTTCCTTATCAAAAAAGTGCGAAAAATGCAGAAAGCTCTGAGAACGAAACACGAGGACTCCAAAAACATGGACGTGCAGCAAAAATCTGAAGATGGCTGCCTGAGGCGGGGCTTATGTAGAGAACAGTCATTGGCTGGGGCAGTATGACCCAGAGACCAGTGATTGGTTATTAGTAGAGACATTTCAGAAACAAAACTGAAACTGATTTTTTCTTTTACCGAGGATTCCCAGCCTGATTTCAGGGAATATTCATGAGCATGTGAATCCATGCCAGACGCCATGCTGGATTAAAAAAAGGTTTATATATGCTCCATTACTACCCTTTGCCACACACAATGTGGGGGTAGTCCCCTCAATCACGAGCCACACTGTGCTCTCATTCACGGTGGAGTAGAATCCACCTGCATCAGAAAATGGTGCACAAAAACTGCTCAATAGACAGATCCCCAGACCTCACACATATCAGGTTGGACATCCCCTACAAAAGGTAAGCACACCTCTCCACTGACACCGTTCAATGCTGCCAGACAACTCATCGCATCACTCCCCAGGAATATCAAAAGCCCCAATCTCTCACGGGCTCTCAGGGACTGTTTGGATGTCCTGCGTCCTCCCCATGTCAGTGATACCAACAGGTGCCCGGCATCGTCAGTTCTGTTGCCCCATAATGCTCCAAGCGTAGCCAATAAGAGTACCGTCTGGTTCACAACGGCCACTTCTAACTTGTTTCCCTCCTTCAACCGTAAATCACCTAACAGATATCAGGAAAAATAAACGCCTTTTCACTGCTGTAGTGCAGACCCTTTATGCTTTCCAAGATCACCACAACCTCTGCTCCACGTCCCACATACGCCGTGATGGTCGGGCCATTAAACACGTACTAGGATGGCTCACAGCTGCACTCGCAGGAGTTGTGGAAACCACTGGAGCCTGCCGTCCACGGAAGGCACCACACCACTGCTGGCAATCAATCAGCTGGCATGGTGTATGCTTTTCCTTGGAGTTTGTGGTGAATGCTGCCGGCGAGAGAAATACGTGAACTACAATCACCAGCAGTACTTGAGGGTACCTGTGGGCCACAGAGCCCTTTGAGCCCTCACATATAAATACAGCACGCTGGCGCAGCGAGACAGCGCATGCAGGAAGTGCGTCGCAGTCGGGCGTACAGGTGATGGAGGGGGAAATGGATTGCAGTTACACCCAAAGGGGGCGCTGTTGGGGACGTAAAGGGGGTTGTTAAACTCATGTCTCTTGCCTGTTTGGAAACGAGAATGACGTATAACCATCAAATGTGTGGCCATCCCACTGGAAAACAGGATACCACCAGGCTTTGGAAGGAACGTGCTAGAGTCAGCTGACCTCACACCCCAAACACAGGAGGTGGCAAGTAGAATCACGTCTGAGACAACTGCTGACACTGGGTGCTTGCCAGAGGTGGAAACCTAATCATATTGGAAATCAATGATAATGGGGAGGCTCGCATAGGCGGCCAGATCAATGACGAATTGGAAGAAATGTTTAATACGATTGAAACTAGCCTCAGAAATAATGACTGTACTGTTCTACTGTAGCGAAGATCGATGTACATAGACACACAGAGGATGAGGCTACATAGCTATGGTTAAATAGTGATTTGGTGCATACTATTTTTTTTTAATTTTTTTATTGTAAAACTTCAACTTGATATTTCATATCATGTTTTTGTTACATTTCAGAAAGAAAAATTAAATACATTTTCTTTTTCATCTCCTCCTTGAGTAGCCTTAGTCAAATTTAACAATAGATGTTAAGGTGTTATTAACAATAAGGTGACACACTTATCGGAAGAGGCAACCGCCATAATAGCATATCTTTCAGTTACTCACGGCGTTCAGTTAGGTACTGACTTTAGGGCTTCATCAAAGAAATTGATAAGGTTGCAGGAAAGCTTGATGTTATGACCTGCTTTGGCGTAATCCCACCAATCATCAGACTCATGGGATTGTGTTTTGAATTCGTTTAGATGCACCTCACGGAGATCTGTCAACATTGGGCATAAGATAGCTAGGTGCTTTAGGGACTCGACTTCTGTAGTTTTGCAATAGCGGCAGTAATTATTGGCTGTTTCTTTGTTCTTTCGCCTCCAGAGCATCTCATAAGTATTTAGAGCGTTCAGTCGCAACCTTAGAAATTGTGCCCTATAATGGCGAGACGGACAGTTTGTGAGATATTTTGGTTGACAGTGTAATTTGACCAGACTTCTGGAAGTAGGCAAGGTAGATTTGAGGGCTAGGCGGGTGTTGTAGGTTGTGATCCAATCCCATTTTGCTAGCTTCTTCTTAGCATGTTGTGGACGCTTGACTAACTCTTCTTCCGATATCCCTGCATCAGCCATAATAGAATTTAGCTTGAGCTTCCATGCGTGAATAAGGACATTATCAACGGATTCTTGCCCCAGCTTGAAGATGCTGTATGCCGGGATGGTAGAGCCGAGTAGTATTTTACGCAAGGTAGATAGAGATTTCCAGACAATTGTCATATAAATAGAGTTCAAAGCTAGCTTGTATCTCAAGGCTGACATAGAGATATCATTCAGAAGGCTCAGAACACGTCTCCAAAACTTTCCCTCCAATTGGCGCCATAGGTTATGATTGACATTCAAGGCTGCTTCGCCGGCAAAAGTGGTAGTTGGAATTACTTTTTGAAGATAAAACATTACTACGGGGGTGACAGAAAATTTCCCATAGTCAATCTTAATTTTGGCAGCTTGGAGACTCAGGATCTTTATTTTGTCCATCAGATCACTGGTCCATGCAGCTTCGCAGACCGAGTCGTTGACCATTGCACCAAGGTAGCGGATAGACTTGACAACATTTAGCACTTTTTTTTCGATGTGCCATTGGAAAGACCTGTCTTTCTTTGACCTACCTTGACCGATGCACATGATTTTTGTTTTCTCTGCATTTAAATAGAGCTCGTTAAAGGTTAAAAACTCATGCAGACAAAAAAGAAGATGTTGGAGGCCAATTTGAGTTTGGTCAACCAACACTATATCGTCAGCATAAACCAGGTGATTAATGAAGGATCCATTAAGCTTGGGGGGGAAACAATGGACAGACTTTAGCCACTCCGGTAAATCAGCTATAAAGAGTTTAAAAAGATCTGCTGCGAGGGGACAACCTTGTTTGACGCCTTTAAATGTTCTTTATTGGATCTGTGAGGTCGCCTTGTGAGTTGACTCTGATTTGAATGGACGTGTTGGAGTGCAGGGCGATGATAGGCTCTAACAGATGATCTGGACAATGCCACAATCGTAATTTTGCCCATAGTTTGGTCCTATTAATGGCGTCAAAAGCTTGTTGAAGATCGACAAACGCCAGGAAGATTCTTTTTTTCGCTTCCATCGCTGACAACTTTAAGAATGACAAGATTGTCAGATTCACATCAGTCCCCACGTTTTCCGTGAACCCTGTTTGGCGACAGTCAAGTTTTCCTGCTGAAGTTGCCCAATTCACCAGCTGTTGGCTCAAAAAAGAGCTGAACATTTTTCCAATAGTATCTAGGAGGGCGATCGGGCGATAATTAGCAGGATCGGCCCGACATCCCTTCTTGTATATCAAAACTACAATTGCCCTGCACCAAGAGTAGGGAAGCTTCGTACGGTTTGTAATCTGAGAGAACAACTCGTGGATGAATTTCGCCCAATGTACACTATGTTTTTTGAGCATGAGGTTTGATATTTGGTCCGGGCCAGCAGCTCTTGAGTTTTTCAGCTTAGAGATTGCAGATTCAATCTCTTTGCAGGAAGGTGTAATATCCCAAATAGAAAGTGTCGCGTCAGGCTGCGAGGTTTTTGGTACATTAAAGTAAAGTATTCGCGCCATTTGTCGCTTGTGATTTCATTAGATATTGCTGGGGATGATTTGGAGCGGCCCTTATTCAGGATGGCCCAGATTTCACGGGTGTTTTTCTGTGCGAGAAGTTTTAGCATCGTTTCTGCTCGTCCTTGATCGATGATGGTTGAGTGTGATCTTAGCCAATTTCGATAATCTTGCCGTCGGTTCTTGATCTTCATTGCCTTACAACGCGGGTCGCTCGGCTCTCTTAATTTGCCTAAGATCTTTCCTTAATAGTTTTTTTGCCAATGCTATTTCAGAACTATATAGATGTTTCGGCAATAACCCAAACGTTCTTGAGTTGGAGATTATTTGAGTATGGTCCATCAGCAAAGGCGTGTATTCTACTATCTCAAATGCGTTTACACTGTGGCTTAGGTTGGCAATAGCAGATCCATTAATTACTAATCGATTGCCTGCTGCATTTGCTTGTAATTGGGAGAAGTATTTTTCTGGCGTATTGCAATGCTCTTCACGCCAAACAAGCCGCAGCAAGTTATGATCGCTAGATGACATCGGCCACACTTTGAGGGAAGAGACTTTATGGAAGAGATCCGCCGAGGCCCAAATGTAGTCAAGAGTGTTTGTTCGAGCCATACAATGCCACGTCGGATTTGCGGGAGAGTCGCCCTTTGTTGTTCCATTTAGCATCTGGCAGTTGCGTTCCAAAAGATCCTTTGCCCAAGTTTGGCCTTGCAGAGCTACTTCAAGATCAGGAAGCCGAACATTTAACTTGGTAAGTGGGTCGTATTTAAACCAACTGCAGTTAAGGTCGCTGCAGATGACTACAGAAACATTGTCGTATTCTAAAAAGGTGTGGTCTATTTCATTCAATACTGACTGGATGAAAGATGTTGATGAAATCATGGCAGGATTTCAGTATCCATTTATTATTAGAAGATTGGAAACGGTGGCTCTCACCGTTTCCAAGGATTTGGATTCGTGGAGACAACTAGCGACCACCAGTTCTGGATTTTCAAGAGTGTTATCAGGCCCGCAAAAGGTCGACCTTTTGGGTTCTTGCCAGCTGGATTTATCAGCGTAATGAATCCATCGCGAGTGGGGATCCCGTAGCCACGTTTCCTGTAAGCATATCGCAAACACATTCACCAAAGGTTCTTGAAATGTGTTAAACAAGTGCGTGCATCCTCTCCGTGTTCCATGACAGTAGAATTAGTTCTTGTTGTTTGGCGTTGGCTCATTGTTATTTGCGTGGTCCATTTGGGAATCTTTTCGCATTGTTGGCTCTTCTTTCAAATGACTGATGCGTGGCAGCATATAAAATGTCGGGCGATGAGACTAGAGACTGGCGCAAGGCCGATCGCCTGGCGGCGCCGTGACTTGCTTCATGGTCACGATTCACCTTGGAAGATGAAACGGCTCTCATAGCAAGAGGCTCGAGGGTGAGATCGAAGCCGTAAAGCAGGAGATCTTCGTTTGCTTGAAGTAGCATGTTTTTTACCGCTGTCGATGAAATATGGAGAAAAACTTGGTCGGAAGACATTTCAGTTATATATTCCACAATTTTGATGTCATCTGATGAAATGGCTCGCAATGGTGGTATGCATGCGAGCAGTTTTAAAATGTTTCCTCTATTTAGATTAACTTCGTTACCGTCTGAATGGATGTTTTGGAGACAGAGTTTCCACTTGCTTGTTTGAGACTCAAGATTGGCAGGACCAGAAGCGCGCTGAACTAGAGGCAAGCGTGATTTTAGCTGATTCGGCGTGTGTTTAGGATTTAGCCTAGAACTTAGTGGATGCTGAGCTGTCCTCTTACTTAGAGGTGGAATTTGTCGAACATTGGGCGTTGATTGTGCGATCTTCGAAGTTTTATTTGCCTCTAGCTTCTCCCTCGTTGATGGCCCAGTTGATATGACGGCTTGGGCTTCAATAGAAGCATTGGTGGAATTCTCAAGATCAGCTGAGTAAGTCGATAAATCACATAAGTCAACAGAAGAGTCATGAGAGTCGTTTCCAATGGAAGCATCATTGGATGTTATGCGCCGACGTTTTGCCGAAATCCTTAAGGGACTCGGTCTGGCACCTATTGATCTTGATGGTGCATTGTTTGTAGGTTTTGTTACAGTAGTTGTGTGAACATGTCGAGTGAACAGACTTTTCTTCGGGGTTGTTAGGTTCCTTATAAATTTATTTTTGGTTTGCGGTTGTTTTTGTTTAGGTTGAGTACATTTTTTGTTAGGATGCTCTGCTTGTTGTCCGGCAGACTTTTTCAAATTAGTTTCAGCGCTTGTAGTGATTGTTTTTGCTGGCCCTTTGGCTATATTGAATGAATTCACTGACGTAGGGGTTTGCGCCGGTACATGTCCTTGAGACGGGATTGCTTTTATTGCGAGACTGCTTCTTTGAGGGACTGATCCCTGTATTTTCGAGTTTGGATCCGAAGCGTCATGGGAGGGAGCCAGAAGGCTCATTGTTGGATCAAACTGCGAAGGTTCATTTTCAATTGTCACAGGTGCGGCCAAAACTTGAGGATGAGGGGATCCTGATGAATTTTCTTGTTTCTTGCAAGCGCCTCGAGAGGCGATGATTGTGTTTTTTCGCATCCATTTCACAGAGTCCAACAGACCTTCCATTTTGACAATGATGACGAGCAGCTAGATCACTCAGCCCGTCTTGCCATCTCGCCGCATTTTCAGCATTAGATGTCATTTGAGCTTGAAGGAAGCACGAAGAGTGTTCAAGTTTATCGATTTTTGTCATTAGATTGGAGATGGCAACACCTTGATCACTTATAGATCCTATCAATGATTCAAAAATTTTGGTGAATGGAGCTAAGGCAACAGCAGAGGAAGCTAAGACATTGTTGTGTATCTGAGAGAGCGCTTCGGGTGAGATGCCAAGCGGTTGAGGTACAAAATCATGGAGAGACAAGGAGCCAGCTGAATTGTCCAAATTGTAATGCGGGTTAAAGGTGGAGAATATTTTTGCAGAAATCGTAGGATGAACTTCTTCGCCAAACTGGGATAGCCTTGGGTGCGGAGTACTTGCATTCAACGTGGAGTTTTCGCATACAGGAGGTATGATGGAAGTACGTTTTGCCTTAAACTCGGCAACTCTTTGCAGGCGACTAGCGCGAGCAATCGCACTCCGATCGAGTTGAATAGGGAGTGGATTTAATTCTAGTGCCGGTGGCTGAGGGGTGCTGAATTGCTGAGCATCGATGAGCAGATCATTTGCACTCGAAATGGAAGAACGACCAACGTCTGGAGCTTGACATGCCAAAGCGCTATCGTTGTCAGGTTCGGTGCATTCAAAGGCTGCTCCTAGAGCAGCTCGACCTGCTGTTTTTAGTGTAGGGAGATCAATTAGGGAACAAATTGGATTGATTGTGGGCAAAGAGCGTGGAATATTAGCAGGGGGCCTCGATGTATTTTCGGCGTTGACCAAGGCAATCTTGGGGCCACGCAACTGAACCGGAAAGTAACAAGAGCTTTGCTCCTGTAACAGAATGTCATTGGCAGTAGGGAGACAAGTCAACCCCACAGTAGGCGTAGATAGTCGTTTATTGTTCAGAGCTTGTTTAGAAATCAAATTGTTCATCGCAAGGTTTTCCATCTCCAGATTCGAGATTTTTAACAGTTCTTCGTCAGTCACTAAATGTGACAAGAGACCTTTGTCTGTAGAAAGGCCAGCAACATTCATGAAGTTGTTGTTCTGAGAGGGCGTAGGTGGCGTTATAGCCGGTTGCGTCGTTCGTGGTGTATCAGATGTTTTTACGTCGGACCGAAGCACCGGAATAGCGCCTGGAGCGCTAGATGAGTTCAGTAAATCCACCTTACCCGCTCTGTTTACTGATATGTCTGTTTCACCGACAAATGGGATTTCGACGTTAGAAGCTGGATTACATTCCAAATTGGTGGCGGGGATTCTCGATGAGCCGGGATTGTCTGACTGTACTGCTAAGGCGTTAGATGGAACAGTGAGCAGTAGGGATGGAATTAAGGCATCGGTTTGCGTGCATCTCTCTTCAAGAGACGACAAAGCTAGGAGCTTCTGTTAGTAATAACCCATTTGCAGCTATAAGCGCACGTCCAGTCGCTTTGCTTACCTTAGGGCCGACTGCAGCTTTCATCAAGGACCAAGGATTTGTTGAGCGCCGTTGCTGTAAAGATTTTTTCCGGGTCCGGGTCTGTGGGCCGTCTGCCAATAGAGTCATTATTTGCGGCGGCTCGGCAAGAGTACGTAGGATGAAGCCACCAGTGCCTAACAGTCGCTTAACAGTCACAGGGCTTTACTCCTGACGGGCTTAACCGCGCAAGGGTGGTAGCCACTGTCCTTTCAAGGGCGGCCCGAATCACGTGATGAGATCACGGGCCGATGTTGCCACGCCTCCTCCAGGAAGCGCGTTGGAACGGCGTTCACGGCAAGAGCAAGAGACAGCTCGCAATGCCGGATCGTGTTGAAAGGGGGAAGCAGCTTCCAAAGTAAGTTGTACACATGGTGCATACTATGATGATTACTCATGACCAATCTTATAACTCTGATGTAGTTGAGAAATAAATCTAGAACTGATGTAAACTTTGAGTAGCCACATTGACTCACTAAATGGGAGGGAGAGTGATGTGTCCATTACCCAGTATCTGGCCATGGAGCAACTTGTCACGGGGGTGATCTCCAAACGTGAATTAATCGAATCTAAGCAAGAGTGGCAACTGTTGAATGAGATATTAAAAGGGTTGGTACTAGGAACACACTTAAATCAAGAGGCTATGAATAGGTGTAGTATGATCAAGTCTAAATTGGAGGCACATACCTCCCTGATAAATGAGATAAAAACAGTCTGTCTAATAAATAAGGTCCAAATTGAAACACAATGACACGCGTGATTATAAAATCAATACAGAAAAGATAACTTGATGGATAGTATGTATAATATTATGGATGTGCTAGTATTGAATGAGCTCATGCTTAGAAAGAAGTCAATTGGCAAATGAACGACAAGGTACCAAGGAGGAGATAGGTGAGGACATACTTAATAAGCATTCAAACCACAGGACGATGTTAAATCCCAAAATTCCAAACGCAGAGTAATTTATCAGGACATTATGTTTAAAAATGCAGGACAAAAAAAGGAAACGGAGCATAGCACCCGTGTCCCTGATTGTTGTATCCACCAACGTAAAAAACAAGGGAAACCTGGGATCAAAGAATATAACATCAGTACAAGAGCATGGGGGAAACATGGTGTGACGAATCAACTTCTGCCGTATCAGTGGTCCAGGGATGGGGATGGATATCAGTCAGCCCACACCTCTAGTACACCAGAAGGGATACATACAGATTGAAAACACGAGCATATTAAAAACCTTCTTGTCCAATTTTGAAAACATGGACAGAACTGCAAGGTTGTGGATCGTTGGTTCGTTGCAACACAGCAAAAATACAATTATTACCCAATGATAAAAGGGACTGTACAGTCAAGGTTGTATACAAATATCTACTTTATTATTATTCAACACAGTTCTAGCACACTACAAAATTCAACCCACCCTGTAAAGGAATTCAGAGGACAGACAGTTTCAGGAAGGAAAAGGGATGCACTCTGGATACTGACAGGAGGGTAGTCAGTAAAGTAATTAATCTCAATAGTTCAAGGATACTTGGATTCAGCAGAAAGGGAGCACCGGGTCATAAAATGTCCTTAGCGGCCTTCGGAGAAGGACCGGGGGACAGAACCACAATGTACCTTGTGCTTGTATACGTTATTGGTGCTCGACAGTGTGGAGTTGGTTTCAGGGCGCTTTGCAGCTTCTGCAACAGAGTTCAAGATGGGAGACAGCTGCGGGTATCAGGTGGCAGGCAGTTCAGGGAGTGAGGCTGGGAGGATGGCTGCAGGGTGGCCTACATAGCGGCTTGGGGTCAGGAATCATCGTCTCAGTGCTGGTTGGCGGGTATGAAGCACTGGTCGAGGTGTCTAGGACGACGTTAGCAGTCAGCTCGAAATGCTCGATTGCCTCAAAAATATCCTTTAAGGCAGACGCTGGTTGATGCTCGTCAATGCACTCCTCCTAGCTTCTTCACTGGGGTTGTGTCATCCTTTAAGGTGGACGACCCAAAGCTGAGGAGAGTGTTGCATGACACAGCCTTGTCCTTGGTTTGGTTCAGAGACTCTCTGGCACTTCCCACTTAGCAAGCTTGCTTGCAGAGTCTAGCAGGGCACACTGTGTGCTGGCTGGGTACTGGTTCCGGAGCTGCTGGAAGGTACTCAGGATTCAGCATCTCCCTCTGTTCCCTGGGAGATGTTTAGGGAATGGATCTTGCTTCCCTCTTTGGAAATCCTGGCCTTCCTTCACTGGCAGAAGCTGTAAGGCAGGCTGTACCTTCAACCAGGGTCCAAATGAGTTCTTCTTGTTACTCGTTGCAAAGTCTTCAGATGATCTACCCAAAAGAAGGGCTCATCCCTCTTTTAAAGCCAAATGGGCCACTGTGATGGTGTAGGCTAAGCCATCCTTAATGGACCAACTCTGTGGCCCCATCAATAATCATCTGTATGCATGAGGTCATAACCAGTGTGCTTTGCAACAGAAAAGGTAAAGGGGTGAACAAATGCAATACTAATCCCACCCATCCTCCTGTCTGTAGTGTATCAAATAGTCTCTCTAGTTAGTGGAGCTCTCTGTGGTTCCTGATTAAAGCGGACTTGAAGCTGCGGCAAGACAGACTTTCTCTCTCCGCCAAACCACATACTCGTACCTTCTGAACGGGGTCTCCCTGTGGGGGTTGTCTACTGTAAAAACATAGTCCCAGACATGACAGCTCAATGTCATTGATACTTTAGGTCAGGGGCTGGGTTCAGGTTGACCCAGTGCACATGAAAGGTTGTTGGGGTTTCCTGTCTCTTTTGTTCACCTCGGCAGCTAGGCTCCATGTGGGCCTGTTTGAAATATACTCTATTAGTATGATAATTATGTGAATTGCTGCCACCATTCTGCAGTGCTTGCACAAAAGGACAGGGCGGAACCATGGAGTCTTTGATAGTTAATTAGGCTGGCCAAGGTAGGAGGAAGATTTTGCCCTTCCCCTTCTGAGAGACGAGGTGTAATCCCGACTGCCATATCCCAACTAAATATGACAAGGGGACTGTACCTGTAAGCTTTGTCCACCCAGAGTACACAGGTCTATGTGTAGGTCATGGAGTGAGTATTGGAAAATATGTGCGGATTAGCCCCACACATTTTCCAGAGGCTGATCTACCATCATTCAATTTCATATACAAATTTTAAAAATCCAGGCAGGCGCACACCCATCTGCGGATGGTTGAGTTCCAAACATGCCCCCCAGCCTCAACATGTGAACTACCACCCCCTACTGAGGGTCTGGTTCGTCAACAAGGTTAAAGTACTGGCTGAGGCCATCTGCATTTCCGTACCGATTTATTTTATTTTTTATTTTGTTTATTTATAGGGCGCCATTGCCCACAGGCATCAGGGCGCACAACTATATCTAATCACTGTAGGGATATGAGCCAACGAAGACGCTTAGAGTTCTCCCCTTGCATGTCCATTAACCATCAAAGAGGTCGGTGATCTGACTGGATCGTAAAGTGTGACTCAAAGATGTAGGGATTCGGCTTCTTTACGGCCCACATGACAGAGTAAACCTCTTTCCAACGACGGCACAGTTCCTTTACCTTTTTGTCAATTGCAAATGTAGGCGACAGGTTGCTCTACCCCTTGAGAGTTCAGCTGAGCTAACAATGCCCCAATACCAAAATCACAGGCGTCTGTCTGTACAATCAACTGCCCATAGTCTGGCACTTTCCGAACTGGGGCCCTGCACAATCCATCCTTTAAATCCTGAAAGGAGGTTTGACAGGCGTGGTCAGCATTTTCTTGGAAGTTACATCATTCAGGGGCATGGCAATGATCCCATACCCCTTGATGAACGACCAGTAGTACCTGGTGAGACCTAGAAAAGCTCTCACCTGTGTCTGTGTTGTGGGGCCATCACAATCTTGTAAAACTTGTACCGTCACTTTAAGAGGTTGTTTATTACCGCCACCGACCAGGTGGCCTAGGTAAGTCACTGTGCCCTACGCTATCTGACACTTCGTGGCCTTAATAGTCAGACCAGCATTCTGCCGCGCCTGAAGCACTCATCTCAGGGGGGATAAGTGATCCTCCGAGGTGTGGCTGAAGACAGCAATGTGTCAAGCCGACCTGCCAATACCCTGCCGTCAGGTCAAAGCTACTCATGTACTTGGCAGCACCATGCTTGTCAATGAGCTCATCTGCCCAAAGAATGGGGTGAACATCTGTCTTCATGACAGAATTGAGCCGCCTGTAGTTAAAAGCGAACTTCAGTCTTCCCACCACTGGTCTTTTTAGGGAACAGTACCACTGGGCAAGCCCAGGGGCTGTGGGATGGCCCTATCACACCTAGGGACAACATCTTGGAAACATCCTCCTTGATGGTGTCCCCGACCTTATCGGACATCCAGTGAATCCTACCCTCACCGGCTTACTGTCTCCGGTGTCCACATCATGGGTGCTTCAATTTCCACGACCTGGAGTCAGTGAAAACAGACCGTCAACTGTCCCAATAACTGGCGACAGTCTGTCAGTTGTTGTTTTGACAGGTTCGTTGCAAGGCTGACGCCCATCTGTAGCTTCTGATCTGGGAGAGGAACGTCTCCTCAGTCTCTCCATCAGTCACTAATACCTGATAGAGTAATCCCAGCTATAATGGGGTTTTAGCCACTTAATGTGAAAGACCCTGCACATCTGCACATCTGTTTAGGTCCTTTCCCGTCAATGAGATCATTTACGTCAATGACCTTTTCCAGCACACAGTGAGGCACAATCCACTTGTCCTGTAGGGCACTGGGTGTGACAGGCTCCATAATCCACACCCACTGGCCTGGAGAATAGACTGTTGCTGTGGCCTTCCAGTCATGCTCTTGACTGGCCTTTAGGTTTCTCGTTGACTGTTCCATGTACTTTGCCATTCTAGAGCGAAGGCCAAGTACATAGTCCACCCATCACATCTCACGTAGGGGGATGAGGGGTTGCCCTCCAATCCCCCTTTCACTAGACTGAAGGGACCTCGTACAGGGTGTTCAAACAGAAGGTTAAAGGAGCTAAACCCTATTCCGTTCTAAGACACCTCCCTGTAGGCGAACAGAAAGGCATGGCAGGAGAATATCACATGTTCCTGTCCGGTGCGATTCCAAACCACCTAACATGCCTTTCAGGCCCATTTGTTTGTGGATGGAAGGATGTAGAGAACCGGTAGGTGACCCCACACTCTTCCCACATAGCCATCATATACGCGGATATGATGTTTGATCCCCTGTCGGAAACAACTTCCTTGGGGAATACAAAAAAGGAGAATATCCCAATCAGAGCCTCCGCAACCACAAAGGCTTTGATGCTCCTCAGTGGGACAACATCAGGGTACCTTATGACGTGGTCTACCACCACCAAGATGTTTCTGTTCCCTTAGCTGGTTTGAGGATCCAAAGGACCCACAATGTCCGTGCCTATTCTCTCGAAAGGCTGCCCAACCACGGGTAATGAAATTAAGGGGGCCTTTGTGGCACCACCTGATTTGCCAGAAGCCGGACAAGTCTGGCAGGACCGGACAACTTCCTTAACCTTTACCCCGAACTGCTGGCAGTAAAAGTGGTCCAATAGGTCCAATGTCTTAGTCACTCCCATGTGACCTGCTAAAGGAATTTGGTGAGCCAAATCCAAAATAAACTTTCTGTGGCACTGGGGAATCAACAACCTTCTGGTGCCCTCTTCCTCAGAGTCTTTTAACTCACTGTACAGGAGTCCATCCTCCCATTACACTTTGAACAGTCCAGGGGCCTCAGCCTTGGCCGGCTCCTTCACCTGTTTCCACAGACCTACCACGGTGGGACACTCTTTCTGGGCTGTGAAGAAGTCAGTCTGATCTGGGCCCCCAGCTGATGCAGACTCAAGTTTGGGCAGGTCCTTCAGATCTGCGCCCACCTGGTCCTCCACCTCAGGTTCCTGTGCTGCGCCAGGCAACTGAGGTCACTGAGTCCCCTGCTACCAAAGTAGGGTTCTCAGTGGCTACTGGCTCCTTTCCTGCAGGAGTAGGTGACTCAGCAGTCTGTGGAACTGGTCTAGGGGCTACCGGCCACACTGGCCCATCCAAAGAGCCCTCTGGAGGCAATCCAGGCCCTAAGGATCAGAGAGTGTTCAATCTGGCGATCTCTTTGGCCCTCGATCGGGTAGCCGCTGCAACTATCTCGGCATCAGGAAGATCATTACCCAACAGACATAGGACAGGGATGGAGTCTTTCACCGCAACACAGCGCTGGGTCATTTCCACTCGCCAGCTGAACACTGCTATCGTAAAGGGGCACTTACTCTTTCCGTCAAACCCACTGATGCTACAATCAGGCCCATCAATATACTAGCCTGGCTGTACCCACTCCTGGTGACAGCAGTAACGCTAGCCCTTGTCTCTCAGACCGCAGGAGTTGTGTCCACTGATATACACATGTTTTAAATACAGTTGAGTATATTGGGAACTGGGATCTCTTCTGGAGACCCGGTACCATTCCCACTCATTGTAACCAATCCACATTCGACCACTCCTTGGCCTAGTGGGAAGTCATCCTCTAGGAGGCCCAGAGTAATGATGGCTTCTTCCATGAGTCCAACATTCAATATGGCTTGCTTGGGTAAGCCCTTGCAAGCAGGATCCCCTTTCCTATGACCCAGCTCCCTACACGCAAAACAACCTTTGAGTGGTGAGAACGCAGGTGTTCCAGTGTTAGGGATGACTGCGCTCTTCTTTTCAGTGTGTACAGCTGAACTAAAGTTTTGGGATTTCCCTTAATTCTTTTGGGGACCCGACTTGTAAGAGGATTGGGTTGGACCTTTGTCCTTCCCATACTGGTTTACTTTTTTGTCTGAAAATGTCTCTTCCGGTTTGTGTGTGCTCGCCTGAGCCTTTTTCTTGACTCGAGTACTCACAAACTTGTCGGAAGCCTTATCAAGCTCCCTAGGGTCTGTGATAGGCTTGTCCACAAGTAGCTGGTGTAGGTCAACCTCACAATTCTTCAATACATCCTCACACAATCAAATTGTACATCCCTTTAAATGTGTCAACTTTGCTACCAGCCACCCACCCACTCAGATATTTCAATGACAAGTGTGTGAACGCTTCAAATGTCTGCCCACTTTTCTTTCTGATCTCTTTGAAGCTCTTGAGATACTGTTCTGGAGTTTTACAAAACTTCCTAATGAGAGCTGCCTTCATGCTCTCTTATACAGGCCTTTCCTCAGGAGTTATCTGAAGAATTGCATCGGTCCTTGGTGTCAGTAAGTGACACAGGCTGAACGCTACAGTACCTCGTCCACCTCCTGTAGCTGAAAATCCAGGTCGGGCGCTTCAAACCAGTCAAAAATATCCTTCCCCATTTCGTAAGCCTGCACTTAATCTTTGGGGACGTACCGCCGGGGCTTATCCTGGTCACTCTGGTTTGAGCCACTACTTATGCTTTCGGTAGAGGTGGATCTGTTGGCCTCCTTCTCTTCAAGTGCCAGCTTGCGCAGCTCTATGGCTGCCCTGGCCCGCCCTATGGTGACCTTGTCCTGATGTTTCTGCACCTCTAGCACTAGTCTCCTCTAGCAAGAGCATCCTACCCGCTACCGCATTAACAGTTGGATCAGTTACTGAGCCACTTCGAGACTGTGCTGAGGCCTGGCACATGTGGGATGCCGCACTAGCCCCTGACCTCTCTAGAGTGTTGAGAAACCACGCGTGCCCCCCGGCGGGAATGTTGGCAAGAACCTCCGGAAGGTCTTGTCCATTCAGGTACACAGGGCCTAGCCTGTCCCCTGGTGTCTTCTCTCCAACGGCCCTCACCAAGCTTGGAGGCTGGTCAGAAACTCTGGTTTATCAACCTTAGTGCTCTGGGGAAGACCCCTCTCTTGACATAGGACGTGCAGGACATCCCTGCTAATGCCTTTCACAGTCTCTGTCAAGATCCATGATTATTTTAAATACCTAGTAGTGTCCAAACGTTGTCTGCAATAGTACTTTTATCGTTGGGTGACTAAGCTGTGCGCAAGGCTCCAACTAGATCGGACTGCCTGCCACAAATGTGACGATTCAACTTCCAGGCACCAGTGATCAAGGGATGGGTATCAGTTTCTAAACCATCAATCAGCCCCACACCACTAGTACACCAGAAGGTATCCAAACAGATTGGCAACACAAGCACATTATAAACCTCCTTGTCCAATCTTGTTAACGTGGACGGAACGGCAGGCTTATCTCCGCAAGGTCGTGGATCGTTGGTTATTTGCAACACAGCGGAAATACAAATATTACCCAATGATAAAAGGGGCTGCCCATTCAAGGTTGTATAAAAATATGTACTTTATTATTGTTCAACAGACAGTTCTAGGACACTAAAAAAAACAACTCACCCTGTTAAGGAATGCAGAGGACAGACAATTTTAATAAGGAAAACTGATGCACTCTGGATACTGACAGGAGGGTAGTCGGTAAAGTAATTAATCGCAATAGCTCAAGTCAGTTTCAGGGTGCTATGCAGCTTCTGTGACAGAATTCAAGACGAAAGACAGCGGCAGGCAGTTCGGCAAGCAAGGCTTGCTGGACGGCTGCAGGCTGGCCTACACGGCGGCTCGGGTTCAGGAATCGTCTCATTGCTGGTTGGTGCGTCTGAAGCACTGGCAAAGGCATCTTGGACGACGTTAGCGACTGTGGCGTGACAACAGTCAGTTGCAGCTCATGGGGCTTGACTGGCTCGAAAATGTCCTATAAGGCAGACGATAATTCGACACCACTTCATTGCCTTTCAAGGATGCAACTTTAACTACCCTGGATTGGGGCCACGGAGGCCAGAAAGGTTCCCTCACCAACATGTTGTCGCTGCAGTCCCACCAAGAGAGATAGTTGGCCACCGACCTGGACATTTTGAGGATGTCCTTTAAAGTGCCGAAATGCTGGAATCACAGACACCGCAGGAGCCATTGCAGAGATCGCATGCACAGTCTGGACTCTGGCACAGAAAAATGCAGGAGGCCATGAGACCTAAGAGGCAGAGAAAGGAGGCCGCTGGCAAGGCATTGTGGCCCTGAAACAGCTGGGCCATCTGTCTAGCACTGGCAACCCTCTCCTCGTGAAGAAAGACCTACCCCACCTGAATGTCCAAGACCGCTCTGATAAATTGTAGCCTCTGTGCTGATGTTGTATGGGACTTCTGCAAGTTCAGGGAGAAGCCCAGCCTGTGGAGTAGCAAGCAGGTGACCTTGAGATGGGACAACACTTGCTCTGATGACCCCTCCTTGGATTAGCCAGTCATCCAGGTATGGGAACACATGGACGCCGGACCTCCTGAGGTGAGACGTGACAAATGCCATGAGAAGGTCAAGACCCTCATGCGGAGGTCAACTCAAAGGGGAGTACCTTTTCCCCTATGAGGAATCTCAGGAATTTCCTCTGCTTCTGATGGATCGGCGCATGGAAATATGCGTTCTGAAGATCTATCGACACCAGCCAGTCCTGAAGCTTGAGGCGGTGGAGGAGAATTTCTTTCAACGTAACTTTCTTGAACTTGTGCTTTCTCAGGAACTTGTTCAAGGCCCTGAGGTCCAAGATGGGACAGAGTCCTCCCCCTTTCTTGGTTACCAGGAATTCCTGGGAATACCAGCCTGATCCTCTCTGCTCGGGAGGTACCTTTTCCACAGCACCCTTCAAAAATAGGGCTCACAGTTCTTCCTGGAGCGCCTGTTCTGGATTCTGAGGAGGAGGCAGTGGCATGTCCGGTGGCCTTTTTAAGAAAGCCAGAAGTAACCCCACTGAACGAGCTGAAGAGCCCAGGCATCAGAGGTAATATCCCATCTTTGGGCCCAGTGTTCTCCTATCCGTCCTCCAACTGGGGAATCGCGGGGGGAGAAACCAAAGCAGCTTTGAGGGTAGAGCAGTCACTATTGCAGCCATCTGCTGGCGGCAGCATGGGAAATGTCTCTGGCCCCTGCCTGGGTTGTGGAAGCTGGGCCTTTTGTTTGCCAAAAGGGACATTACACCGGTAGCCTCTACCTTTTGAGGCAAAGTTAAAGGCAGGTTTGGCCGGCAGTTTGACAGCTAGACAGAGCGGCTTGGCGGCCAGCTTCGACTCCTTAAATTTCTCTAAGGAATCGCCAGCCTTAGGGCCAAAGAGGCTCCGCCATCAAAGGCGATGTCCAGTAGCTTGCTCTGGACATTTGGCGAGAACCCAGTTGTATCAAGATAAGCCTGCCTCCTTAAGATGGTCGCCGACCGCATGGATCTGCAGACGCAGTATGCAACATCCAGGCCCATCTCCAATGACTACCCGGGGCCACTTCCATCATCTACGAGTCTGTGAAAGCCTTCTTGCATCTCCGCTTCGGGAATATACTGAGCAGCTTCACCAATAGCAGACCACAAACCAAACGAGAACTTGGCAAATCCACAAGAGGCGTTTACCGCTTCCAAGGCCATGCTGCCTTGAAGAAAAGATCTTCTTGGCTAAAACATCAACTTTCTCCCCCTCCCAATCGGTCGGGAGAATTGACGTGGATGAGGCTGATCTGCTTTTGACTGGCGGCCTGCACTACTAAGCCCACACTGCACTACTCCGGTGTTGGGTGGGTGGGTTGCTGGATAGTTGGAGAGATAAGGCGGGTCTCCCTTGCCCACCTATACTTCCTAGCTAAGTGAGTTAATGTGTTGGTGCATGGTCTTTGCCAAAAGGTAGCGATGGAGTCATCAAAAGCTGCATTAAAGGTCATGGCTCTTTCAGTCGAAGGCCCTTCGTCCAGGCTAACTGGAATGTCATAGCCCGACAAAGGCTTGGCTGGAGCACTCCAGCCCAAGGTATCTACTACCCTGTTCACCAGAGCATGATATTTAACATTAGCATGGCCATAAGGGTGGGCCTACTCCATCTCCATGTCGGGAGATGTGTCTAGCCCACTGGCGCCATGAAGGCCTTCAGGCAGGGTGACCAAATCTGCCTGGTTGGTAAAGTAATTTGTCCCTCCAGCATTTGCATAAGAAGAGTTTAAGCCACGCAAAGAGTCTCACTCAAAACACTTGCATTGACACACAAATGCCTTACCAATCACGCACCCATCTACCTAGCTTGCAGATTTACCCACCACAACCCCAACAGACCTCTCAGATCTGCCCAGGCTAATTGCCTCTCCATACCTCGCTTTAAGCTTCAAAGATCAGGTGGGATCAGTTTCCCAGTCCTTGATGCGAAACTTTGGAACTCACTCCCAAATCTTCTTCGAGCTGAACCTTCATTCAATGCTTTCAAGTG
This sequence comes from Ambystoma mexicanum, assembly GCF_040938575.1. Lineage (NCBI taxonomy): Eukaryota > Metazoa > Chordata > Amphibia > Caudata > Ambystomatidae > Ambystoma > Ambystoma mexicanum. The sequence continues at coordinate 1,051,769,765 of NC_090926.1, forward strand.
CAAGGCTAAAGCCTGGCTGTCTGCCTAAGACTATTCCCAGCACTAACACTCCTTTGCACTTTTGCCTTCTCCCTCAGCGTAAAAAGAGACTTGTGTATATATCCCATAAACTCCTCTACTTGTGCAAATTTGTGTTTGGTCCTGCCTATCATCATCGTTGTGCTTTATGACCATTGAATCTGCATATTACTGTATATTATCCATGCTATACTGTACATGACTTTTTATATTTTGTTGTATGTCAATCTGACTTGTAACCTCCATTATGTATGTCAATTTACTGTGTAACTCAAGTGATGCGCCCGAATGCCCCTGGGCCAGGTACGCTATATAAATAAATAAAATACAAATACACTCAACATTTGGTCATTGTTGACAATATCAGCCACAGTGCCGAAGAACTCAGTCCTTGATTTAGGCGCATATGGCCTCTCAAAGGCGGCCGTCAACTGTTTTGCGCTGATCGCTGTTGAATTGTGCTTCAACACTAGGGGCACACTGGCTGATATCACTGCCGGTGACCTGCTAGTGAGTATAAGCGCTGAGAGCGACCCAACTTTACTCAGCGCCGAGCCCGACGGCTCAGCTGACGACGTTGTCACAGTGGTCACTTTGGGGCTGGGGTTACTGGGTGCCGCTGGAGCCACTGGGGCCTGGCTGCATCGAGGGATCACCCATGCCCGCAGCTGCCTTGTGGAATATATCTAGCATTTGTTCCTTAAAAACCTCCCATTCGGCCCTGGATGTTGGCCCTGCCGACAGCTTACTGGGGTCATCCGATGAGTCAGACCTGCGTCTGTGCCGATGGCGCTGCATTTTCTTATGGGAGGAAGAAGAGTGACTCTGGGAGTGCAACCTCTTTTTGGTTTTCTTTCAGTGTCTAACCTCCTTCTCAAGAGTAGGCCCCTACGTCTCTGGTTCTGATGACCAGACGGACAACCGCGCAGGAGATTTCAAAGGTCAGCACACTGCGGGTTTCGCTGCCCTTTCCGAGTTACTTCAGATTCATTTTTCTACAGGAAACACAGCCCTTGGTGTCGTGACCAGCACAGAGACACCACACGCAAACAGTGTGCGGGTCTGTAATGATTCCTTGGGAGCGGACATGATTCAAAATCGCATCGAAAAAACATGATCAATTTGTCGAATGTAAAAGCTGTCTTGTGAGAGAATGTTCCTTGAGCAGCATGCTGAGTGTGTGGAAAAAGGAACTGAGGTACAGGGGCGTAGTGATGCAGTATATGCACGACAATCAACGTGTATCAAGACGGATCAATTGCCAAATTGAGGTCCACTACGCCTCCTGTCGAAAGGTTTTCCGAGCAGCTGACACTGGAATGGATATCTGTCTGATGAAGAATCTGCGGGAGAAAGGCAATCCATTGAAAAGTAAACTTGCAGCCCAGGCCAAATGTTGCCAGTCCTCCCCTCATTAGCGCTCCAGCTCGCACAGGAAGCGCTCTGCTACCAGTAGCCGAGAGGGGCGGCTTCGGCAGAGCTGAATCTGTACCGGAGCAGAGTGAAGGTTAAAAAAAAAATGTTTAATGCTAAATGTGTGTGTGTGTGTGTTCGATAGGTGCACATTTGAGTGAATATTGTGAACGTGGTGAGCGGGTTGGGGTGCGGGTCAAGGGATCAGCAACAAAGCATTTTTTACTAGGCTTCTAAAATACATGGCCAGTAAAAAATGATCTACCTTCCTTTGATCAACCTGCGGTGACTACACTGGCATCTTGGCGCAGACAGTCTAGATATGTATTACTGTGCATGACATTTTTTACAAGCTATCCATGATAGAGCACTCATATTAAGTGTTATTATTTGGCTAGACTAGCATTTTGGGGCAGCCAGTTTAGTAATTTCTTACTGTGGCATAACTATTCTTTCTGCGCATATATGATAAACCAAGCATGGTATGTGTTATTACTTGGCTATACTGCCTTTTTGGGCCAGTCAGTCAATTCAAGGATGCCCAACTCCAGGCCTCAAGGACCAGATTCCTGATGGGTTTTCTGAATATCCCTCATTAATATTCATGAGCAACTATTTGCAAACATTTAGAATTATTGTATGCAAATGTATCTCATGAATATTGAGGAATGTCCAGAAAATCTGACATGATTGCGGCCCTCGAGGCCTGGAGTTGGTCAACCGACTCTTTCTGTGACCCATAATTCTATTCTTGGCATCAAGAATAAAGCAAACCTGATGTGTGTTGTTCTGTGTCTAGACTAGATGACATTGTGCAGCCAGTTTCAGCATGTTGTCTTATTGTGGTATGACATTTGTAAAGGTTAAAGCCAACAGGAGTAGGTCCTTAAGTGGGTATACTGCCGTATAATGGCAGAGCCATTGTCAACACGTTTTTTTAAATATTGTGATTGCTGCCATTATGTACAAAGCAAACATGAATATGCTGTATATTGGTGTGCTAGCATGGAAATGTATGGGCACGGTCAGTGTAAAAATGTGTTTATACTGGCATATATTTTGAGCGAAGACATTATGAAAATGTGTTAGGAAATGTCCCTGTGAACTGTTGGGGACTTGCATGTATTGTATTTCTGGATTGGAGTTACCCTACAAACCCAATTGCAAAGTGTCTGGCTTTTTACCCAGTTTCTTTTCCACAGAAAGTGTGCTGTATAATGCACCATTTTAATACAATATTAAAAACAATTCTCGGTGGGCAAAACCCCTGCAAACCACCCTTGGTTGGTTAGGGCTCCTTCGCTATGCTCGGTCCCTCTGCCATATTTGTGGAAAATATTTACACCCCTCCTCTTAAAAAATCCACCAGCCACCACTGCCAATAACATAACGCTGCAGTCTTTAAGGTCCCTTCCTCAAAATAAGATGATCTCTTCGCTGCTCGGAGCAAAGACGTGAACCCCTTTTATGTGCTTCTCTTCGAAGAGATTTGTTTTATGGTTGGTGCAATGTTTGGAGGAAATAAAAGTGTAAAGAACGGGGGACAAACATGCATGCCAGCATTTTGCTTGGGGTGTGTTGCTGCTCTGCCACCTCAGAAGTTCTGGTTCCCATCAGCCCAATCCACGCTGCTTCGTTTTACCCCATTGCTCCCCTCAGCAAGAGAGACAGGGACTAGTATTTAAAATAAAGCAATGAGCGCATAGCACATTATTAATCTCTGCTGCCCTGTGCCTAAATGTTATGAGTGTCCTTTTATTGAATAAAGTTTAAGAGTAGATGCAAATCTCAGCACAGACTGTTACATTCAGGCACATTTGCATATTTAATAGGGGCAGGTCAGCTGCCACTGATTGGTTATAACAGACATTGGGCCTCATTACAACCTAGGCGGCCACGGAATGAATGGTTCCGGTAAGGGACCGGCACCGTTCATTCCGGGCAGCCCCATTACGAAGTCTGCAGCGGGTCCCGCTCTGGAACGCCTGGTCAGACCAGGCGCCCTTAGCGGGACCCGCTAGCAGACCAGAATGCTAATGACGGGCCTGTCATTAATGGGCCCGTTGTTAGCGTCCTCCCCATTCCCATTGAGGCCAATGGGGGCTCGAATGGGGATGGGGATGTACCGGGTTCAGGTCCCGCGAAAGGGATTTACCAGGCCCTCCAAGGTCTGAAAGGCCCGGTAACTCCCTTTTTGCGGGACCCGGACCCAGTACCCGGTATGGGGGTAGCCATGCCGCTAAAAGCGGCATGGCTACCTCCATACTCGTAATGAGGACCATTGACTGACAGTACTGTTTGATGCTGGTGCCGTGGACCTATTAACGTGTATGGTTTAGTGTGTAAAAGCATGTCCGGAAGGTCTACTGTAATCATACAGCATGCAACTTTAATCATGAAGCATGTTGCTACTGTTTGTTTTATTGGACCTTTTGAGTTGACCAGTAGGTGTCATTTCATGAAGCAAAAAAAAATGAAAAACAAAAACAAAAAAACAAGTGATCTTCGGAAAAGCTTGTTCGACATAAAATACGACCATGTCCATTGATGTACCGTTGTTACCACTGAAAAGTTCTTGGTTACCTTCCAATATCCAGTACACCTCGGAAACAACAACTAGAATGTACTCGTAAAGACTAGCTCTAGTTCACTGTTTACAAACTCCCTTCTCAAGTTTTATGTGATCATATGGGGGTCACTCTATAAGAAACATTATTTAAATGTGACATGTATAGAGGCTGACCCCGGTAGCATTTATTGCTGAATAACTGCCTTGCATTCATGTATTTGTATTGGCATATCTATGATCATGTATGAGTAATTTGAACCCATTTCTATGTTTGTTTTTTCTGTTCTCTTGTTTTTCAAATATGTCTGCCAAATAATAGGCAGGTGTTGTTCAAAAAACTAAATAATACTCTGGGAAACTATACCCATGCTTACTTGACATCAGCTAAATAAATAAGCTAACAGCTAAAGCTAACAGTCACTGTGTATGTGTTTTCTTGCTCCCATTTCCATTAAGCTTAAGTATACAGCTTTATTGATACTTGGCATGTTAAATGGTACAATCTTTGCAGTAAATGTGAATGCAGAGTAATACTTTAAAACTGTGTGTGGCAGGACGCCACCCTCATGTTCCAATACACTACTGTAATCATACAGCATGCAACTTTAATCATGAAGCATGTTGCTACTCTTTGTTTTATTGGTCCTTTTGGGTTGACCAGCAGGTGTCATTTCATGAAGCAAAAAAAAACAAGTGGCCTTCGGAAAAGCTTGTTCGCCTTAAAATACGACATTTCCCATGTCGATTGATGTACCGTTGTTACCACTAAAAGCTCTCCGTTATGCATCTATAATGTTGTGCATCTCTAAAGCGCTCTGTTATGCATCTATAATGTTGTGCACGCGCTCCGTTATATATCTATAATGTTGTGCACCTCTAAAGAAAGTGCTCCGTTATGCACCGCTAAAGCGCTGCATTATGGTTATGCATCTATAATGTACACCTCTAAAGCGCTCACTTATGCACCTCTAAAGCGCTCCGTTATGCATCTATAATGTTGTGTACCTCTAAAGCGCACCACTAAAGCGCTCTGTTATGCATCTCTAAAGGGCTGCGTTATGCATCTATAATGTTGTACACCTCTAAAGCACGCAGTTATGCATCTATAATGTTGTGCACCTCTAAAGCGCTCCGTTATGCATCTATAATACTGTACACCTCTAAAGCGCTCCGTTATCTATCTGTATTGGTGTATATCCCCGAGTAAAATGCTCTGTTGCTTCTTGAATCAAGGTCCGCGCTCAATAAACACAATAATAATATACCCCTGTTTTGCGCCCATCTCTAAATGGTGCAGGTGCAAGTACACACATGGAGCCACATTATAACCCTGGCGGTAGCCATGCCTGTAAAATGGGCACAGCTGCCGCCGCAGTTGCATTTTTTCCAGCACCAGTCAATGAGGAATTTACAGGTAATTCCGACATTGCCGGACCCAGTAATTCCTGCATTGATGGGGGCTGATGCCCGTCAGACCCCATTCCCATTGAGCCCGATATGGCACAATGGGAATGGGGACGTCTGATGCTACGGCACCGATGCATCCGACATGCTGCGCGAGCGGGTGCCACTCTGCCCACCAGGCCAGACCGGACGGGCTGACAGGCGCCCGTGAGCACAGCTCGTAGTATGGCGGCCCGGGAACTACGGTACTGGCATGCTTGTAATGAGGCTTGTGTCTGAAATTGTTTTTAAAAGCTGCCAGAGCGAACCATCATTCCGTACCATCTAAAACCGTTTGCACTACAGTAAAAATCAATCGGCTTGGTTTGTTGCATAACAAAAATAAATCTGCTTACTACATTTCTGTTCATGTTACACAGTCTACACAGTAAATAAAACACCCGCTTTAGTTTTGCGCAGATATACTACTGGGGCTTATCCCGTTTGCTCCCGTCCATATCATCTACGCAGCAACGCTGGTGCGCAACTCAGTAAAGCATGGGATCTTCGGGGATGCACCCCTGACCCCTGCCCTCGTCGTGGGGAGCCCCTGAAGATGGGGAACGCACGGCAGAGCTACGCTACTCTTTAGTGACCCCTTTGGTCAGGATAGTAGGGCAATCGTTTTAATGTCTTGTAAAAGAACACCCTTTCTTCACCAGTCTTTCAGAGCATTTTCTTTAATGACTGGTGAATTAATTTGTATGACTTTACTGACACCATTGAACTATTTCCATTAAGTTTGTAAATGCATTATTAAAGATTTGAACCCATCTATTATAACATGTGTGTTTAAAGGGGACAGTATGATGGTAACACTGCCAAATGATGTGTAGGCAAACCACATAAAAGTGGAAGCACAGGAAGCCCTTCGGTGCCAAGGGAAGAATTTAAAAAATAAAAAAAAACAAGCAGGTGGACGCCGTCTGTTTCAAGCGTCGTGTGCTGCCTGGTTCAATGGAAAATAACAGAAAAAGGAGGTTCGTCGATTTTGGGATTTGGGGGTGGGGGGCTGACATGTGCCATCACCGGAACATGCATGTTTTAACTACAGCCCGAGTATTTTCGCGTCCATGGGGAGGGAGGGAGGGGTGAACGGGGGAGATATCTCACTAATTGGGAGTATAAGAGTCAGGTGAAAGAGTAACATCAGGGACAGAAGGCAAATAAAGAAAGCAGGAAGTGAACATGTAAAGTGGCAGTTATTTGCAAATGAACACAGACATAATTGCAACGTAATTACGTTCAATGGAGATAACACTTGCCGGGTAGAGCACCTTCTTGGTCTACTGCATGCTTCTGGTGCCAAGCCTTCAAGTGAGGCCCGGCTATTGATGGTGAACACTGAGTAATGATGCAAACCTTGGTTGTCACATGATAACTCATTTATAACGCGCCTGTACACAAGTGTTTCTAGGCGCAACAAGACAAGGGAGGGAAGACAGAGGGAGGACAAGACAAACCATCTTACTAGGCAGTGTGTCATTCAGATCCTGCATGTGCGAGAACGAGAAGTGCAAGGGGAAAGGGAGAGGGGAATGCAAGGGAGAGAGGAGACAAAACACAAGCAATGCTCTGAGTAAGTGCAGCCAGGACAGCGCGGCTCTGGGTAGTGCAAGGCGAACAAGGGTCTCCAGGGTTCAGTTACAGCCCCTAAGTGCGTGATAGACCCGGTGGCCGTGCAAGGGTGACTGATCAAGAAAGAGCCTGGTACCAAGTGAGACTCTGAGGGTAGCCAAGCAACCAGTCGGTACAGCAGAGAGGTAGGTCAGCAGGGGAGAGAGAGAGAGAAAGCAGAGGAGAAGAGGAAGGTTTTGAGCTGCTACCGGAACTTCAGGTGGTCCGGCTCAAGTTTGAGAGGGGCAGGGATGCCATTCCAGAAGGAGGCACCTGCAGAGAAGAGGGATCTACCCCCCACTCTCTGCATGGAGAGGCGTCCAACTTTTTGAGAGTTGGAGGTAGCTCAGCGAAGGGCTCGAGAAGGAATCTACATCCAATGTCCGACTCTGGGTCAAGAAACTCCTAAATTAAAGCTCACCTGGTGAAGTTGCTGCTGCAGCTCCTTGTTCTCAGTCACAATCGCAATTTGAGCTTCCAGGTCGCGGTGAATGGATCTGTAGCCAAAGTTTGGTGAACCAATGAGGGTGAGACAGGGATGACTGCTTCCCGGGTGGTAGAGCCACAAGCCTGCAAAGGATGAAAGAATGGTAACATCAGCATCCGCCAGCGCAAAGGACCAAGGCATTATGATCAACGCGCCGGAGGTTATCACGGCAAACCACCAGGGCAGAATGGGAAACCGGAGGGGCACTCACAAAATTACCAAGACATTCTGAGGAAACCCCTAAGGCAATCTGGACAAACTACCAGAGCACTGTAGGCAAACCACCAGAGAAATATCAACAAACTGCCGCAGCATTCTGGAACACTACCGGGGCAATCCCAGTAAACCACCAGGGGGACCTTTGCAAGCCACCACGAACAATACCTGTAATCACCAGGACAATTCCTTCAACAACCCAAGGTAATCCAGCAAACCAACGGGGAAATCCATGAAATTCACAGTCAAGCCCTGCAAAATCTCCAGGGCTGTCCAAGTTGGCAACCAGAGTAGTCCCAGCAAGCCACCAGGACATTCCCAGTATGTTGATGACTAGATACTTCATTTTTATAAATGTGGTGACACTATCAGAAAATAATTAAAGATCCACATTTTCAAAAAGTCTCTCCTCCTCAAAACCTAGACCATCACCACGCTCCTCGTGCCACCTGACTCTCTAGGCACCGTCCACTCCTCTTTGCCACCCGGTACAGCTGTACCCCTCCTCTGTGCCCCTCTGCATTTTACCCCTGCTGCATATCTGTTCTGTTACCTCTGAAAAACGCTCTGTTATACATCTTTATTGTTATATACCTCTGTAAAGTGCTCTGTTGCGTCTCGAAACTAGGTGCGTGCTCAATACATATATAATAATAATAAAAATGACATGGTCACACTGGCAGCCACCATAAAGGCCAACAGCACAATCTTAACCTTAGAAAATCTTCACTGATTTTGGGTATAGGGGGTACCTGCAAAAACAAACATTTTCTGGCATTCCAGAACAAAGCCAAAAACAGCAGCAGCAATAGGTTCAACATGTAGACTGATGTTGGAGAAGTTAAGTGTACCAAGCTGCACCTCAGTGATGAGACCAAACAAGACTGAAACATGTCTGGCATGGTTTGTGTTTTCGTGTAGAGAGGATGTGGCCTTGCAGTTTCGGCTTATAGCCGCCATCGGTGGCAAGACCAAGACCGATCTGAATTTAGCAATGGCATGGATGGCTAAACATCAACGCTCTGGAAGGCTGCCCAGAGCTTAAGATCAATTCATAATCTTCCAACATTCACATTTTTGGTTGCAGAAGTTGAGAACATCACACATTACACTGTGGTCACACAATACGCTCTTTTGGATTTTTTAAATTGCTGATAAAGGCACTTCAAGAAGCAGCCCAATGCACCTTACACACTTCCAAGAATCATCCAATGTTGCACAATAAGCTCATTAAAAAAATAGACTACAGTACCTACACTAACCCCACACAGCAATCCTGCACCTTATGTCTGCAAACGAGTTCCCTTTATGCACAGAAGCGAAACAAAAGGGAACAGGAAGATGCCTAATGTAAAGGGTCAGCACTCAAATTCGGTTCTAAGTGATCTGGCCTCGGTTGATTTTGCCACCAAAAGTTTGCACCTTTCTCATACGAACCCAAGTACATACTATGGGGGCTGGAGGGGTTTCCCCCGCAACCCCCGCTCACTATACTGTTTTTTCTTTTTTACTTACCTGCAATGCTACCACCAAAGGTTCAAACATTTGGTGTTCGAACCTTTGGTGGTAGCATTTTTAGAACTTTTGGTCCTTGTGACCATTTATAGTCGTCAAAAAGTACAATTCCTCAAATTCAACCTATTACTCAAAACTGATCCACCATTGGTTGAGGTCATGAGCGCATTTGAGTGAATGTTTTAGAGCATTTTTATCTGCATCGGGGCTCCTGTGAGGTTTTATACTACCACACTAGAGCAGGGAGAAGCTCTCAAGAGAAGGTCACTCACATTTGCTTCTCATTTAGCGGATACTTCAATGTTTGGAGTCAGATTCAGACTAGGCAACAGACGTCTTGATCTCATTATGCCACAACTTTGTGTCATGATGCCCACTCCCGGGGAGCCGGTTCAAGCCCAGCATCCCCGAAAGCGGACATCCAGTCCCCAAGGAAGGACCCAGCAACCTCATATAGGGGCCCTTTGGACAGTGTCCTGGCGCCATAGGCGCCAGGCTCATTATGGGAATGCTTGGGTGCACTTACCTGATGCAGACCATGCTGCAGGATCCCGGCCTCCTTGAGGCCTGAAAGGAACTACTTTACCTGTGGGACTAATTTACCATCCGGGCGTGGTCGGGGAAGGATACATACCTGGAACTTCTTCCAAGGCTATTTAAACCCCACCCAAACAGCCACACGTGCTTCGCGTTGTTCTGCATCTAGCAGCTGGACGCTCACCGTGTCTGCTCCTGCATCCGGACACCTGCCAGCATCCTGGATCACCTGCAAAGGAAGAGAAGAAGAGAACAGAAGAAGGAAAAGTCCTTACCTGCTAAATCCGCATCCCGGAGACATCTCGCCGACAATCCTGAAAAGGAAGACTTTAATTTAAAAGCTCATCGCGTCGATCGCTGCAGCGCCGCATTCCACTCACCTTTACAAGGCGCCTCCATGTTCAGCAGCGATCATCCGGATTCGCAGTCACGCCCCAGCGCCTAGGGAGAAGAACACCAGAACAAAAGGTGAGAGAGAGAAGGGAATAAGGAAAGCTAAATCTCCATGTTAAGACTTACCCGTTGATTCATTCCCTCTTCATTTTGGGTCCGCGCCGCATCCTGTCATTTCCGGACCCCGGCCCCTAAGGGGAAAAAGAGACATCAGCGTGAATGAGCGAATGAAAAGACATTACCAAAAAACGCTCATTAAAGACTTACCTGATTTCTACAAGGATTTCACCGCTCATCTCGGGTCGGTGCCTGTTCCCCGGCATTCCGTACCCCGGCCCCTATGGTGAAAAAGACACTAGCATTAGTACATTAATGCATGGACACAAGGGGAACCTCTTATCAAAAAACTTACCTGGAAGCCAAGCAAGTTTGGTTCTCACCAATCCGAAAATCCAGTGAAGTAACTGGATACCAACGCGCCCCTGCATCAGAAGCAGGATGGAGAGCTCGTCCTTCCAGACCCTAAGGTGAGACGCTACGAGAAATCACAGAAGGGTTTCAAGGAGGGTGAGAGGGGAAAGTGGGAGGCCAATTGCATTACCCCGCAGACAGTTAATCCCCTATTTTCGCCTACAGAAGGATACTTCTGCGAGCCAGACAAGCCAGATTTGGGGGGCCCGATCCAGTCCGTCTTCCGAACCCTGCGCATCACCTTAGAAGAGGTCACAGCAGCGCGAACCAGGCTAGCGCCTCCGTGGGAGTCAGGTGAGCATAACACTTTGACCATGCATCCACTGAGCCAAGAAGCTACAAGGCACCCATCAGTTTCATAGGGGACGCTACCATCACCCAACATGGACAGGTTACCAGACCCACTAGGACATCTCTGATAGTAAGGCTGACTCTTCAATCGACTATCGAAAATGGGTCACTGCCTAGTAGAATGCTTGCATAACGGATATGAATAACGGATATCGGCCAGGGACTTCGAAACCTCAGTGCCCCTGTAACCAACAAAACAGATCCTTAAATTCATCTTAGAGGAGAGTAGAAGGCTGGGTGATGGGACAAATGGCGACACCCTGGGTGCCCCGTGCCATCACGTGCTCTAGGATGTAGGCCCCAGGGGTGGTACACATAGGAACCCCCAGGCACGCCAGTCTATCACCAGCCTTGACCCTCATTCTCTGTGCCTTGATTGTAACTGCTCCAGGCCATGAACATCAGAGAATGGGTAGATGCCCAAACAGCGAGCCTCTCTAAGTACCAGAACCCAGGCTAGTCTGTCATGCTGCCACACAGTGTAAACTGGAGTTACTGGGCTTGATACAACAGGAGACAGGGTAAACATGTAGGACCTAACCATTGACTTCAGAGAACCCTTTTCTGTATAGAGAAGCTGGCCCTGAAATGTATTGTGGAGGGTACAAGGCTCCCTTTAAGTTAGAAAATAGTAGGGAATGCAGGCAAGGAAATGTTATTGACTTTACAAAAAATGAGTGGCAAATGCAGCACAAGTAATCCTCCACAAAGATTATATGTCAAGGCCGGAGGCAAGTATTATGCTTATCCTTCCTTTAATTCCACTCCCCACAGCATTTTAAAACTTCAAACTTTAAGCAAATTTATTTTTTATATAAAAACAGTAAATAAAATAAATGTCCACGGGACTATAATTTCCCACAAGTCCCTTGTTTTTTAAGTGCAATGTTGTTACATGTGCACTTAATCAGCACCCACGATCTCCTATGAACCACATCCTGCAGGGTCCCTTCTTCTTTCTTTTTGCTGATCACTCACAGATAAGTGGGGGATTGGATTTCTCTGTTGTATTATGATGCATGTTTTAACATAATTGTGCATGCAGGGTATTTATTATCTACGGCATACTCGCCGCTCCAGAGTGAATTTAGCATTAACTGCATTACTTCAATCATGTGGGTGGCTTTCCTCAGCTTTCGAGGCGGTGCGAGTGTGCGCAGCATTTTGAAGGACTACAAAGCTCCCGCGGAGCAGGACGGGAGCCGTGGGTGAACCGGCACACGTCGTTATGAGAAACTCATGGTGACAGCAAGTAAGACAGCCACAAGTGATCACAGTTCAAGGGTGTTTATTGAACAATGAAATTCTGTATGCAGTTTGGAAAAATGCCCAATATGAACCTAAATCTAACATGGGAGCAAGCGTCAACATCAAATGAGAATAAGGAAGTCCGAGTGGCGTTGTGTCAAAATAAAAGGGCCTCTACTAAGAAACCTATTGCCAAACCTCACAACTAATACAAAAAAGGGGTGTGGGATAGTTCAAGAAAAGAAAGAAGTGGGGGAGCGCTGTTGCGCGATGCAAGGGTGAGGACGTGTTTGCCGGCAGTTCTGTAGGAGCCGCAATCCTGATTATTATCCTGTTTTCTGCCCATTTATCACTGTATAGCCCGGCTGTTTGAAAAGGAGGTACCTAATCGGAAGCAGAACAACGCATCCTGACTGAGATTGGGGACTGAGAATCCCCTCTGCGCAACATGGCAGTTAGCCCATGCGATCCGCCATCTTGTCTCCAGCCCGCAGGCCACTACGGGGACTGACTGACGGAACACTGTGGACCGCCTACTTAGGCAGACTGTAGGACAACACAGCCCATGCTTGGACACCCGGGCTGCTGCACAACACAGTTCGGGACTCCGGAGAGTGCACCAGCCCCAGTGGCAGTGAGAACCGCCGACCCGACAAGGGAGACCAGCAGCCTGCCGGCTGTCTAGAAAGAAGCAGCGACGATGCGTTAAGACCTCCCGCCGCGCTGAGAACCGGGGCTTACCGGGATTCGAGAACTGCGATCTACCAGGAAGAGAGCTGGTTCTGCAAAAGGCACCATATTGTGGACTCTTGTGGTGTGCTTATGTAGTCCTCCATAATTGGAAGTTTATTGCACGCGGACTACATCCTGGCGTGCAAAGGGAACAGGACAGTCTGGGCACCAACTCACCTTCAGACCGGGGACACTGTGGAAAATCAGCCCCGCGGCTGCATTTGCTATACCCAAACAGCAAGGTGCCAAACCTGCCATGAAACTACGGTGAAACCCTCAGAGCCAGAGGAACACCCTCTGCCATACCCGGACCCTCATGATCCACACATTGGATGCGGATGCAGCAGGAGACGCCGGATGGATGCCTGACTCCAGACGTAGGTCGCCGTCGGCGGGGAGAATACATCAGACCGGTAATGACTACCACAGGGCTCTAGTGGGGGCCCAGACAGCTCCATCACGCTGGGAGAGAGAAGGAGCTCCGGGGGAATTCACAGCAGGATCTCACGTATTACACGCAGACAGCCCAGCGGACCTTGTACACTGCATACTGGGATATTAAGACAGTTCAGGCTGCAAGTGGGTTTTAAAACTTGTGACACCAGCTGAAACCACTTAAGTAACTATACCGGTTTTCTCCTGATTGCAGAAAGAGGCTCCCTGCTCTGAGTCAAGGGGACCACAAGGTCGCTAGTACATAAATATTGATCCAATCAACGGAGAATGCAAAAAGTGTTACACCAACTGCCACTTTAACAATACTATACGCAGCATGGTCAAAGATAAGCTTAAGAAAGCCTCCACCCAGAGTAGAATGGAACAGTATGCGACGACTGACACTACAGCTCCTGCTGATCAAACAACGCCATGCAACACAGTGGCAATGGAAGGAAACCTCTCCCTGAGAGACGTGATGAATGCATTGCCAACTCCTGCACGTCCATGGAAAAGAAAATGGACCGCATCAGTGCGGATGTGTCGCTCCTGTGCCATGACCTTCAAAAATGATCCTCCCGTATGGGAGAAGCAGAGCGTTGAATTTCTGAAACGGAGGACAGGTTCCACACAGTGGAGCAACAGATGTCAAGAGTGATGGCGCGCCTGAAGACAATGTAGGACTGTGTGGACGAGGGTGAGGGCAGATCACGGCGCAATAACATGCGCATCCTGGGATATCCTGAGAAAACAGAAGGGTCGAACATGGAACTTTTTCTTGAACAGTGGCTGGTGGATATGTTTGCACGCAAAACATTTTCAAACAACTTTTCCATTGAAAGGGCTCACCACATGCCATCGGGACGACCTATCCCAGGTGCGCCACCACGCACGGTTATCGCCAGAGTGCTAAACTACAGGGATTGTGACACAATACTACGAATGGCAAAAGGGTCAATCACCTACAACGGGTCCCGGATTGCTTTCTTCCTGGACTACACCAGGGAGATGCAACGAGCTAGACAATCCTTCGATCAACTTAAAAGACGTTTATATTCCATGAATGTCAAATATGGCCTGCTGTTCCCGGCGCAGCTAAAGATATATCATAAAGGCACTACGGTGCACTTTACCAATCCCCGTGAGGTTTGGAAATGGAACAAACAACATCTGGAGGGCGACTGGGGCCCATAAAGAAACAAGGCAAATAACAAACCTCAAACCCACCCCAAGTGGCCGCCTCCGGAAATACGGCTGGATGTGCAAGAGCAAAACCTAGCTGCACCCATAGACAACACCTAAAGGAAACAAACTGGACGAAGACTAAGCAAATAACGATGATGTGCACCGATAAGAGCCTTACTGACGGGGGGGATGAATCCCTGTGCTCTCAAATGGACGGGCTCCAGAGCTGCCGAGGCTCGAACAATTGCTGTACAGTACAACACACCCCCCCTAAGTTTGATTGGTTGGGTTACCATGGTTTACCTGTTGCTATAGTCTAGGTGACAGATTCTTTTCTGGGTGAAATATGCTCTTGTTTTGAGGCCGATAGCCAGTTGTTTTGGCTGTCAACAATTCTCGGGCAACAGATGCTTCGGGTTGGGGTGGAGTATGGGGTGGGGGAAGAGTGAGTTCTGCTGTTTTTGTTCTTGTTTTTATACTAACATGTCTGAATCAATCATACATTCACTTGTCCGAACCACAGTGTTTACAAACACGATGCTCCCCTTATATCATCTGACACTCAGGTGCACCCTCTGTTCCCAGGTTCGAAATGGCCATGGATAGCATGAGATCTTTAAGGTTCCTCACATGGAACATCAACAGCCTGGGTTGGAGGATTAACCAATGCCTGGTTACTCACTTTCTCAATAGACACTCCCCTGACATTGTCCTCCTCTCCGAAACACACCTGACTGGTACAACATGCACCCTCTTTCAAAGAACAAACTATCGCACCGCCCTCCATTCAAGGTTCTCTATGGGCTTCAGAGGAGTCTTGATCTCACAAATGGCTTCCCTTTACTCTATCCTTCGTCGAACAAGACCCCAGAGGTAGGTTTGTGCAGCTACAAGGTTCAATATGGGGAGAGACTATAGCAATCCTTGCAATATATGTCCCCCAGCCACTCACCACAGAACTACTCGATGACATAATACCTATACTTACAACCCATCGACCAGACCAATGGGTCCTCAGGGGTGATTTCAATGATGTTATGGATGTGACGCTAGATTGCACACATTTACGTGTGAGGAATCCCCTAGCACGCACGAAGTTGGCGGCCTTTGCCTCTGCACTTGGTCTAAGTGACATGTGGCGGGAACTCCACCCACTAGATCGCAGCTATTCTGATCACTCTGGGGTTCATGCCTCTCTCTCTAGGCTGGACTACTTTTTTCTCCCAACAGTAGATGCACATAGAGCAATCACTGCAAACCTACTTCCCCATGGAATCTCTGATTATTCATCCCTTATGTTAGAACTAAATACAAATAGATCCACTCCATCCCCCTCATGGCAACTGAATAGCTACTATCTTAGCTTTCCGGAGTTTATTGACCACATCCGGGACTGCTTATTTTGAAATCAATAATGACACTGGACAGCCCAGAAGTAATATGGGAAGCGTATAAGGCGGTTCTCCGAGGAGAGATGCCCTCCTGGATAGCAGCCAATAAAAAGGCGCACCGGCAAACAGTGAAGGATGTAGAAAAGGAAGTAATTGAATGGGAGGCAAAACACATACTTATAGGGTTGCCCGAAACACACCGATCCCTCCGGACGGCCAGAGAACGCCTCCGGAATGTCGCCTGGACAATGCCAAGCAAACCCACTTGGAAATGCGCAAAGGGGATGAAACTGGGGACAATGGCGGGCAAAATACTAGCCTGGCTAGAACGTCAGGATGAAGGACACCGCCATGTTAGGGAGATTAGGGCTATACAAACCCGGGCTGGTGCAAACGGACTGAAAGATCGCTGAAACCTTCTCAGACTACTATGCTGCACTGTACAAAAACCCAACCACACCAATAAACAGTGCCGTACTTGATAGCATTACACTCTCCTGTCTATCCGAGACTCTAAAAACACAGCTAGATAAAGATATTACAGAATCTGAAATTGCGATGGCGATTTCCAAGCCACACTCTGGCAAGACGCCGGGTCCCAATGGCTTCCCTATGGAAAAAGCTAGGAGGGGATAAAATGGCTAGCCCCCAACATAAAATGTTACGCCATTGTAAGGAACAGGGCATACTTTCCGCTGATCTTCATAAGGCTACCATTGAAGTATTTCCCAAACAGGGGAAACCTCCTGAATTCTGTAGCTCCTATAGACCAATCTCATTGATTAATAGCGAAACGAAAATCCTTGCAAAGGTACTTCAGGCCAGACTGCAAACTGTGATCTCTTTTCTAATTCACCCGGATCAATGTGGCTTTATGCCAGACAGGTCGACACGTATGAACATCTGGAGACTACACCTGTTGCTGGAGAGGGCACCTATCCTTCGAGAACCCCTTGCACTACTAGCTATCGAGAAAGCTTTTGATTCTGTGATCTGGAAGAGTCTGTGGGAAATTATGCAAAGGATGGGATTCGGGGAGACCTTTTTGGGTTGGGTCCAACTGTTATACGAGTCTCTGCTGGCGGAAGTCAAGGTCAATGGGTGGCCCTCAAAAACTTTCCCGTTGGGGAGGGGGGCGCATGAAGGGTGCCCCCTATCCCTGTTGTTTTTCACAATGGCTCTTAAACACCTTGCCGCACTACTCTGTCAAACAGAGTCGTGAATGGGATTTCGGTGGCCTGAGTTTAGTTTAGTTTCGTTTATTTATACCGCGCGCCGAACCCCGAGGTAACTGGGTGCCGGAGACTTCGAGCATGTTACAACATATCACAGACATACAATAGTTAAGAATAAGTGCACATGACCGGGTTACACAGTGGTCAAAGGGAGAGCCAGGTCCGGATTACAGCAGTGGGAGATAAGGTTAGTAAGTCAGACAAAGGGAAAATTCTTGTTGGCAAGCAAGGCGTTTGTTTTTGCTCTGAAGGTCCAAAAAGAGGGTTCTGCTCTGAGGTTCACAAGAATAGCGATCCACTGTTTGGCAGCTAGTACCGGGTAGCTGGAGCCTCCTGCTTTTTTTAGGGAGAATATAGGAATGGATAGAGAGTGAGCCTACAGTATTCTGATTGGTCTGGCGGAGATGTGTTTGTTAAACTTGTCTGCCAGGTACTTGGGGGCGTTGTTAGAGAGACATTTGTGGACGATGACTAGAGATCTCAGGGAAATTCTATCTCATATTGGGAGCCAATGAACTTCTTGTCTGGAGCTGGAAATGTGAGAGTGCCTCGGGATACTCAAGGCGGCTCTGAGGGCATTATTCTGTAGCACTTTGCGTTCTGAAGTGCCAAGGAAGAGCGTGTTGCAATCTATTTTTGAAAGTACTGGTGCTCTGGCTAGGGTAATGCAGCTGGATGGAGAGAGGAAAGCTTTGCAGGCATTAATGAGCTCATTTGTGTAGGCCGTGGAGGAAGCTGTGCTGTTTGCTTGTTTTTTGAGTGAGAGTGTGGAGTCCAAGTAAACCCCTAGGATTTCGATTTCTTTGGCTACTGTGATTAGGTTACCATCTATATTGATAGAGGTGTATCAAAGGTGCAGTTTAGCCGTGGCTGGGAGCCGACAAGAAGGAGCTCAGTTTTCTCGTCGTGGAGGCATAGGCCATGTTCTGCCATCCAAGCTTGGATCTCCAGGTAGAGGTTGTTAATCCATGTGGAATCCTCTTCATAGCAGCCTGTTAGGGTGGTGAGAACCTGGGTATCGTCAGCATAGTTTGTGTATGTGACACCCAGGTTATCTAGGCGGTTGAACAATAGCTCAGTGAAGATATTGTATAAGGTCGGCGAGATGCACAAGCCTTGAGGGACGCCACAGAGGATGGCGATGGGGTGGGCTGATGCACAAGATGAGAAGACTCCAGTGGTTCGGTTGGCGACGAATGATTGGACCCAAGCGGTCGCTTGACTGGAGAATGCAGCGGATGTCAACAGATGTTCTGTTAGGATATGATAGTCGACAAAGTCAAAAGCTGCCGAGAGGTCGAGCAGCAGGAGGATGGCGAGCTTGCCTTTGTCCTTTGCCTCGTCCATCTGGATTTCTAAGTCCAGAAGTACTGTCTCTGTTCCATGCCTTGGCCTGAAGCCCGATTGTCTGATGCCTAAGAGGTTGTTATCTTCCAAATGCTTTTGGATTTGCAGGTAGGCCACCCTGTCTATGATCTTAAGGATGTAGGGGACCGTTGTGTTTGGCCTATAATTGGTAGGGTTGTTGGGGTCCAGATTTGTTTTTTTTTTTTTTTTAGAAGGGGTATGACCCACACCGCCTTAAGACTGCTGGGGACTGAACTAGTTTGGAAAGAGGCGTTAATGAGGGTTGTTATGAAGGGGGCGAAGTCATTGGTGCCTTCCTGGATGATGGAGGCTGGACAGGAGTCCCTTGGCATCTGGAAGGCTTGAGGCCTTTGATGATGTTTTCCACTTCTTTTGTAGGGACGGGGTGAGAGAGAATTGAGGGCAGGTAGGGATTTTAGGTGTGGATGATGGAGGGGAGGTGGCCTTTTTGGCTACGTTGGTCTTTTTCAGTTCAATTTTAGACGGTAGCATGGTGATCTTGTCTGCTAGAGCTTTCTGAATTCTCTCACACAAGTCTGCATCTTTCACACAGGTTTCTGATCATCTGGAGGGGGACTCTAGTTCCCTAAGGATAGTGATAAGCTCTTTTGGTTCTTGATTTGGCGTTGGTAATTCTATTGTCATAAGTCTCTTTCTTAGCCCTGAGGATGGAGGTTTTGTAAGTGGTGGTTGCTGCCTTGAAAAGCGCTTTATTGGCTGGATGGATGCTTTTCTCCAAGTGGCTTCGGCCGCTCGTTTGCCATTCCTTAAGATTTTAAGCTCCGGAGTGAACCATTTGTTCAGGTGGGCTGCCAGCTTGGCTTTAGTGAGTTTGATGGGGGCGATGGTATCAACTGCTAAGTCGAGTGTTTTGTTATATATGTTGGCAAGTTTATCCACATCTAGGTTGGACAGGTTTGCAGGGGCATGGATGTCCTGGATTAGTGGGCGAAGGTTTTGTAGGGTGATATTACGGTTATTCCTGGAAAGGGTTTACAGGATGGTGGCCGGTAGGGTGTTTGACTGCACCTTCCCAGGGATGGAGAAGGTGATGACATGATGGTCTGACCAGGCAATAGGTTCATTGTGAAGGATGGATGTGGAGCAGTTGTAGTCTGCAAGCCAGTCCAGGGTTCTGCCTTTGATGTGGGTTGGGGATGTGACCCTATGCTTGAATCCTAGCTGTGAGATTGTGTTTTCCAGGGATAACGTATTAGTGTCATTGCGATCACCTAGGCCTAGGTTTAAGTCTCAGAGTAGGATGATTTGTGATCTTATTTTGGTGTTATTGGTAAGGAGGTCGGCGAATTCTTCCTCAAATGAGGAGGTGGGGCCTGTATATGAGGTGCATAAGGATGGTTTGTGTTGCGGAGAGTGGGAATTGTACTGAAAGAAGTTCAGCCGACCAGAAGTTGGACGAGGGGGTTGCTCTAAAGCCAAGGGAAGTTTTGGCGATGAAAGCTACTCCTCCTCCCTTACCTGAATCTCTGTCGTTCCTTAATATAGAGTAGCCATCAGGGATGGCCAGGAATAAGGCTGGGCCTGCTGCCTGATGCAGCCAGGTTTCAGAAATAGGCAGAAAGTGGAGGTTTTAAGAGGCGATGAGGTCTGCAATGTCTAGCGCATGGGCGACCAGCGACCGAGCATTGATGAGAGCACCTCTAATCAGTAGGTGCTCAACTATGCAGAGTGTTTTTTTTTGGCTGACTTGCGGTTGTTTGGGACAGGGATGAGGGGGGAGTTTCGTGTTAGGTATCCTAGGGGATAGGAACTGGGAGCCAAGTCTCAAGTTTCTATCCTTCAAGGGTTCCACGGTGTAGATGGTGCTGCATATTTCTGAATCCAATCTAATGGGCTGAGTGGCTGGAAAGGCACCTGTGCCTGGTTGGGCTTTTTAATGGGAATAGTCATAGTGAGCGAGAGGGGTGGACGGAGTAGTGAGTCAGTAATAGAGAGGGGAAGTATCGTTGCTAGAATTAGGATAGATCTCCAGAGGACTGCCATGTGCTTGACGTCGGCTAGGGCACAGTGCACAAATAGTGAGGCAGTGGCAACAGACTACAGTTAGGCAGAATCAGGTAAGGCACAATGCACAAATAGTGAGGCAGTAACAATAGGCTACAGTTAGGCAGGATCTGGTAAGGCACAGTGCACAAATAGTGAGGCAATCACAATGGGCTGAAGGTGGCAGATTCAGGTAAGGCACAGTGTACAAATAATAGGGCAAGAACAATGGGCTGCAGGTGGCAGAATCAGGTAAGGCACAAGGTATTACCCAAATTGTTTGTTTACAATTGTTCGAATGAACAATTGACCGAATTTAAAGGGTCACAATTGACCTTTTCACAATTGACCATATCGGTTTGGTTCCAATTGACCTTCAAAATTCGGTCAATTGTGAAAAGGTAAATTGTCATTCGAACAGTTGTAAAACAAACAATTCGTATACAACCAGGCACAATGCACAAAAAGTAAGTCAGTAACAATAGGCTTCAGTTAGGCAGAATCAGGTGGGCATAATATACACGAAGTAAGGCAGTAGCAGTAGGCAGCAGTAACAAAATGCACAGGAAGAGAAGCTGAGGCTGTAAACTCGGCACTTGTGCTCGTTTAAGAGGGATATAGTTGTGCATTTATAATGGTGTAATGTTAATAATGCGCTGCAAGTGCGGGCTACCTTGCGGTGTGCGGTAGGCTGCATATGATGCTGGCGGCGAGATAGTGGTGTTCTCAGAGTGGGCTCGTATTAGGCCTGGTGCAAAAAGGAGCGGTCAATATGTGCAAAGATGTGATGAGTAGGTGGCATTAGGCAAAGGTTTGCAGCGGTTTGGGGCAGAGTGAGAAAGCGAGGCGAAGGGTCGGTCGATGGGCCACTTAGCCAGTGAAATATGCAGGTTGGAGAGTATGGGCGGCAAACGGCCATAAAAGTACTTACAGGTTAGCCGCACATCCGACCGCGATCCGTCGCCGACAGGAGCAGACAGGCCCTTTGGCTCGCCCTTCGGCTTATGCCTGACGGTGAAGCCAGGGGGCGGGTGTAGTGTGAGGCGGCCAATCCGAGGCTAGGGCCGCAGTGGAGGATCGTCAGGCGGCTCAGCTGCACTCAAGAAGAGCGGCCATTGACCGAGTGCCTGAGGTAAGGAGGATAGGGTATCGCTATATACAGATGACCTTTTGATATATTTAAGCGATCCGGCCCACTCCTGTCCAGAAATCACAAGAATACTAGAGCAATATGGTGTTTTCAGTGGGCTACAGGTTAACTTGAACAAAACGATCTTCCCAATTCAAGGTGCAGATCGCATACTCCCCACAAACTGCCCATACCATGTTGAATATGACCGTTTCCGTTATTTGGGGATCCAGATAGTAACAGATCTTTCTGAATATCTAACCTACAATTTATACCCAACCCCTGATCGCTACTGATGCCCGGCACTGAACACGGCTTCCACTGACCCTACTGGGTAGAACGGGCCTTTTCAAAATGCTTGCACTGTCACGCTTTTTGTACGTCATGCAAAATGCCCCGCTGCAAATACCTGACCTGGAGTTTCATAAAATAGAGGGTATTCTGAGAGGTCTCGCCTGGAGAGGGGGAACCCACAAATTGCTCTTCATACACTTAAACACTCTATTTGGGAGGGCGGGTTAGGGCTACTGCATCTTCATTCTTACTATTGGGCGAGACAGATGATGGTCATCAACGACGTGCTTCATGGTGACCGGGAGCTACCACAGATTCGGGCTGAGGCCATAGGGCTACAAGATAGGTCACCAATCATGAACTTACACCAATCCTTTGGTAGCGACCCTCCCCCAGGACGATGGCAATACATACAGCATAAATATGGAGGACAGCCCACAAACATATAGGCTGGGATAAAAAAGTAACACCGGTACAAACCCTATGAGGAAACTAATCTGCCAGAAATAAACAAACTACCGGTTTGGTCGGAGTGGGTGAAGGCTGAGATTGTGACGATTGGTGACATGCTTACAGGGGGGAAGATAACCCATTTCAAAGAACTGAGGTGCGAATTCCGTCTTCCAGGCACGGAAAATTATCACTATCTCCAACTTATCCATACACTACACACATATCTTCCCATAATCTCAGATATGCCAGATTGTACACCACTCGAAAGAAACGTTCTTTTAGAACGCATTCCCACCATGGCCACTTCCACAATGTATAATGTTATAACTGCTTTTGCAACACCAGAGTTGTCCAACCTTAAAGCGAAATGGGAAGTTGATGAGGGGACCATTGAACCAGAGGACTGGATAGTGGCACTTGTGTATCCATGTGAGATTGCAATCTCCTCTAGACTCCTCCTTATACAACTCAAGGTTTTACTTAGGGTGTACTATCCCAGAGTTGCACTGTACCATTGGCATCGGGCTACTAGCACTAACTGGCTACGATGTCACGGGGGGAGGCACGTTTATTCATATCCTGTGGGAATGCCCCCATATCCAAAGCTACTGGCAGCAATGCTGTGATAAACTAGCTGGAGTGTTGGGACGAGAGGTGCCAATGGACCCCAAGATGTTATTAGGAAATGGTGAAGGAAGGACTACTAATTACTGAGAGATTCTTTCTATCCACCACGACGGGACTGATCAAAAGTAATATCGCTAAGTTGTGGGGGTACCATGAGTGCCCTCTTTTTGCACAATCGGTTGCTGATGTGAATATGTGCATGATCATGGAACAGCGTATATACACGGCAAGAGGATGCCCCAAAAAGGCAAGAAAGATCAGGCATGAATGGAAGGAGGGGAGTTGAGAGCTATACAGTGTTTGATACCCAGAACTGTGGGTTGGGAGGCGGCTGATTGCACGGGTTCGGGCGACCCAAGTGTTGATAATGCAAATATGTGATGTCAAGGTGAATGTTTGATGTGATGTAGGACTATAAAATCAATAAAATATTACATTAAAAAAAGAAAAGAACAAAGTGTTCCCAAATAATATGTCAGGATGCAGTAGCCTGGTTCTCCCTTCCCCATGTTTTGGACACGGGGTAAGATGGGAGCTTGAAGCACAGAACATTCTCGGGCTTTTCCAGCACGAGACGCCAGTTCCAATGGCAGCTCTCAGGACACACTGTCTGGCTTTTCTAGCACAAGAGAATAGTTCAGCTATTAACCCTCGAGCTTTCAGTTATCAGGGCCGTCAATGGCCAAGTCACGTTTCACTTGAAAGTCTCTTGCCTTTGAGGACCTGACGTGTTGAAAGAACAAAACAAAGGTTCCTTTAACAAATAAAAGTTCTTTTCCAATATTCGCTGGGTGATGGATTCACCCCTGGGTCCCCCCTCTTCTGGGCGCTGGCCCCTCTAAATTGTTTATCACAGTTTTGACATAGAGTGATTATTTCATCCCGGGGTCCCCTCTTCTGGGCACTGACCCTTCTCAATCGTATTCCAAAATATATCACAGTTTCTTATCAAACAACTTTGGGTGACAACTTCACCCCTGGATCTCCCTCGGTCGGGCTTGGACCCATCTTCTTTTATCTTCTTGGGTGATGGCTTCACCCCTGGATCTCCCTCGATCGTGTTCGGACACCTCTTACCTATTGTGCGATTTCTCTTCCCTTAATTTCTCAAAGTCTTTTGCTTGGGTGACGACTTCATCCCTGGACCTCCCTCGTTCGGGCTCAAACCCCACTGGACTTCCTTTTCACTTTATTCTCAAGCGCTATGGGATTCACTTACCTTGCTTTCTAAGTGCTTGTAGATCAAAGTCTTTCGATTGTACAGGGATTTTGCTTGTCCCTCTGTATGACCACTTTGACCTATTTTGCTGGCCCTCCTACAGCCTTCTGGTACTTCTAGTTTTTCTCATTTGGGGCTTGACCAGAATCTCTCGAACAAGCACCCACCTGGTGCCGCTCTCTTTTTGCCACTGTTCTCCCCTTCCGCCTTTTTACAGTTCATTCAAAGTTTGTTAAACCTGGTTTAAACTTGCCACTTTGCGCTTCTCATTCAACATAGCCCGGTTCTTATCGATTCTAGCCTCGACTCACCGGCTGCAATGAATTGCTTGGCTGTTGCCTCTTTGGAGTCAAGGCCGGTACCACGGACGCATCAGCTTCCCTCGCTTCTGCTCATCGGCATAGATTTGCCCCATGTACCGCTGACATCTGCTGCAGAATACTTGTGCTATTGTTCGCGGTTTTAGGCTCTCTTCCATGAAGGCTCTGTGGGTCTGGGGCGAAAAGGGCAAGGTCACTTCTCTCCTCGCCACCCTCTCTATTCCTGCCGCATTTCTCCTTCTCTTAAACTGCCACGTGTTAGCCGTCTCATTGTATTATGCCATGCTCACCTCGCTCGTACTGAGCTGGATTGCTCCACCTTTTATCCCTGCGGGGAAAAGGAAGGGCCATCAGGTGTGTGTGGTTCAAGTTAATCGCCTGACTTTGCCTGACCCTCGGGTTGGGACATGTCAGGTACACAGGCTTAACATTAGTCCGTTGTTTGTGGTGTGCGCGTGTGTCGGAAAAAGGGAACATTTGAATGTCAGAGCATCCTACAGAGCGAGAAGGGAAAGAGGTGTTGTATGGCATCACATCCTTTGTATTTGGGTTTGGGGTGCTCTCGGAGGGGTAGGTATTGGAGGGTGTGTTAAATGGACAAGAATGACCAGGATGAAGAGCAGAATATAGGGGATCATGGGGACGGTAGTGTTCTGTCACAGTAGGTTGGGATTTTGGAAAATGACAATCAGGGGGACGGGATTGGTAGGGTTTGCATGGTAAGCGGGAATAGCTGGGGTCGTGACATGAACAAAGGGGATTGTGGGAATCGTATTGTTTTGTCTGATCAAGTAGAGATTGCGGAAAATGATACGCAGAGGATCCAAATGAAGAAAGATATGGAGTATTCGAATGGAGATCGGCGGAACGAAGATTCTGGAGTTATGCTTTTTGGGTGTAACCGGGTTTGGGACCATAGAGGATTGATTACGTATGGAGGGTTTGTTGGATTTGGGCCGGGGAGATCTAACAGGAGGAAGGGAGGCAGATGCAAAACAGCTGATGAAAGCCTCATATATCTCGCCCTTCTCTCCTTCTCTGGCACAATACTGCATCTCACCTGGGGCATTCCCATGAGCATAACCCCAGGTACCCCTATCCAGGTGATCCTCTCTCGCTTGTCCTCCCCCAAGCTTGAGATCTAAGAGCGCCAGCCCTCCGCTGGCCACATGAATAAGGGTTTCCCGAGGTCTACTTGGGAGAACACACTCAGGTTTCTCACATTGTGCAGCCGTTCCCGCTCTCGCAGGGAAGCTGTTTTTATTGAAGTTTTAATTGTTGCACTGCCGTCGCTCTATAGCGAGCGATAGGACCGCAAAGCTGCCGCCAGCTAGGTGGGTGGTGACGTCGAGATTGTCGTCATGTTCAGCGTTCTCAACATGTAAGCGAGCGCCAGAACATACAATACGCGGCCTGTGCAAGGTACGCAAAGTTTGCTTTACCAACCCAATCGGACCTTTCCCATAGAGAAATTTAGTAACAGTGACGCCTCGAACTGCTTAAACCGCCTTTAAGAACTGCTTAAACCGTTGCAGGACCACTTCGATTAACTTCACACAATTATTCTCATCAATCTTCTACTTTTGTTTCTCTTAGCGGGATACCTTGAGCCTTTCGATTGTGCACATCCACGGTGCCGGACCACTCCGTCTATGGTATTGTATTTTTACTTATTAAAAGTTCAAACATTCATCAGCAGTGTAGCTTTACTTGCGTCTTTCATCACATGCGTTTAACAATGTTCGTTCCAGCATTTGCTATACAATGTTGCCACTTGCAACCTTGAGTTCAACACAGACCGGTCTTGCATCGTTCTCCTCAACTCACTGGCTGTGTTGCTCATTCTGGCACTTCTTTGTTCTTGGAGCCAAGGATGATAACACAGCGGCTGCTGCGCCTCCCCGCCTTGGTCAAATACAGGGGAGGGCCTTCGGTATCTCCGACACACAATGCAATGCAGGATTCTTTAGGCTGGTTTCCTGGCCTTACGCTGTCTGCCTCGAAGGTTTCTTGAAAATAACCGTGACTGGCCACAAAGGTCGAGGGTAATTCCCTTCTAAAGAACCCTTCTTGGTTTGCCATCTTTCTCCCCTCATTCAGCCGATGACTTGAAACTGCTGTATCTTCTTGTGCTTTGCCACGCTCAGAGTGTGCTTTGGTGCTCTGCCTTTTATCCATGTGGGAAAGTCTAATGGAAGTCTGGTGTGAGTGATCGTCAGGAATTGCCTGACCTTGCCTGACCACAGTAGCGGGACATGTCAGATACACTTCTCGGGTGCAAGTCTGCTTTCTCCCAGAGGAAGCTTTCTGTGTGAAAGTGCTGAGAAAGGAAAAGGGGGTAGGGAGTAAGGTTCCCACATATCCTACATGGTAGGTTGAGGTAAAGGTGTTGCAGGGGGAGGGATACAGCGTCGCGCCTTCCGGTGTCTCCCATTCCCACTCCCCAAAGACCCCTCACCCAGGTGATCCTCCCGCACTGGTCCACCCTCAGGGTCTGGATCCAAATGCGATGGCCGTGCCCTGGTCACCTGAGAGACAGATCCACGGGGACTAGCGGGTGAGACACCTTCTGCTTTCTCACAGTGAGGAGGACATCCCAGTGGAGGACAGGGATTTGTCCCAGAGTTTTAAGAAAGTACTGGAGGACTTCTTAGTAGTGGCAGTTTCCCAGAGAGTGAAGCCCCTTAAAGAGTGCCTGAAAGCTTCAGAGTTCACGCTGGCTGTCAAAAGTATTGACGAGGAAGGAGCGCGCAGGAAAATAAGGGCAAGTAGTCCAGGGGAGGGTACATCTACCAGACACCCCAGCACAGGGGTAGAACAAGTGGGGTGTAAAAATGCTCAGAAGATGGCGCTCTCTTCTACCACCCTCCCCAAGCCAGTAGGAAAGGGAGAACAATGAGCCCTATGAGGTGGTCGAAGCCTTCAGTAAGTTGAAGGAGGTGTTCTTGCTAAAGTTGTTGGTGCCACACTTCCTACCCTCTGCCCCAGGGGAGATGAACATAGGGGAGGTTAACGGCAGATAGCGCCAGATGGGGAAGATAACCAAGAGGAAGAAGGTTTTGTGGAGGCATCACAGAAGCCAATTACAACTAAAAAGCCAGAGTTGAGGGAGGAAGACTATCCAGTCGACCATCAGGCACCCCAAGTCTACAGACTGGGTGCTATCGCCTCCAGTCGCTCTGTACATGGCTCAATGCATAAAAAAGCTGATGGATCGGGAAGACCGATTCCGCATGAAGGCAGAGTGTCCTAGACCGGACTGGGAAGGCCACGGACACTTCTGAACTTGAACCAAAGATGGTGACGTTTGTTGTGAAGACAACCCGAGACATCCGAAAAGGAGTAGATCGGGCCTGGAAAGGCTGCCAAGACAAAGTTTTAGACCTGGCGGGTCCGTTGACTACGATTATGGACCTAGCAGAAAGTGCCAAGGATACAGGGGGGCCCATAGATGCACGCACACTCGGAAACTGGGCACAGTGCGCAGTCTGTCTATTAGGAAATACCAACTGTGCGCTCTCGTCGGAGAGGAGAAGGGGCCTCCTGATGAAGACAGATGGCAAGCTCAGCAACCTAGCCTCGTACGAGGTAGGGGAAGGAGCAAAGGGTATGGTGTTTGGGGACCCCTTCGCCAAAGAGATGTCTCAGTTTGTCGGAACTTACAAAGCCCTGGAAAAAGCCCAAATATCAATACGAAACATCTTCCTGAGTTTTTATGGGACAGGCCGACATCGGGGTCAATCGTCCTGTCGCTTCAGTATGCAGAGAAGGCCTCTAGGCGCACAGGCCCAATACTGGGAAGGTAGACAACACAACACATTCTTCCTAAGTAGATCCCGACAAGGCAGAGGTCGCAGAGGGAGAGGCGTCTACAGACAACATAATGCCTCATGCGGAAAGTGCACAGTGCACAGTCATGCCAACAGTAGGGGTAAGGACAGAGATGGTTTTGAGCAAATGGAGAGAATTATCAAGCAATGCCTGGGCGTTGCATGCATTTGTGGGTTTGCGTTTAGAGTTTGTGGATGTACCCGAGCCGAGGGCAGAACCGCGACCCATTCAGATAGCGCAGGAAAAGATGGTTTTGTTACAAGCGGAACTGCACAGTTTAGCAAGCAAAGGAGCGATAGAGCGCAGCACAGGTGGAGAGTAGTTTCTACAGAAATATGCTTTTGGTTCACAGGAAAGCGAAAGTGAGACCGGTGATCAACCTGAAGGAGTTGAACAGATAGCTGGTTTACATACATTTTAAGATGGAGGGGGTTCATCTGGTCTTCTCCGTCAAGGAGACTGACTGGCAAGGCTGTATCTCAAAGACGCCTACCTTACTATTCCCATGGCATCGGAGCACCAGAGGTTCCTTTGGTTCTGATGGAGCGGGGAAAGCTGGCAATTCATGTGTCTCCCATTTGGACTGGCTTCAGCCCCATGGGCTTTTACAAAGATTCTGAGATCAGTGGCAGCAGTCATCAGAGCGAGAGATCAGGATTATTGTATATCTCGACAACATTATCATTCTAGCGCAGGACAGCGTAGTGCTTAAGAAGCAGGTGAGCTGGGTTGGTGCCCTGATCACCTCCCTGGAGTTTTTAATAAATATGGAGAAGTCAGAGCTAGAACCCAGACAAAGTATAGAGTTCCTAGGTTCCGCCTTAGACACCAGGAAAGCTTCCCTGGAACTGGCCACACAGAAACTGAAGGCCATCAAGAAGGAGCTGTAAGCAGTGATCAAAGAAAGCAGTATCTCACTGCGCAGTCTAGCCAGAGTAGTGGGGTTGCTTGCAGCGTCGATTCAGGCGACATTTCCTGGCCTTCTACTTTGCAGGGCCCTGTAAAGGCTAAAGATCAGACACCTGCAAGGAGGGGTATACCATCAAGTGGTTCCCTTAGACAAGGAGGCCCCCTAAGAACTCGTGGTGGCTGCAGAATATGGAAGCATGGAACGGACGGGGATTTTCAGCAATGTTACGGAGATAGTGATAGAATCAGATGCGAGCAGAGCAGGTTGGGGCACCAGATTCAGAAGTCTTCAGACAGGTGGAAAGTGGTGCAAGCAGGAATCACAGCTCCACATAAATGGTTTGGAGTTGGTAGCAGGGTCCTTCGCTGTGCGTACCTTTGCAAAACACATTGAATTGCCCTATTCTTCTCAAAATGGACACCATCTCAGCAGTTTGATACATAAATCAACTGGGAGGTACGAGGTCCAGGATGCTAGCCGAGCTAGCGAATGACTTGGGATCACTGCCTAGAGAAGAATTTGGTAGTGACAGCAGAATAGCTCCCACGAGAACAGAATGTAGTGGCCGACTGGAACTCGCATTACGTAGTGGAATCCAGCGACTGAAAGCTACATCCAGCAGTCTTTTCGCAGCTGCAAGAGCTACGGGGGCCGTTCGACATCGAACTTTTTGCATCCAGATTGAATGCTCACAAGTATTTCAGTTTGAGGATGGATGCAGGGTCTCTGGAAACAGAGGCCGTTGTCCACGTTTGGACGGGAGCCGTACACTACACCTTCCCTCCGTTTAGCACGTTGACGAGGTTGCTAGCAAAGGTTTGGTGGCAGGAGGCAGAGTTAGTGGTAGTGGTGACATTGCTGAAATCCCAAGTCTGGTTTCCAGTAGTGATGGAACTTTACTCAGATTTTCTGAGGATGATTTTGTTCAGGCAGGATCTTTTGTGGCACACGGCGGCCCAGACTCACCCGCTAATTGACAAGGAGCACTTACTGCTATTAGCGTGCAGAGTTTCAGGAAACAGTGGCAACTGCCAGGTATTTCACAACTTGCTGCAAAATTCATCAGAGATCCTAATTCCACCCAACGGAGTTATGGCTCCACATTGGACAAATGGGAGTGTCGGACGTGAAAGCGTTAGAGGTAGACCGGAAAGTATTCTATCTCAATGCATCAAAGATTTTGAACATGCGCCATCAGCGATTAGGCCTCCAGCAATGATTCAGTTGCTTATAGTGCGCAGTAAGCCTTATCGCGCAGTGGCCGCCGCCACAATAGCCAGATGGGTCAGAGAAGTTATCTAATGGCCTGGCATAGATCTTAGCGTTTTTGGCGCGCATTCAGCTAGGGGCGCTATGGCATCCAGAGCTTTTGCAGCAGGAGTGTCTTTGCAGGATATTATGAAGTTTGTAGACTGGACCTCTAATTCTACTTTCAAGACCTTTTTCTTGAAGCTAGTGTCTGAGATTGCAGAAACAGTAATCAACAGCTGTGAACAAGGATAATGCTTGCCTCCGGTCTGGACATAGAATGAAGATTACCCATGCTTACAGTTCCAGGGAGTCTTGATTCTATTAAAGACACAGAAGCAAGCATTATTCCTGCCCAGGATATGCTGGAGGGAATACTGTGCTTGTTGATATGACTAGTTTCATGTACGACATGTAGTTAGCGTATCCCAACCTGATATGCTGTTTTCTTGCCTTTTAGGAGATGACCAGAAGACGGCATGAGTTGGCAAATGGAGGGAAGTCACCGGAGTTTATCTTCCGTGCAGATTAGCCTTAAGGGGCAGTTGATCTGGTTGACAGGGCCGTTGCGCCTCTCAGTTGGTCCTGATGGTGTTGAATTGACAGTTTATTTTAACTAATGGAGGACTGCTCACTGCCAAAAGAAAGAGGAAGGGACCCAGGCAGGATGTGGGTCATAGCAGATCCTGGGTGTTGATAGGTGCACATGTGACAACATTGGACTACAAAAATAAGGGACTTGTGGGAAATTGTAGTCCCATAGACATTTATTTTATTTGTTTGAAAGAAAAAATGTTTAAAGTTTGAAGTTTTTAAATGTTGTGAGAAGTGGAATTAAAGAAAGGTTAAGCATAATGCTCGCCTCTGTTTTTAATAGAATCAAGACTCCCCGGAGCTGTAAGCCTGGGTAATATTCATTGGCTGCTGTTGCTTTGTTTCCGATGCTCAGCAGCCAAATGTAGAGACATGGTTCACAAAGTGTTAGGAATCCAGAAGTGGCACTTGTCTACCTTTACAGGACTCGGAGCACCCTTGAGCCTTTTTCGCACACTTACTTGGAAATACACACCACTTCACTCCATGCCAGTAAACACAGGACACAACACAATCTACAAATGCTGGCTGTCTGAATCCAAGGATGCACCCAAGCTGGATAAAGCTTCAGCGAGCAGAACCATCCATTAAACATGTGGCGATAGTCTAGTTCTGCCAAGCAAGCAACAATTACGTTGCAGGCCACAGTCCGCTGTCAAACATTACTTCTACACTGCAGCTTCTATGTGGGTGTATAAAATGGAGCGGGAGAACAAAAAAGTGTGAGAAATTTACATTAGCTGGGTAGTAAATGGAGGAAAGTGACAGTAAACGGGAACCAAGGCAAAGAAGCAGTTTGGAGGCGAGGAAACCATTAATAAAGTAGAGGATTTACAAAGGAGCAGAGGAGAAGCAATTAGAGGAGAAGAAATTACTAGTGGAAGTAGGAAGTAAAGTGACAGGAGGGAGACGGAGCATGAAGGGGTAAACACTAGAAGAAAGAAGTAGCCGAACAGAAAGAAGACCAGCAAACGTATGAGGAGAAAAAACAGAGCATTCCAGAACATTAAGGAGGAAACAAGTAAGGAGAGAAGGACAAAGGAGGAGGAGGACGACGACACAGGGGGAGAAAAGGGGTATCTCTCAGAGCAGAAGGTGGCCATACCGAAGACAAGGAAAGAGGGATGCTCTAGACTCGGATCACTAGAGGCTTCTGGCTTGGTGAGGCAATAATATTTAGGCTCTTTGGTAGCATGTCGGGCGGGGGGGTGATAGACCCAACAATCCTACAGCCCACTACGATCCTACAGAGTATCTGTACATGTCAAGACACCTGTCTCCCATTCAGACGACCCAAGCACCAGGAGTTGCTGTGCCATTTTCCTATGTTCAACATTCCAACATCTAAGAAAACCAATACATCTAAAACTACTGCCAATAAAGAAGTCTGGGGCACTTAAAACCAGAGTCTGTGAATGACATTTTTGTTTCAGCATTTCACAAGTACCTCTATTGGGCCAAGTTTGGGGATACACAAACAACCCCCTCACATACGTCTTGAAGTCTGCCAAGCTTAACACGACCGAACACTGATTGCTTGCTGTGCTGTCAGCATACAACTATCAATTTCAGTAGGGACATGGGCGAAAAGAATATGGAGGCTAAGACCCTGTAAAAATGACCAGATACAACCAATGATAACTGGCAAACAGACTGGACTGATCTACCAGCAGCCTGAGTACAAGCCATCTGCTCACCTGCCATACTCAGAATTCCAGTCCATGGCAAGAATGTAGACTGCTTGGAGATAACATCTGATGGAGTGCCCTCTATATACTGCAAAATTGTAAGTCTACATAACACTGAACTTCTGAGACAGACTACAGACTGGATTTGCCAGGCACAGTTGACTGGCCCTGATAGGACTGCTTTCCTCACAGCTAAACAAAGGTAGAACAAAGCACCATCCGGAACCATGCACCAAAGTGCTGAACACTGTGCTCTTGTTGTACGCACCAGTTACGCAAGTAACGGAGTGATGTACTGAGTGACGGGGTGGATGACATCAGGGTGGGGATATCATTGAATGTGGCGCAAAATGTATAGGGTAACAGAAGCAAGCGGCGTACAAGAAATCCCACGGGGAGCACAAGAGGTGGGAAGTGTGCTGTGGTAAAGGGTTTTGGATGCCTAGCACAGTCATAGTATGGGGGCGTGAGGTGCCTTGGTGGTGGGGGGAGATGCCTTAAGGAGGGGATTTTGAACAACATATTAACAGTAGAGAAGTCATTTTCTTGTAGGACCATGTTAGTAAAGCATGTTTTGAAGCAGCCAATGATAAAAGATCTTCAGGCTGTAGTGATATTGTTTTTTTTTAATATTCAGCAGAAACAGTGGGCAGAAATGTTGCAAGGCTGAAGTTTCCCAGGAGAATATAGTCTCATTGAAGCCACTCTAAGGGATACTTTCAAGGCTATTGAGCTTGGCACCTGGTTGCACATATAAATCAAATCCAGTTAATTAAAATGTAGCTACGTTGGGATATAATGTTTTCAGACTATAGTTGGCAGCATGGCATGAGAATGAGCTGGGAGGACAGAGCAATGGGGTAGGGGGCATGGGGCGCACGTCAGGGATCCAATCAGCGGAGAGAGGTTTTGGTGTCCTAGGGGTGCAACACTGTAAAGTGTCCTTGTCAATGTCCGCAGGGCACATCATTGGTCAGACCTGGTGTGAATGTTTTCTCCAGCCAATCAAGATGTTGTGTCCTATCAGTATGTAG